>NW_006800050.1:101679-103914 GCF_000485575.1 Poecilia formosa | reverse complement strand
GGAGGCCGGACGGAAAACGGATGAAGGCTGGATGGAGGCCTGATGGAGGTTGGTTGGGTCCGATTGGGGGTTGGATGGAGGACGGATGGAGGCTGAATGGAGGACGGATGGAGGTTGGATTGAGGCCAGATGAGCTGGATGGAGGACGGATGGAGGTTGGATGGAGGACGGATGGAGGACGGATGGAGGCCGGACGGAAAACGGATGAAGGCTGGATGGAGGACGGATGGAGGCCGGACGGAAAACGGATGAAGGCTGGATGGAGGACCAGCCTTCATCCGTCCTCCATGGAGGTTGGATGGAGGACGGATGGAGGTTGGATGGAGGACGGATGGAGGTTGGACGGAAAATGGATGAAGGCTGGATGGAGGACGGATGGAGGCTGGATGGAGGCCAGATGAGCTGGATGGAGGACGGATGGAGGTTGGATGGAGGCCGGATGCAGGTTGGATGGAGGCTGGATGCAGGTTGGATGGAGGCCGGATGCAGGTTGGATGGAGGCCGGATGCAGGTTGGATGGAGGCCGGATGCAGGTTGGATGGAGGCCAGATGCAGGTTGGNAAAAAGAAATACTCTGATGTCTGAAGATCTAACTGTAATGTTCTTAGCTTCTGAAATGACTAACAAGCAAGATCCTCAGAAATCAAGTATTTTTCTATTTCTGCCACAGTTTTTTCTTCCACTCAACTTTCCATTTATGTGCTTGAACTATTGTGAGTTACTCAGCAGTTTTCCTCTTGATTGTGGTGAACATTAAACTTCGTTTTAATAACACTTCTGTATTAAATGTTTGTTTCATGTTGCATAATTATCCAAATTAATAAAAATGTTTAAATGTTAAAATTTTTGAGATGATTTACTGAAATAAATTAACTTTCTTGTGATCTAGATGCAGTTGTGATTGTTGCAATCCCTGCTGATGCCATCGGGTGACAGATCTGTGAGGCACATCCAATCCTGGCCTCAGATTGAGTGGAATGACGTCAATCATTGTTTGCTCGTACACCAAGAGAGCCTAAATGTGCATGCGGTCGTTGAACAGTAGATGCACTCAAGCCTGCACAGTGTTGACACACTGGAAATAAAAATAAGTGTCTCTTCCTTGAATTAAAACACTTTAAGCAAAAATCTTTGTAAAACAAAAAAAAATAGTAGTAGAAGTGTGAATAGTTGTTTTAGCTTCCAGAAATGATGAGATTTCTCTCATCCAGGAGTTGAATTTGAGGTTTTTTGTGTTTTTATTTTTTTTTTTTGGATGAACACGGCGTTGTGGGGTGGCTGCTGATGCATATTCATGCATCCACTGCGGCTATTGTTGTCCTTCTGCCTGGTCAAGTGTGCTGCTCCTCCATTAGACTTTCTGATGAGGCCTCTTTGATGTTGGTGTAATCAGAGGCAGAGGACTACTCAAGGGATCTATGGCAACCCATCATTTCCTAATACCAGATCATTTCCACAATATAGTCCAGGGAGGCCCCGTGTTCGCATTAGGCAGGAAATCTACTCACTTAAATTCATGAATGCATGACCCTTGTGTGCCTCCAGTGCTTATGAAGGCCACCAGGATGGGGGGGAAATGTCTCATCTGGCGGTTTGAGGCGATCAACAGAGAGATTAAAACAAGCTGCATTCTGGTTCTGATCCGTGTTTACGGAGGTTGACGTGTGATGAAACAGAGCTGGATGTGTAATCATTCAGCTTTTGGCGACTGGAGCTCACAGGCTGCTGAAGGTAAACACCTCAGAAGGCTGGATGGAGGCGGATGAGCTGGATGGAGCCTGGATGGAGGCCAGATGAGCTGGATGGAGGATGGATGGAGGTTGGACAGAAAAAGGATGAAGGCTGGATGGAGGCCTGATGGAGGTTGGTTGGGTCCGATTGGGGGTTGGATGGAGGACGGATGGAGGCCGGACGGAAAACGGATGAAGGCTGGATGGAGGCCTGATGGAGGTTGGTTGGGTCCGATTGGGGGTTGGATGGAGGACGGATGGAGGCTGGATGGAGGACGGATGGAGGCCGGACGGAAAACGGATGAAGGCTGGATGGAGGCCTGATGGAGGTTGGTTGGGTCCGATTGGGGGTTGGATGGAGGACGGATGGAGGCTGGATGGAGGCCAGATGAGCTGGATGGAGGCCAGAGGAGCTGGATGGAGGCCAGATGAGCTGGATGGAGGCCAGATGAGCTGGATGAGGGTTGGATGGAGGATGGATGGAGGTTGGATGGAGGACGGATGA
>NW_006800050.1:99112-100902 GCF_000485575.1 Poecilia formosa | reverse complement strand
ACTTTCATCCATCCATCCATCTGTCATCCATCCATTCTTTCATCCATTAATAGTACTTTCATCCATCCATCTTACTCTTATCCATCCATCAAATGTTGTTGGTGAGTTCATTCATATTTATTTCAGAATTTAACAACAAAAAGGGTTTTTGAATTAAAGTTTCTTATGTTTTTGGTGTATATTATACACACTGTGTAGTTTGGATTAAAATGTGATTAATTAATTTTAGATCCTGCCATTAACTAGATCAATAATTTTAATCAAATTGCCAGTTTTAAAGGATCTCCTTTCCTTTTCCACGTAGAAGATGTTGCGTTTCCGGTCGAGCTAAACGTCGTCCGATCCCAGAAACCTTTGGAGCAATCACTGCTTCCCGCCCAACACCCTGATCTTGAGGTTCTGTTTCGTAGACGCATTCTGCTGCTGCTGCTGCTGACCTTTTCCCACCAGTCGTACTGTCTTTTTAAATTCTGCAAAGCCGCGTTGTGAAGCCGCCATCCGTTACGATTTTTTATTTATATATTTACTTTTTAAGATTTCACAACAGCTCAAGTGTTGGTTGAACAGGTGAACCTGCCTGCTTTTGTTGTGCTACACCGAAACGGCGGACAGTTTCTGATCCCGAGGAGCACCGTATGTGTGCGTGTTTGTGCGTGTGTGTTCATCCACTTGTGCATGCGAGTGCAACGGTGAAGCACTTCTTGCCCTCCCACTCAACAACCTTGTCTCAACCCCTCTCCCACTCATTAGTCTTTTTCAGCGAGGGCTTCTCTGCTCGTTTTCCCGCTGTGTTTACCTCCGTTGTTCTCCTGTTCCCTTCTCTCACGCCTCCTCTAACTCTCTCTCTCTCTCTCTCTCCTTCCCTCTGCTGCCCTCGATTCCAGCATGACACATGGTCAGCAAATTAGTATGTAAATATTTATCGTGGATGCAAAGCACCATGACATGTCAGCTATCTCTCTCTCCCTCTCTCTGCTCCTCACTCTCGCTCAGTCACTTCCTTGTTGGGCCAGATGGCAGGTGGGTTTTTTATTTATTTAATTTTTTATTTTTTTGAGAAGGGAGGAGTGTGACAAACGGCGCTGGCTTAGGATGCTGAATGCAAGCTGCTCCCGTGGCCTTCGCTCCACTCTTGCCATCAAAGGAGCTCCTATAACCACGTCACCAGGCAACGGCAAGCTCTTACACTCCTCAGTAAGCCTCTGCAGAGAGCCGGCTCCACCGTGAACGCGCCTCCTGTCTCATTAAAGCACAATAAAACACGTTTCCCCACAACTAGTAATACCGTTTTTATGAAATCTCACGGTATTACTGCACAATGGACTCTAAAACATCCGATCCACTTGACTGCTCTGTGAGATGTGATGAGGAAATACAAAGACTTCCTGTAGAAAAACTTCACTTTAGACCTTGATGATGATGACAGTTTAACAAGAGTGCAAGTTGAAGCATTTTGCTGCTGTTAAATCCCCTCTGTAGATGATTATGTAACACTTTTAAATGAGAAATCCACTAGTCTGGGTTTTAGAGCCACACAGAAAGTCTGAGCAGCTTTACGGCGGATATATTTGTTTCTTTTTCACTTCATTTTATTTTGTTGTGCCTTTTAGATTAACACAAAGGAGTGAAGGGAAAATGATTTATGATCTAATATGACAGAAATAATCTGAGAAGTGTGGCGTGATTTTGTGTTCAGCCCCCTTTACCACGATAGGGTCCATCCTTTTTCTCCCATCATCCATCCTTTTTCTCCCATCATCCATCCTTTTTCTCCCATCATCCATCCTTTT
>NW_006800050.1:61559-98762 GCF_000485575.1 Poecilia formosa | reverse complement strand
TTTTTCTTCCATCATCCATCCTTTTTCTTACCATCATCCATCCTTTTTCTCCCATCATCCATCCTTTTTCTCCCATCATCCATCCTTTTTCTTCCATCATCCATCCTTTTTCTTACCATCATCCATCCTTTTTCTCCCATCATCCATCCTTTTTCTTCCATCATCCATCCTTTTTCTTCCATCATCCATCCTTTTTCTTCCATCATCCATCCTTTCTTCCATCATCCATCCTTTTTCTCCCATCATCCATCCTTTTTTTCTTACCATCATCTGTCCTTTTTCTTCCATCATCCATCCTTTCTCCCATCATCCATCCTTTCTCCCATCATCCATCCTTTTTCTTACCATCATCCATCCTTTTTCCTCCCATCATCCAGCCATTTATCCTTAAATTAATTTACCAATCTCTGTCCATGTTTTCTTTTTTCATCCCTCTATTACATTTTCTTCTGTAAAAACTGGCGAAAGATGTTTTCTTTAAAAAAAAAATCTCGATTTGTTTGTAAAAACTCTGAAATTTTGACAGGAATATTTTCATTTTTCTTCCTGTGGATGAAAAGGGACTTCCTCAACCTTTTATCATTTCAAATCAACTTACCTAAACCCCCATCTTAACTCTAACTATTACTGTTTATTGTTTAATTTCTGCTTTTCAGATGAACACGGCAGACAGATAGACGTTCAGAAACGGATTGTAAGCTCCGCCTTTGCATAACGCCGTGCCGTTCAGGATGTGGGCTCTCAGAGAGAGGCATCATAAAACCGCGGGTATTATGGTTACCGTGCCCCGTCTCAATCAAAACACGATCTGGCACGGCCGCTCAATGCGCCTGGCCTTTTGGAGTGGCCTGTGTAGGTTCTGAAGCCAGGTTGTGTAATGCCCACCACCCACTCAGTAGCTGCTGCCCGCCGATACGCTGCTACTCTGGGGGAATCACTTCAGCACACAAGCAGGAGATGGCCAGAACGAATTGTTTCTCACTCCAGATAATGTACTCCCACCTGCTCTTCTTATGTGGGCTTTGCTTCTCACCTCGTTTTTGTGTGCTGTGTGACAAGAGGGAGGGAGGCGAAGCGTGTCTGTAGGTGTACTGGAGCAGAGCGATGGGGAGGATTGTGTGTTTGCTGCTGATGAAGTGGAGCGCCGAGCTGGAGGAGGGAGCCGCTGCTTGTGTTTGTCTTGCATCGATCAGCGGCGTCCGCAGATGCATTGACTGCGATTCAGAGCGACCATCAAATCAAGTCTTTGGCTAGAAATTGAACCGTCAGCATCAGCCTCTCGTTTCTTAGTCTTCCCAGCTCCCCTAAAGGTCAGCTTCATGTGCACCTCTCACCACGCTGTTGGAAAAATCGCCATTTTTTTAACATGTTTTTCTACATCGGTGGTGTCATTTTGGGCCGAATCAAAAATCTAAATGTTATTACAGGGCCTGTTGTACCAGAATCTGTTGATAAAACCAATAAAACTTAAAATATCAGTAAATAGCTGTTCCTCCAAGGTTTTGGGGTTGTTTTAGTGGGTTTTTTTTGTTTTGTTTTGTTTTTCGTTTTCAATCAAAATTACAGATTTTGTGGTGAATATTAAGAAATGTTTTTAATTATTCAATGTTTTTGACCAATTTTGAGAAAATTTGCAATAAAATCAGGAAAAAATGTAGAAGTTTGTTGATTTTGTGTGATTTTTGCAGATTTGTGAAAAACTGGAAGGACTTATTGATGTAATCTGGAGTCCAGAGGGCCACATGAAAAGCTACAGCGGGCCAGGTTTGGCCCCCAGGCCTCCAGTTTGACAACTGTGCTCTACATAAATCCTTAAACAACTCTAAAAAATGTTCCTGGACAATAAATTGTCCCAGAAGCTTTTGTGTTATTTTTTTGAGACCATTTTCAAGTAATATAACGTTAATGGCATAATAATGCACTCCCAGAGATCAATAAACTTTAAATTGAACATTTAACACTGGAATTGGAAGTCATTTTAAATATCCAACAGAACAACTGAAACAACAAATAAAATTATTTATGAAGTCTATATAAGCACCAACTGGAAGACCCTTGTCTTCAAATTGGAAAAACAAAAAGTAGTCCAAATTAAAATGATTGTTTGTTTTAATTTTCATGCAATTAATTGATTTATTGCTGATTGTGACATGAAGTTTTATAAAGTATATGTTTATCTTTTCCATCTGCAGCATTGTGTGATGCTCATTTATGCCCTTTATCAGGTCAGAAGCAGGTTAGTGTTTTCCTTTTTGTTTTGTTTGGTTTGGTTGAAGCTGCCATTATTGAAAGGATCCAAATCCTGGGATGTTTCCATGGCGATAACCAGCCTTAACGCCACAAAATCCTCAAGATAAACCAGCATGTGAAGCACAATGCATCGTAGTCAGCATGTATCCTGTGACAAATGGATTATACTAAAGTAGTAGTATGAACTGGGAAAATATGACTAACAATTAGAAATTATTTAGATTTCTTTTTGTGTAACTTGATGCAAAGCAGGCTGGGATTTTAAAGTATCAGTGGTTTTAATGCGCTTCTATAGTAAGCGTAACATTTTGTTCGACTCCAACTCCTTCCATGGCGTTGCTTATTTTCAGTTTTTTAATGTCCGTGTCTGTAAAATGAACAAATTACATGAGAATTAACTTGAAAACATCAAGTTCTCTTCTCCCAGTGTGACATTACAAAGAGCGAAATGCGTTTCTGATTCAACATTTTTTAATTACAGCCACAGCTTCATCCCTATCCTTGAATTTCTCAAAAAGATGTAATTAAATGTTGCGTTTTCCAAGTCTTCTCTACAGACGTTTGAAAACCGTAATATGACAGAATCTGGACTGTATTTGTGAGTTATGTCTTTATATTAGAACATTTTAGAAAATATTTAAGTAAGATAATTGATCAAGTAATTAAGGTGAGCTTAATAATTTCCATTCTGATTATTAATATTTTTAAAAGACAGTTTTTGTTTGCAGAGACTTTATATTTCATTTTATTTATGGTTTTGGTTTGTGTGTATTCTTTATTTCTTTTATTTATTGTTTTTTTTGTGTGTGTGTGTGTTTTATTTTGGATATTTAAAATGTCTTCCAGTTCCAGTATGAAGCATTCATTACAAAATTTAAAAATGTATTAGTCTTTGAGAGGGTGGACTTACATTATGACGCCATCATCGTTACTTTAAAATGGTTTCAAAATATCAATATTATCAATTGATTGGAGGAAGCTCCAACCATCACAGATATTAAACTGTTCAGTCTTCAGTCAGAGGCTTATTCAGATTTGTTGCAAATTGTTGATTTTTTGAATTTAATTTATTTGCTTCTAAATTGGTATTATTGACAAACGGTACTAACGCCTGTTGCACAGTTGAAAACAATGTTTTTGTCCCTTTTTTAAATGTTTTTATAAATGCAAATAGTGAAAGCTCAAATCTGTTTTTAAGAAAATTAGTATTCTCGGTACGCCTGATGCAAACAAAAGAGACTAATTATCTTGCCTAGAAATGCATTGTTTGACTTGATTTTTTTTTCTCTCGCTGCCTTTAAAAATTACACATTCAACGTCTTTTTTTTCTTTCTTTTTCTTAATTCTTCCATTAAAACAATTTCCTCTGAAGCTTAACAACAAATCTAAAATAGGCAAGCGGTGCGTGCGTCGTGGACGCAAATGGAGAGGAAATGAAAAGAATGACGATATCTGCAGAAATCAAACGGAAAATAATAAGGTTCCTTTCTGTTTCTTGAAGTCAGTCTCTGCTGTGGATTTAAACGACGCTGCAGTGTGGGTTTAATAAAAGACGGCGGGTAAAGCAGAGGTTTACGACGCAGTCAAGGAGAGAGGATTCTCAGAGCCGTCTCATGAGTCTCATAACTTGGGATAATTGCTCTTGAATGCTGTCCCGCTTCCTCTAATTGGGTATCACAGCGTCGGATTTTCTCTTTTCTACCTGAGTCTAATTGTGTTTCTTGCTGTGAGATTCAGTTCGTAAAGCTTTGAGAAACGCAAGTTTTTTTGTATAAATTGCATCCAAATCTGTTCGCGCTTTGGGAAATGTCCCGGTTTTTCCCTTACGCGTCGACTAGATGACCTGAAAACATGGAGATATGAAGGATCAACCTCCTGGTTGTTGCTGCTGTCCGTGAATTTTGCTGATTTATATCTAGGTGGAGATTATTGCATCGCTCAGGGGGGGAAAAGACCTTTTCTAAAGTTGTTACATGAACTGGGAAGACTTTATTTAGATCTATTAAATGTAATTATTGTTTTCAACACTGATAAAGATGACTTAATGAGTCAAATAAGCTGCTTCATGAGGGACAGAGAGCCAAAATAACAAAGATTTACCTTTTTAAATATTTAATTGACTCTTAACTAATGACTGAGGGTCAAGTTTATAAGTTTGTAAAAACAAGAATAGCACTGCTTCTGTTTTAGTAAATTTATGTTTAGAGCACAGGTGTCAAACTCAAGGCCCGGGGGCCGAATCTGGCCCACTGTAGCTTTTTATGTGGCCTTCCGGACTCCAGATTTCATCATTAAGTCCTTCCAGTTTTTCACAAATCTGCAAAATTCACACAAAATCAACAAATTTAGATTTTTTTTTTCAATCAATCAATTAATCAAATTTTATTTGTATAGCACATTTCAGCAGCAAGGCATTTCAAAGTGCTTTACATAATTAAAATAAAAACAGAAAGAGATTTAAAAAAAACATTGGAAAGAGATTTAAAAAACATCATTAAAACGTAAACTGAGAAATAAAAAGCTGTACTTTAGTCAAAATGCAGATTTTACTGCAGTTCCTGATTTTACTGCAGATTTTCTGTGTTGAGATAGAGAGTCGCATTTCACATCACACATTAGTGCAAATATTGTAAAACATCCTAGCAAGAATTACTTAATATTCACCACAAAATCTGTCTTTTCATCTCCATAATACACTAAAACAATCCCAAAACCCTGGAGGAACAGCTATTTATTGATATTTTAACAATTTAATTGGTTTTATCAGTAGATTCTGGCACAACCAGCCCTTTAAGAACATTCAGATTTTTGATTTGGCCCAAAATGAAAATGAGTTTGACACCCCTGGTTTAAAGCGAGGGTGTTCAAAGTGAGGCCTGGGGACCATTTTGCAGCCCCTGGACTAATTTTGAGCGGTCCCCAACTACAATACAGAGATAAATTAGGACAAAACTACGACTTTTAAATTAAAGTCCACTGACAAAAATGTCACATAGTGCTCATATTTTCAAACCTTCTTGATTTCCTTCTACTTTCACAGTAAATATCAACACATCTACTTATTGATTTGTACTCCTGTGTGAACGGTTTACAACCCCAGAGCGACCTGCGTGCGCAGCAGAAGGACGTAGACTTCACACAGCAGCGCATTGATTACAGAAGCATTAACGGATAAAATGCGACGCGACCGTTCAGTCTGCAAACGCTTTGACAACAATCAGGTCGGATTTAGTTCCACTTAATGGAAGCGGCACAGTTTGGATTTAGTGACTGAAAACTTACAGATTTTCACTTTTATACAGTTACATTTATATTTACAGAAAAGTTAAATGCATCTTTTCATTTTGATGCTAAGCGATGTTCATACAGCCGTGGCCACAAGTTAGTACATCCCTGTAGACGTTTTTATGTATAAATGGATAATAAACAGTCATCTGGTCTTCCTGATGTTGGGTAAATTTTACTATCAATTGGCTAAATAAGATGAAGACATAACTCCACTTTATAATTATTATCTATAGCAGAAATGCAGCAAAAACAGATGCAGTGTTATAAATCTTAACAACTTGGAAAAATCTTGAGCTGCATAAAAGTGAATCAATTCTCACCTGTAGTTTTTTTTTTTTTTTTGAAATTCTGATCACAGATCAGCTGTTTGGGAAAGTGAAGCACAAACAAATCAGGGATGCTGAGCTAACATTTGTCGTTCAAAATAATTCAGAATATGACGGATGACAAAATCAAACATTGAAGTCGTGAAGCTTGTGGGGAGCATGCGTTGCTCTAAAGCGTCTGATCGTTTCTGTGCTGATGCAGCCACAGTGAAACCTCAGATTACCTGTGCCAAGGTTACCCTATACCATCCCAGAACGCCGCGCCATTTGGATGGTGATTATGGGCCACGCCGTCTACATTTCCCACAGAAATATGTAGATTGCCAGTTTTTCATCTTCCATGCTCTCTATGGCTGAGATGATCCTTTCCAGATGCGTCTGAGCTGAAAGCAGTGCAACTTTTCCTCCCACCCTGGATTCTGTTTTCAGAAAAGGAATGTAAGAATCTATGCATATTTACAAATTAAACCAAATTATTGAGGGGGGAAAAAACCCTAACATGATTGTCTCTTGGTGTGCAGTGAAACGTAAAACCAAGGTGAACGCACCACTGTATTTACTTAGGCTGTTCCAAGAACTTACCGCAGTTGTTCTGAAAATTTAGGGTGTGCCTCTTCCTTTTCATGCAATCCCAGACGGACTCTGTCCTTATAAGTTCAGAGGGATGTACCATCTGTTGCAAGACTTTTTATGATACTTTTGTCGTTGCTTCAGTTCTGACGTTATGGCAGAAGTAAACAAAAGTGTCTCGTGACTTTTTGTGGTATCAGATGTGTGAATGCCTTGTAACTTTTGAGTGATTTTAACCCCGAGCTGCTTTTTTCTCTACACTAACGGAGCTGCAGCTGTCATACTGCAGTAGGAGAAATGTCTGAAAGTAAAAATTATCTCCTTTTTGTTATTTTTTTTTTCATGCACGTGCATCGTTATTGGCTTCCCCTAACAATTTAGATTAGCTTTTCTTTTCTTTATTTAATTTTCAGCTCTGCTTAACCTTTCCAGACCAAACGTGTCACAGATGATCCAACCAAAGTTGCAGTACCGTAATTCCGCCACACGTTGCGCTACCTGAAAAATTCAAACTGTTTCTGAAAGGGGAGACGTTGTGCTTTCCAGCCAATCTCAGGTTATTACGGTAATTTCACTCCCACTGTATTAGGCAGTGAAATTAATCTGAGGGGTGCTCTTTTAATAGACGGTAAATTGTGAAAATAACTTGCTCGATATTGAAACTTCCAGTTGCTACGGATAAATGGGCAAATATATATTAACTCACAGGACATTTAAAGAACTGCGTACAATTAAAATAACCAAAATATCCAGGCAGAGATTTGAAACTTAGTTTTTAAAGGATTAAGACTATCTGCAGCACAACTTCAGCATGAGTGAGTTAACATTTTGCAGAGGATTTAGATATTAACATTTTTCTAAATTAGAAACATAGTCATTTTGCAGGAATAAATCATCTGACAGATGAGACGAGGTGAAGAAAAAGTAGTAAATTTCGGGATACCCCACCCTTGCACTGACCTTTTATTGCGTCCATAAAACTGGCAGCTGTATGAAAGGCTTTTTAATCAGACGGTTTCATATGCAGCCTGACAGTTGGCTCTGCTGTAAGCAGCAAATCTGCTCTGGCATTGGCTGCTCCCGTCTCCACAGGGAGTAATAGAGTATAGAATCTTATAATGTGATAGCAAACTGATCTGGGGTGAATCATTTGTGGTAGCCCATTTCTGACGCAGATGTTTTCATCCCAGAAAGCTCCCCTGGTGGTATTTAACAGCTGCCCGCTCTGTGTTTGTAACTATACGTGTTATGTTGAGCAGCCATGATTGCACTGGGATTTCAGGTAGTAGCAAACTTCGCCGTTAACATTGGCTAAATGTTCTGTCTGTAATTGCTTTGACAAACACAATTTGTATTCAGTTAACACACACAAACTTGCATGAAAGGTTTAGAAATCAATAAAATTGACATCTGTCCTGCTGTCTCAAAGAACAAAAACAACACGCACGTTACAATAAACAGTTGCAGTAAAGCATTTCCACAGGAATGGAGATGCATTGCCGACAATAGATTTATCGTGAATTATTATTTTATATAAACTAGAAAGATTTCTAAAGCTGGTGCTTCCAACGTGTTTCATACTGTTGTTCTTTGCCTTACCTTTGTAAACAATTAAGCTATTACAAAACTTAGCAAATAACTTTCAATTAAAAAAATATATATTTATAATACTGAAATGAGGTATTATGCTCAATTTTGTAAACGTGCTAACATTAACCAACAAGCTAGCAAGCTTATGAGATCAACAACTAACATGCTAACTTTAGGTAGCATGCTAATAATGGCGTTTTGGCAAATGCTAGCATGTTAGCTAACTGTAGCCAACACTATTTGCTTTGTTTCCAGCATCTATATGCTATTAGCTAACATCTGCCATCATCTCACACCAACATCTAGTATGTTGTAGATGGGTGAAATATATGTATAATTTGCTAGTATTTACTCTAATTTCTAATTTTTTTAGCTAACAATACATAAGCTATCTACTGCGCTAACAGATTTTGTGCCAATGATAAAACTTGCTAACATGCAAATGTTTTGCATCTTGGCTAACACTTGTACCTTTGCTAACATTAACCTAAGAGAGTCTATTATGATAACAAGCTGGCATAGTCATCACATGCTAGCATACTAATGTTTATATGTTTGTCAACTAACTTTTTCTATGCTTATAGAAAAAGGACGGATTCATTTGACACAAATCTACATTTTATTTTAAGAGAGCAATGATTTCAAACTTAAATGTAGCATAGCTGCCCCTCCCTAACCTGTTGCTAAATGGTAAGCTGAAGAAAGTCTAATATATTTTTCTTGTGCTTATGTGAAACACAAATGTGCCAATTTGGAAATATATTTGGACCTCCCAAAAAAAAATCATCTTCCATCACTCTGCTTGACCTGGTAGCCCAGCTAATATCAGATTAATAGTTTTAACAACAATATTATAATTTAGTGGCTAAAGGCTTTTTCAAGAATAAAAAAAAAATGAAGTAGTATTAATGATTGTGGGTTTTCTCTTTTCAATAAAAGCACTTATTGATATTTGTATTTCTTTATTTGAAATCTTTCTGTAAATGACACCACTGCATTTTTGTCTAAGCTTTTCATGCTGAGACAACCTCATGCTGACTGCACTGGACATACAATACTTCAATGTGATTCATCCCACATTTCTTTACTTTTTTTTTTTCCAGACATACTGGACCGTAATGTTCGTAAACTTCTGAAGAAAACTTTTATAATTTTCAGAAATCCTGAAGAAATGTCAGTCAGAATCATTTCAAAATGTGTCTGCTCCTTTTGAGTAAAAGTATTAAAACATTGGGAGTGGATTTGGAAAATAAATGTTGCATCTAGCCTGAATAGGGAAAAACAGGAGCAGCACCATTTAAACTAGAGTTTATTTTCTCCTCAAATGTGCGACTTCAGAGATCTTTCTTATTTGATTCTCAGCTCCTAACTACCTGATGAAAATCATGGAAACATGCAAACACTCTCTCACAATCGTAACGCTACTTTCATCCGTTTCCAGCCTTTGTACTGACACACTGTTGTCTTCTTCCTGACATATTTCCAGTTTGCGGAGACATCCACGGGCAGTTCTTTGACCTAATGAAGCTGTTTGAAGTAGGAGGATCACCAGCATCCACACGCTACCTTTTCCTTGGGGACTACGTAGACAGAGGGTATTTCAGTATTGAAGTGAGTCCGTGTGTTTGTTATTGTTCCTAATCGAGCGCGATGCTCGCCATGTGTGTGACAAAAGCTTGGTTTATTAATAGCTTTCTCTGAGCATAGATGAAATCAGGCTGCAGATATTGCAGTGATAAAACACTTTTATGATCATTTCAAGTGCAGCCTGGATCGCAAATGTCACAGTGGAGCTGAGGATTATGTTGAGAGAGTTTTAATATTCCACAAAATACATGTTTGAAGTATAGGACTTTATAACCAATATATATGTTTATTGCGGCCTTATCTCTGGAAATGCTTTAATAATAAAAAGTACATGTATATGAGATATTTTTATAGCCTGTGCTATTCTTGTCTGGTCGGGTGTTTCATTTTGAATGTGATGTTTCATTTTTCTGAGTCTTGCAACCCTGAAATGCGCCACAAAATGTGCAGCTTTAATATTTCAGTGTGAGCAGAATTTACTTTTCCGTGAAACTGACGATGTTTGACATGATAGCTTTTGCTTTTAGCATTAGGAGAGATGAAAAGCCAACTGTTCTGCTCTTATTTTTGTTCTTTCTTGTTACAGTGTGTGCTCTACTTGTGGGCCTTAAAGATCCTATACCCCAAAACACTGTTTTTGCTGCGTGGGAATCACGAATGTCGACATTTAACAGAGTATTTCACATTTAAGCAGGAATGTAAGTAAAGTAGTTTTCATTGTTCTTAATGCTTCTTTGACAATATTGGATTGAGCTCATTTTAGATGTACAATTATCTAGAACTAGGCTAACAATTACTTGGACTCAGGCCAGCCACTAGCCTGAACCAGGCTAACGGCTACCTAGAGTCAGGCTAAAAGACACTTGGAGCCATTTTACCCTAACAGCTACTCTAAGCTAGCAGCTGTCCAGAAACTGGCTTACATGTTCCAGAGTTGAGCTAACAGCCACAGTCATACAGTCACACGGAGCCAAGCTAGCAGCTTCTCTAAACCACACTAGCAGCTAATCTGAGCATGGCTAGTCAAAACCTTGCTTACAATTAGCTACAACCAAATTGAAAGCTCCTCTAAGCCAGATTTAGAGTTATTTAGAGCCAGATAAACAATTTCTTAGGGCTAGGGTTTCCAGAACCAGGCGGACAGCTACCTGAAGATGCAATAAGCGCTAACAGAAGATGCGCTAGCCGCTTCTGTTAGCCACTCTAGCAGCTCTCAGTTCTAGGTAGCTGCTAGGAATTAATTAGGCTTCTGAATATATTCAGTAATTAATTACTTGAGTCATTCAACTTCTTTCTTGGCAGAGACTAAAATAAATTAATAAGTTATTCATCAGGCTCAGTGAAAGCTTAGCTGTTCAAACGTTTAGAAAATATTAACAACTACCTGGGACGAGGCTAACAATTACGATTGTGAAAAACTGTTATGCAAAAGTTACATTTGGAGTAAAGATAATTTGTTGCAAGCAAAAGTTTTTAGATTGAACTGCTTTAGGGGCGGACATTTTCTCCTCAAATTCCTCATTTCTGTCTTTGACATTAAAAAGTTGGGACTACTGTTCCCTGCATGTAAAATACTGGCTACTCATAAGCACTCTGCAAAGCCTCCTCAAACAACCTAAACTATCGCTTTCAAGTCCCTACACAGTTGAAGTAATAGTCTCTTAAGAAAAACGGCATATTTCACCTTTTATTGGTGTTTACCCGTGTCAGAGCTGTTTTTATTGGACTTAGTCGGAGCGGGAATCGGCATAAATGACATTTACATTGTGTTCTTCTGAAACTGTTTTCGGGACGTTTTCTTTTTGCCAGTGTTGAGAAAGCGTTTCCATGCCGGACACTGCCCCAGTGTTGGAGAGCAGGTTTGTTTGACTTGGCGTGCTGTTTTCTTGTTCCTGCCCTGTGCTCCCCTCCCTCCTCCCTGACAGGTAAAATTAAGTATTCAGAGAGGGTGTATGACGCATGTATGGACGCCTTCGACTGCCTTCCCCTGGCTGCGCTTATGAACCAGCAGTTCCTGTGTGTACACGGAGGACTGTCTCCAGAAATCACAAATCTTGACGACATCAGGAAAGTATGTATACGACCTGACATGGTTTTATAGCTGCTTTACTGTTTCTCTGTGTTTGTTTAATCAGCAGGTGTTTCTTAATTGCTTCACAAATGGGACAAAGAGTTAGTCACCTTGCTTGTAACTCATAAAGTAGTGTCCAGCGTTGCTCTTTCTTCTGAATGAAAGAAATGTGGAGGGAGAAGAAGAAGTTCCTTCTCTCAGACTAATTCAATAAATCTAAATGGAGTTTGCGGCTGCAATCGGAGGGCATGCATAACAGCATTTGCTCCGGCAAAGTGTCCATCATGCGGCCTGCATAGTCACGAACAAGCTTCAGTTTAAAAAAGAGCCAAATTTCCTGAAAGTAAAGCCGTTTACGCTCATAGAAAAAGATTTTTTTTTTTTTTTTACTTCATCCATCTCTAAACTGCAAGATTGATTCTTTCTTTGACATCCTCTCTGTGTATGGTTTAATATTGATCAAGCGGCGATTTAATTACGTGCTAAGCTGCAGCTAAAAGGAAACGTTCACAGGAGCCTCGTGTTTTCCTCCACAGCTAGACAGATTCAAAGAGCCGCCAGCTTACGGGCCGATGTGCGATCTGCTGTGGTCGGACCCGCTGGAGGACTTTGGGAACGAGAAGAGCCAGGAGCACTTCACACACAACACAGTGAGAGGCTGCTCCTATTTCTACAGGTAGGCTCTGCGTCTCCCAGGACGTTTATTGTTTGTGTCGTGGTTGTTCTTCCTCTGCCTCTGAAGGTTGCCGTCAGGATTTAGAGAGGCAGCCGGTGAGTTAGGAGCTTCATTATGCTGCTGGGATTGAACTGCTTATGCAAGCCACAGCTATATTTTACAGTATGATGAATGAAGTTTAGATTATTCCAGTAGCCTTACACATTGGTGTGAGTCAGCCAGTCGTTTCAAAGGCGTTGTGCGACTCGATTAGAGATTCACCCAAATAACCTTTGCACATCTGTGAGTCTGCATCGTACAGGGTCACACCAAATGAGACAGGTTTATTTTAATATGTCATAAAAGTCCTGTCAACACATCCTGTACCACAGGTGTCAAACTGGAGGCCCATGGGCCAGATTCGGCCCACTGTAGCTTTTTATGTGGCCCTCTGGTCAATAAGTCCTTCCAGTTTTTCACAAATCTGCAAAAATCACACAAAATCAACAAATTTCCAAATTTTTTCCTGATTTCACTGCAAATTTTCTCAAAATTGGTCAAAAAGATTGAATCCGTAACTGATACGGTGAGCGATAAAGACTCACATTTAACGTCATACATTAGCGCAAATATTGTTAAAAAATATTCACCACAAAATCTGTAATTTTGATTGCAAAAGACCTATTAAAATAATCACAAAACCCTGGAGGAACAGCTATTTATTGATATTTGAACAGTTCTGTTGGTTTTACCAATGGATTCTAGGACAACCGGCCCTTTAAGAACATTCACATTTTTGATTCGGCCCAAAATGAAAATGAGTTTGACACCCCTGTCCTAGAGCAACAGCTTTTTATCTAAAAACACGAGTGTTTTCAAAATGTACGTGTTTTCATTAAACCAAATTTCTTCTCAAATTTTGAAAATAAATGCTACGACTAACGGAACGGCAGCCAGTGACGCTGCGTTTCCCTGAGGCCCCTCCTCCGACCGCCGCCGGTATTTCTGCAGCCGCCGTCGGCTGAGCCGAGTAACTGAACAGGCGGAGGAAAAGCTGGGAGCTAGCAGCTTGCACTGTCACAAAATGTAATGAAGTGGTGCATTAGCACGAGGCACAGTCCTTCCTCTGAATGCGTTCGCTTCTCCCTCCACTCCAATTATTGCCTGAGCGACTCTTATTTGCCCTCGGTGAGCCACAGGCAGGAGAAGTGGTGAGAAATGTCTCAAGGCTTTAAACGAGAACAGACTCTTTTTATTTATTTGATGGCAGGTGTTTTATAGCTGCCTCCCTAATTGTGTTTTAATGTACCTGCTCATAAAGTGACTCATTGTGCGTCGACTGTGGGCACACATTGTTGTCTTTCCTTACTCCCAATGAGCTGTTTCATTTCAGGTCCGCAAGTGGTTCTGTTATCTCAGGAATGTCCATCACTGGTGTGTTTTCATGCAGCTGAAACCAGAAAGAAATGCGGGGTATGCAGCCCCCTTTTCACCTCAAACGCATCACGCTAATGTCAGGAATCGGCCCAGTTAACCCCTCTGACATTTTTGGGTGGAAATTCCTCCCGCGTCGTGTTTCCATCGGCGTCCGACGCCTCGTCTGCCCGGGGGACGGCCGCTAATTGGCGTCACGCTGGCTCTCCGTAGTTTTGAGACGGTTTCGGCTCGACGCCGAGGGAGAGAAACGGATTCGCTCCTCGCAGCGCTCCCAGTCAGAAACCATCAGCCTGTTTGGTTGCGCCTGTCTTGCAGACTTTCCCCGCCGCCGCCGTCTTGCTCCGAACACGTCCACAAATGTAACTCAGGCATGAAATTGCGCGTGCTTCTGAAAGGCTCGCTTTTTGTTTCAGGCTCCACAAAGCGCACGGATCGGTCAACCTGAAGCACACCTGTCAAACTGGAGGCCCGTGGGCCTGGTCTGGCCCGCCGTAGCTTTTTATGTGGCCCTCTGGATTCGAGGCTGAATGTCATCAATCGACTGAGTGTAGTTTTTATCTTTTTACTGCCTAATTATATCAATCCGTCTCTTCAGTTTCTTGAGAATTACAGTGGAAATTCACGCAAAAATCAACAAATCCCTGTACTTTTTTGCGCATATAATTGGGAGTTTATTGCAGATTTTTCTCAAAAATTGTCAAAAACATTCTTACTTGTATTAAACAGCTGCCTCAGCCTTAATAAATGTCAGATTACAGTCCATAATCTATACAGCAAGTAATAAGTCACATTTTTTATTACAAATATTTCCAAATTAGTACTACAAACACTTTGATTTTTATTGGAAAAAAATCACAAAAAGAATCACTAAATCCTGGAGGAACTGGAAAGACGTTCAATAATATTTAATTTTAAGAATTCATTGATATTTTAACAGTTTGTGAACAGGTTTTATCAATACAGTCTGGCTCAACCGGCCTTCAGGATCCTGATTTGGCCCAAAATGAAAATGAGTTTGACATCCTGACCTACAGGAACGTTATATTTTTTTCTTCTTTTTTTAAAATCTTTTATTAATGCTATTTAATTAAAGAAAATAATCTAAAGTGAAATCAGAAAGCTGAATTACAGTCCAACAAACCAACATTTGGCTCTTGTCTTCTTCTTCTTTTGCTGCTTCAGGGAATTAGAGAACAAATAACACATTCATTTCTAATAATCTGCTTGTAGTTCTTTATCCAGATGTTGTAGCTCTTTATCCAGCTGTTTGTTGTTGCTATAAAAATCTCAAATGTTCTTTCGCAGAGATTGTTGATGAGCTCTATGCTAATCCAGTCAGTTTCTAAGGTTAGCTCATGAAAGCTGGCAAAAAAAACATCTTTATTTATGAATATGGGCCTCATTTCTGAAGAATTATCCTCGCTAACCAACTGCATAAAGAGGAGCAAAGATTCTGCTTTTTTTAGAGTTCAGCGCCTTTCCAAAATAATTCAAATTGCTGGAACTTTATTACATTTTGTCTCTGTGCAGCGACAGTTTAATGTGTTTTACTGGAATTTTGTACGATAGATTTGCGCTGCAACTAACAATTGTTTTTGTAATCGATTATTCTGACAGATTATCATTTAATAAAATTTTTACATTCTGCAGATTTTTCATTTAACTACCTTAAAGCTTATTTCATACATAAGAATAAATTAAGAAAAGGCAAAAAGTAATTTTATTATTTTTTTAGATATTGCCCAAAATGTAACAGCAAAGCCTTCCTTTATTTTATGTTGGATCATCTGTACCATCTGCAGGCAAAAAAGGTTTTTTTTTGTTTTGTTTTGTTTTTGTTTTTTTTATCTTAAATGCAAAATGTTTATATTTTTTGTATAGTTTTAGCTTAATCACTACTGAGTTTGCTGCTCTTTCAGCAAATTGTCTTTTTTTGAGTCTCTGCTCCAGCTAACAATCGATTACTAAATTAGTTTATGATTATTTTCATAAATGAATCACAGTGAATCGTTTCAGCTCTGTGATAGAGCAGCGCTACGTTGTGCATGTTTGCATGTAGCCCTCTCTGTTGTAAACAACAGAGGTTTGTTAGAAAGCATTTCTGAGCAAAACAACATCACGAAGGTCAAGGAAGACGGCGAGCAGCTCAGGAAGAAATAAAGTTTAAACCAAGGTTAGGTTATAAAGTGCCGCACCTTTAACAGGATTTAACAGCAGCACTGTGCACTCCACAAATCTGGCCTTGATGGAGGAGTACAAAGAACCCTGCTGCTAACAAACCATTTTTGTTGAGAAATAAAGAATAATGTGTCTTTTTATGATGATCTGGTCAAATACGACCAAAACCAGAAGAAAAAAATGCAACGTGGGTCAGAAAACTAACACTTCATTTCACCCTGAACTCACCATTCCCATTGTGAAACATGGTAGTGGCAGCATTATGGTGTGGGAATGTTTTGTTTTTTGTTTTTTTTCTCCAGTAGGATTAGAGAAACAGGTCAGATTTGGTAGGAAGATAACTACAAATGAATGGCCTATTCAAAGTAATTTCAACAAAACAGATTACATTTCTTCTCTGTTTGATCTAATTGAGCTACTTTGCAAAGACGAATAGACAGAAATGATGTATAGACGTATGAAGCTAGATCCACAAACGCTGGATGCTTACACATGCCAGATTTTTCATGTTTTTATTTGTAAAAGTAAAAATTAAAGTTAAACCATGTATGGTTTCTTTCCTCTTCAAACTTGAGCACCAACTTGTTGGCCTGTCGCATAAAATCCCAGAATAACCCACAGGTCTGTGACGAAACGTGCAAAAGTTCAGCAACCATGAATAGTTTTAAGTGGCGATGCATGTCATTATGAAACCACTGTGTTTTCTTGATTGCAGAGCAGGGATTACATTTTAAAAAGCTTCTTTGAAATCAGCAGGATTCGCTGCAAAAGAGAATCGTGCGGCTCGGTTCTGATTGCAGCGTGTGGGAGTCGAGTTCATCTCCGAGCGCCGATGCTGCAGGGGTGTTTGAGCTTGGATTGCAGAACTTTGTGTTTTTCGAGCAAGCGCAGCAAATTACTTGATTGAACCAAAAACGTTTCGATATCCGAGGGTGTTTGTGAATTCTTGAAATTTTTTCAAGTGACTGTTTATAACAGGCGCTGGTGAAACGAGCACAAAGTGATACGTTTTGTCTTTAGACCAACAAACGGACACATTTTCAAGTAGCAGCTGATTCAAAATAAAACATCTTTGGCATTAAACACAGTAAAGACGATCGGCGATCAACACTGAGTGGCTGTTATGTTATCAAACCAAAAATCACTTGGAGAAAGAGAGAGAGTGTCCATTTTTGATGTAAGAAGTTCTTCCACATTCATGTTTTTCAGATGTTACGCAGCGCCGCCGCTCATTCATGACTTTATTCATTACAAATGATTCACGAACCCCCGACATCCTCTGGGGGTGTCGATCATTTTTCTTCTCAGAAACGCCGTTTTTTTTAAAGTCAAAATGAGGCAAAATCAAGTCATGCTGTTTGCCGGTGACATTTCTTCTTGTGAGGTTTTCACTGTGAGCAGACGAGGCTTCAGAGGAGGCTGCAGTCGCTGCAGCAGCTGCTGCTGCTGCCGCTGCTGCAGGATGAAAGCTGCCTCGACTTGCTCCAGTTTGATTGTTGGCAGTGAGGCTTTTGGTTTTACTGCTCACAGAGTAAACGAGCATAAAACTGCATCTAATAGTTTCCAGAAATGGCTCTTCTTCTTTTTTTTCTTTTTTTTTTTGTTGAAGAAGCAGCCTAAAATGAATCATCTCCCTTTTTTTAAATTATAATTTCATTGAAAAATAAGCTATTTAGCATTTAAGAGGGGTCAAACCCGCTGCTCCTGTACAGTCTTGTTTAAAACGGAAAACATTTTATCGGTGAAAGAAATGTTTGAGGCCACAGTTTATAAAAACACTAAAGGAAATTAGTGTTTTATTTCTGCAGCATAATTTCACACTAAAAAAAAGATAAAATCAAACAATATTTAATTCTGTAACTAGAAAAAAAGAAGAAAAAAAATTTAAAAATAAGGAAAATGAGAAAAAAATATATTTCTAGACTTTTATGTCCATTTGTAATAGAGACCTTTTCCAGCTAACAAAACATTTTTTAGGATCTTTTTGTTGGTAATATGCAACAAACAGATATTCTTCTGTTTGAAAGAAAGAACATCTTCACAGTAGAAAAAATACTACTGTATTTTGTATTGATTTTAAAAGGTCAGAAAATGGCAAAAAAAAAAATTAAATGTCTTATTTAGTGGTCTAAAATACTGGTCTTATTTAGTGGAGGAACACGTATTGTGTTCTTGTAACCTAGAATACATCTAAATTGATTTAAATAATTTACGTATAGAAAACATGTTAGTAGATTTTACTGAAACGTAGTGTATTTAGTTTGTTTTTTACAGTAACTAATTGATCTAGCTATTTACATTTATGTAGCAACAAGACAAACAGAAAAGACTAAGACTAAAATGCTGTGAATAATGAAAACAAACCAATCAGTTCAAAAACTACAAGCATTTCAAGTCAGTCAATATCGATAATAACCAACAACAATAATTAGTTTTTAAATCCTACCAAACCTTCCTGTTTTGTCCACAGTTTTCACTCCACATTCCTTGTTTTTTTTATTTCATTTTTAAGCACTTGTGACTGTGCAAGTTACTCAATAGGTCGTTGCTAGGCAACCATAGCTGTGGGGGAACTTGAAACTGCTTGTTGCTAGGTAACCAAGGAGCAAGTCGGTTGGTCGATTCCACCAAGCCGCAAACGCTCGAAGCCTTTCCTCTGCCTGCATCTCCCAGAATGCTGTGCGGTTCTGGTTTGGAGTAAAGTGAATTTTCTACACATCGAATATTGAACATTTTATCTGTTGATATTGATCACGCGTCTATATATTGTTATTGATTGACTTTCGTTCCCACAACATCGAACACATTTTCCCAGTCGTTTTCACTTGTGGGTTAAATGTAGCAAATTTTAAATTTAATCTCTTTCATTTTATGAGGCAGTGGTGCAGAAGCTCAAGTCTCTCTCTCCTTCTCTCTCTCTTTTTCTCTCTCTTTCTCTCATTCTCAGCAATGTGGGATTTAAGGATAACAAAGTTCAAAGCAAATAACTTCACAAAGCAGTAGAAAAAAACAATTTAAGTTATTTTTCTTCATATATCAGAGAGGAAGCAGCTAAAGAGGAATGGTCAGAGATCTTTTCTTCTGTTTGCTCTAAATCGATGAAATAAAGCGATGTATTGGCAGAAATGAATGAATGTTGTATTGTGAAAAAGCAGTAAAAGATAAATGTATGTATTTGTGCAGGATGTTGTGTGTATTTTCCAGAAAATCCTGGGCTAAATGTCTCTGCAGGAGCTGCAGTTGGCGCTGGAATAAATTTAGCCTGTTTGTCCGACGTTTCTTTGAGCTCAATCAATAATACCTTTGGCCTTATTTAGTTTTTGCCATTGATCGTTTTTCTTGGGGCTTTCTGGGACTTTTCTTGACGTTTGAGTGAGCTAAACGTCTCCTTTCTTCAACAGCTACCCTGCAGTCTGTGACTTTCTACAACACAATAACTTATTATCTATCATCCGGGCCCATGAAGCACAGGACGCCGGGTGAGTGTTGCCTTCTTTGTCTTCTCCACATCACACTGTCACACAGCCGAGCGGCTCAGGGCGGCGAGTGAAATGAGAAATCTCAGGAGGTTTCTTTAAAGCCTGTCTGGGGAGCAGGATGGGCGCAGTGTGAACTTTGCGTTAATCCAAGAAATGAAAATGAATCCAGCTTGGGAGAGCGAGCCGGCCACATGTGATGCAACACGAATGAGTCATGCAGACATTGCTGAGCTCTGATTCAAAAAGTTAAGGTTGACGGGAACTCGCAGTTACAGCTGCTGCCATGTGAAAAGGAGGCGCAGCAGGACGCAGAGGGAGAGTTTACCCCGCTTTTAAACATCAACCAGACGCCACGCTCTTTGAAAAGATAAAAAAAAAAGAAAAGAAACAGGTTACTGGATGTGTTTAGCTGAATTTTTATTTATTTTTTTTCCATCTGAGGAAGGTGGGGAGACTCGACACAAAGTTGTTTACCGTTGCACTCCCACCGTGCGGCCACACGGGACTCCTCGCCACATCTCGGATACGAATCCGACCGCACGTCTAATTGCACCACTCCGCATCACTTATGTCCAACAAGAAACTCACACGGGGCCGTTTACCCTCAGCTGCAGCACGCGAGACGTCGTAAGCCGTAGTCGCACTCAGACATTTGCGGCTTTATCGAGAAAGTCTGAACTTTACAGCTAGATTCAGTTACTGCCACCTCGCTTCAGTCCTAGCGCTGGGATTTGCCCTCCTCTGGGGGGGAGGGGAGGTACCGAGGTGTCCACAGACATCAGCTCCAGACAAACACACACCCAACGTGTGCAAACAAAAGGGCCATAAAAATGTCACCGCCGATCACATCACGGCGGCCTGGTAGTTCTGAGATAAACTAAATGCCTCTCTTTTGGATGTTTCCCCAGATACCGCATGTACAGAAAGAGTCAGACCACTGGCTTCCCGTCCCTTATCACCATCTTCTCAGCTCCAAACTATCTAGACGTCTACAACAACAAAGGTAGGTTGAGCGACGCTGTCACTTTGAAGGCTTTGAAGCTTCAGAACCAAAATAGGACTTGCTTGTCCAAGAACGTCCCTTGAAAATAGTTTTGCATAATAGCTGATTTGGCTTGTTTTGGACTAAAATTATACATCAGAATATATTACATGGCCATCTGCCTATAATTGCTTCTCATGTTGTCTCATTACTAACGTTTTAAAAGCTTCATAAAGGAATGGGGGATATTTGTGAAATATTAAAGAAGCGTTTGTGTTAATAGATTTAGTTTGTTGAAAATAGCTATTTATGTTTTTAGCTAGTTGCTACAAGGTTAAGATTAAGCTAATCTTCAGTATTTGACATAATTTGACAGCCTTTCAGCTGTAGCTGCTTGTCCCATATTCCCTAATAAAACACTTGCTTCATTTAAGGAGTTTGTGGAATTGATTCACTTAATTTTTTTTAATTAATTGTTGTTTTTCAGTTTTAAACAATCCAAAGTCTTGAGTTACATATTTGATTTTTGTTTATATCTAGTACTTTTTAACATTCCGAGCATTATATTCAGACTCTTTGGGATCTTACTGAAAATAAATCGTATCATGTCACGATAATAAATTTCTCTGGACGATAAATTGTCCCAGAAATTATAGCGATAAACGATATTATTGTCATTTTGAGACTATTTTCAACTAGCATCACAATGATTTTGGCATATTACTGCAAGTATACCCTCTTAAAGATAAAACAATAAACAAATTTCTAAAGAACATTTAACACTGGAAAACATTTTAAATATCCAAAATAAATAAACAAAACACAAAAACAAAGATAATTAAAACAGATTAGGAAGTCTCTATAACCAAAATTGTATTTAAAAAAATATTAATTATTCAGCTTAGACCGGGAAAACAGGCTAAAGAGGAAGGTAGTGCAAGCTAATTACTTACTAAAATGTCGGTTTTCCAACAACGTTAAAGGGAATCATCTCTTTATTTTATTGTTATCCAGATGGAAATGATCACTCTCATTTCAATTTGTCATGAGATTAATTGATTTATTGCTTATTGTGAAGAGGCTTAATCATACCCATCGCCCACATTATGATTGTGTTAAAAAGTAGCTTTGTTCCCGTTGCACATTCTGGTGCCTTTAAGCTGTGCTTCTGCCTCCAGCACCAAACTGGGTTGGATTTGTGCTGCACCGGCCCCCTCCCAAGCGCCCTCCAGAACAGACAGTATCTGCTCTTGCTGGACGGGGGCGGATAGAGGGTGGGGTGGACTATGGGATGGATGCGGCGTTGGGCCAAGCACAGGAAATAGAAATGGGAAGGAAAGAGTGATGGGGCTGGTGCATGCAGTTTCGCAATCCATCTTGTGATGAAATGCCATAAGGCTGCAGTGTGGCTGCTGCGAGGACCCAACACACAGGAGCCGCCGGGGATTTTCCTTCCTATGTTTTCCCCTTTCTTTTCTCCTGCCCTGTTTTGCAGGTGTGCAGTCTTTAATGTGAGTTTGTATTGCCTTCTGTCCATTTTGTTTTTCTATTTATTTTTTCCCCCACATGTTGCCTCCTTCGCAGTGCCATAAAGACAGAAATAGCGCAGCTGTCAGGGTCGTTGTTTATTCTTAGGGAACCTTTTTGTTCCGTCCCAACTAATCTTCCTATGGCTCTCAGTCAACACAATACAAACAAACACACTTGTGACAGGCTTGTATTGGTTGTAGTTTTGGCTAGCTAACCACTTGGAAAAATCCTTTGCATCCTTTGAGCACCGTTTGGAGAAGTTAAAATATCTCATTTTGGCTGCCAACTGGACTGCAGTGATTATCAGATGGGGTTGCTGTTTGTGTTTGGTTCTCACTGCTTACTTTTGAAAAGCAAATGTTACCTATTTTTCTTATCTTCTGATGCCTGTCAAAACTTTCTTTTTGCCTGGATCATAATGACTAGTTTTTGGCTTCCTGTTGTTACCAATGTAATTATTTGTTTCATCTGTCTGTTTGCCTGACTTGATCATTTTGATATGTTTTTCTCTCTCTGCTAGCTCATTGTTTGTCATATTTTCACCAAGTAAGCAGGAGCTGCAACAGCTAACGTGTTGTTTTAATCTGTTAGTAAGTGCAGGTTTTCTGCCTTTTCTAACATTTATTGCTTAAACATGCTTCACTATTGGTTTTTTTTATCTTTCACCTGGAAATGTCCATCAAGTGATAGAAGGCCAACTTTGTAATTGTCTCTTATGTGTTTCTGAAGGTTCAGGTCTGAATCTATCACCGCACTGATCATTAGTTTCTAACTGTAATAATTGAAGCTGACTCTTGATCGTTCCCTTTTTAGGTTCAAAGTTGATAAGTTCAGTTTTGGTTCTCATCAGCTGGAGAAAGTTATTGATTTGTTTTGTGCATCTACTTAGAGCTTAAAGGGGTTCAGTGCCATTTGGCGACAGTATTATATATCATCTGTGTAGCTATGATGGCTAATCTTATTTGTAATAATCTGAGCTAGCAGGAACATGTAGATATTAAATACGAAGAGTCCAGGATTAAACCTTTGGGTACCCCGCATGTTGGCCCAGACTTTAGAGCTTACAGAGGCTTTTTGAGGGTGGGGCCCAAAAAATGGATTTTTCTGTTGCAATTTTATTAATGTACACCACACTCAAATATTTGAAAATTATCCTTTTTTGGAAACAAAATGGAGCATTTTAAACTGATTTTCCATCGATTCATTCATACCTGCAAATGTGTAAGCCTACCTAATAATTTTCTGTAATTTGCATAAGTAAATCATTTATTTTCTTAGACAAGGCACCAAACTGGCTCCAGCCCAGGCCCTTTAATCTTCTAAATTCGGCCCTGCCTCATGTGATATATTTTTTTTTTTTTGTCACTGATAAAACGTTACCTATTGACACTAAGATGACAGCCTGACGCCTCTAAATCACTTCACGTTGCCGTTCAGGTCGGCTTTCTATGACGACCCCACCTACAGTGAGGTGGCACTTAATTGAGAAACAACACAAATCGTGTATCCAGATGCACTTTATTTATAAAGCATATTTAAAAAAAACTGTGTTCATCCAAAGAGCAGCACTAAAACGGGTCAAACCAAGACAGGAATTATAACTAAATGGAATGAAAAACAATAAAAGCAGAACAAAACGTACTACAAAGACAATTAGTGTGTGAGAAACACTCTCGCACTGTGTCAAAAGCCACTGAAAATGAGTGTTTTTAAGAGAGATTTAAAAACCACAAGAGAAGAAGCCTGTCTAATATTTAATGGCATCTTGTTCCGTTGTTTTAAAGCCACGACTGAAGAGGTCTGATCTCCTCTGAGCTTCAGTGTAGGTTTAGGTCCAACCAACAAAAAAAGTCGGCTGATCTTAGGGCATTTGGTGAAACATAAAACTGAAGCAAGTCAGAGACGTACAAAGCAACAAGACCATTAATGCATTTAAAATAACAAAAAAAAAGGATTTTTAAATCACAAATCGAAGGGTTGCAAATCTTAAGTTTGTGTCTAATATTAAGGCCTTAAAATGCCTTAAATCAATTTTAAAAAGTAAGTTGGTCTTAAATTTCTTGACAGAACAACTTAATATCTCTGTATAATGGATGTTATTTTTCTTGAGGACTTTTTTGTCCGGCAGAAGTTTGAGTCGCACTGGTTGAGGGTATTGGTAACTACTGTACCCTGCTACGTTAGCTAGCTAGCTTTCTTGTGTCTGTCATGTTATCTTTCATGTTATTGACTGCTAGTTTATCTTGTTCAGTTGGTTGGAAAAAGTTTGTATGTTTCTGTGGGGATATACATCTTAAACTTCATTCATATTGGTTCTATAAAAAGGTCTTAAAAAGTCTTAGTTGGCAAAACCTGAAGAAACCCTGAGTCGTGTAGAGCCAAGAACGTGCTAACAAGAACATGCTAACTGGATAGATAAACTACTTGCACTCGATTTTATTTAAGCGTATTGGGGTGAAGAGAGGGTAAGTGCAAATGCACACCATGTTTTTTAGTTGTTTTTTGTTTTTTTATTTAATTTGAAAGCTTTTGTCATTTTCTTGCAATTATGCACAACTTTGTGTTGGTCTATCTCATTTAATCCCAATGAAATATGTAGATTATTCGATATTTGTGAGATACAGTTTATGCGGGAGATCTGAAAGTAGATTTCCAAGCATTAGCCACCTAAGTTCTCACGTATTCCCCCTCAGTTAACAAATACACAGTTGCCATTCCTGCTGATGCTCCTCCAGTCAGGCATGTAGGTGGTCTTCATCGGTAGAACCCAAACCGGCGTCATGAATCGCAGCGCTCTCCGCTTCGTCCACCCAGCTACGCCCCTGTGATTGATGGCCAGCCGAGTGGGCGCATAAATCTTAACGGCAAAGGAGGGAGGCATCAGCAGCTCCCATCAATCCTGTGTCGGCCGGGGGGGATGAGGAATCGACCAATGAGACGTCTCCACGTGGGAGGAAAATAATGTAGCGAAAAAAATCCGCCTCCGCTCAAAGTGGGGGAAGCAGGAGTAAATGGAAGTTGTAGCTGAGGCAGAATAATCAGACGAGTGAATGATCAGAAGGATGCGACTCTCTGAAGAAGCCACCTGTTGCTTCTTCTCCCTGAATCGTGGAGCCTTTAAATGAATCTGTGGAGTGTTTAGGTGTTGACCGGCTGTCCGTCAGCGGCCCACTCGGTCAGGCAGAGCCTTGTAAGATTCTGTTTTAAATGGGAAAAAACAGATTCAGAGATGTGACAGTTTTAACAGTTTCTTCCTTCTCAGTTTGAGTCCCGAAGGCTGTGCAGTGTAGGAGGAGAAAGGTCGGCAGGTTGAAGGAAACCAACAATGCCTCTTGGATTCCTTTCATGTTTAGTAAAGAGATAGCAACGGGGTTGATGGAGTGGAAATTTACATGAAGGGGGAAAAAAAGTGAAAGGATGCCAGCGCGGAGACGACAGGTATCGGGTTTATGCTTCCATTTCCTCGCTGCGTGCGGCGAAACAGAACGGGATGATCGGCCTCCGGCTCCCGCCACTGGAATACAGAGCAGGCCGGAAGCTCGAGGCGACGAGGCTGCAGGAATGCTGCGGGGAATTCATCCCTCCCCTCTCACATCGAAGTGCCAGGAAGAGAAGAAGAATATCCCCTGCCTGTAGATGCCCGTCCATCTGTTAACGCTCCAGCCCGATCTGGGCGTCTCTTTCGGTTTGCTGTAAACAAAACTTTTTACGTTCAGTCCACCAAGACTAATGAGCAAAAGATGCTGGATTTGCACCAATACATCACCAGTTAGACAAGTATTAAATAAATCAATTTAAATTCTGGTTTCTATCTCGTTGGATGCATTCATTAGTGGGATCAACACTTGAGTTGGGAGTTGCTTTTATATTGTTGCAATCTTCTGCATCAACATTTAGTTACTGCAGTGATTCGGTGTCCTGGTTGCTAATTTTAATACTTACATCCTTTGAAATTAACTAAAAAATTAAAAGAAACATGCAGTGGTTTACAAAAACATTGACGTCCATTCAGTTTTTACAGATTTTGAATAACCTCTTTAGTTTGGAGTCGAGTTCTCTAAAGTCCTGCTAGTGATGTAAGATCTGCAGCAAGACTTGAAAACTCATGGGTTCATAGTCGCTCTTACACAAACTGATTTCACTCACCAACATCCAGATGTCAGATGGGAAATCTCACAAAACATCTTGAGATTAAACAAACATGGCCGACGAGGAAGAACCAATTGCGATAGTTTGTGGAGTCCCAACACTTTGGGACTCCAAAGGGTTGGAGTCCCAGTTGACGGCGTTTCAACTAAAGTTCTACAGCTTTTTATTTCTCTTTCTACATTTTAATTATGTTTTTTAAATCTCTTTCTCTTTCTTACATGCTGTTTTTATTTTAATTATGTAAAGCACTTTGAAATGCCTTGCTGCTGAAATGTTCTATACAAATAAAATTTGATTGATTGATTGTGGACTATTTAAAACAAAAACAAAATGGAAGTCTCCAAAATCCACCGGATTTTCTGATGCCATCTCGCTTTCTGATTGACTGCATGAACATTGAACGGGGCATAATTTGAGATCGGAGCGGTCCTGATGTTCTTCCAAGCAGACTGGATCATTCATGGCACACGACACACTGCAGGAACATCTCCTAAGATTATCTTTAGAGCCGTCTTAGGAGATAAGATGGCTCTTAGTGTCAAGACTATCAAATTGGTGTCAGATAGAGACAAACCCTCTAAAACATTGGTTTCAATTCCAACCCTGGTCCTCAGGAACCAAGTCCTGCATGTTTCAGGTGTTTCCTAGGTGATTAACAGGCTACCGCATCCCTCGATGGCATGCAGAGGAGATCAGACAGTCATTTGAACAGCGATCCCTGAGGACTACTGCACTGAAAAACCTGCAGCTACAATTGTAGCAACAGGTGCTAATACTATTCACCCAAATAAGACAGATGATAAATTATTTCAACATTTTCAGGAAAATTATACATACTCTGTTGGTTATAATGTGAAATTCCAGTAAATTACATTCCAGTTTGTGAATTTAATGGGATAACATGTGAGTAAATGAATAAAGGGGTGTGAAAACATTCGAGAGGCGCTGCTTGTACGGCACGATTTGAAAAAGAAACCATCCAAAGGCTCGACTCTGTTCAAATCCAGTGCAAACGAGCGATGAGAGGTGCAGTAAGTCCCTCCCATCCACGTATTTCTCCGCTTCTGTGAGCCGAGATCTGAACGTAACGAACCCAGAAGGCCTGGATGGCCGCCTTTGAATACTAACCAAGTGAAACTTTACACTGCAGGCAATGCAGACAGATATGCAGGCAGCATTTAGTGCTGGGGAAAGACAGTGGGAATCTCCCTATGGTACCCAAACAGATTTAACAGTCCTCGTTACCAGGGAAACCGGCTGGAGGCACTCCCTGTTGAATAATTGATAAGCGGGTGTCGCCTTACGATCTCCCCTCTCTCTGAGCTTGTAGCGGGTTTGAGCCTCAGTCTGAGCCTGAATCCGCTGCCGGAGCAGGAGAGACCTCTAGTGGCTGAAATGTGGAATTACAGAGATCAACAAAGCTGTTCTGGAAAGAGGAAAGGAATCGTTTTCTGATAATAAATGAAGCTCCTGAACAGAATCCTTTGTTCCTTCGAATGGCCGACAGCAGGGGGAACTGACCTTCCTTGTTTTCCTCCATCTGGACTTCGACGGCAACATTCAGTCAAGTCGATGTTTATGCGGCAAGTGATGTTTATGCAATGTCTGCCCACGTGTGCAGCTGCCTTCACCGCCTACCCAGAGCTCCGGCAGAGGGACGCACGTCAACTTTACGACGGATCCTGTTGGTGTTTCTGATAGAGATTTAGGTTTGTGCTTGAAGAGAAAGAAGTCACCGCTGTAATGCTCTGATTGTGGCGTCTAAACACAATCACACAAACCCCATAGTGGTCTGTCCTGATTTGTGATGCACCTGAGATAATAAAATAGTTTTGAACCAATCTTAATTTCTCTTTCTGTTCCTCAGGAATCAGACATTGTTCTTATTTTTTTTAGAGGTTGACTTTTTGATATTTCTCCAAGCTTCAGAAGGTTTTCCAAGTTTTGCTTTAGACTTAAGACAGTGTGTACCTGCTTATCCATACAGTGGTGGTTGGTGCTTACTTTTGGTGCTTACTTTTTTTAGTAGTCATCGGACAAAAGGCACCGGTTCATCACAGGGCAAAACAAGAGAAGAAAGAAGTCCTTTGACCTTTTGTTTAGGCACTAAGGATCGCCATGTCCTTATGTAAAATCAGTTTCCTTCGTAAGATGGCTGGATTGAACCCAAGTTACAAAGAGTCCGTCCATCCTTTATGGACGGATCTCTCCTTTGAGACGTCTGCAGAACAAGCGAGAGAGTTTAGTTGGAGAACGGGGTATGTGGGTTTTTCCACCTGGACCTGTTACTTCCACAAGCAGAAGACAACAGATTGATGAAAGACGCATTGAACCTGTAAAACTATGAAAACTGCATCTCAAGATAAATTTGATGGAACCAAAATAATATCTCTATCAATCAAACTGTGTTGTCTTTGGTTTAATTTAAAGATCCAGATAAATAAATAGGAACTAAGTACATCTGTGTAATGTCTGAGGTTAGTTTTTTTTGCCAAGTCTGCTATGTCAACACGACACTCTGTATTTATCATTGGAGTTTAGGTAACATAATTTTATTTATATAGCACATTTTCAGCAGCAAGACAGCTCAAAGTGCTTTACACAAATTAGAAGGAAATGCAAACAAAACCAAAAGAAAGACAAACAGGTAAAACTAAATATTGGTTCCATGTTAAGTAGGAATAAGAATAAGTAGTCAATAATTTATAAACCAATTGGGTTTTCTCTGGATCTCCAGTTTGTTCTGGATTAGTGAGGCATAAAACTAAAAATGTTGGTTCCAGTTGTTCCGGGTTGCTAAGTTTACGACCTTTTTGTGTACGTCTGATCAAATCTTAGTCGTTTCCACAGCAAACATCTTTCTGAAACCGACCAGGCACAAAGAAGGCTGGAGAAAAACCTGGAGGGCTACAAGCTACAACGGAGCCCGTCTGGTTGGAAGCTTAAAGACAGGAGGGATGACTCAGGAGTTTTGCGCGGCTTTGTAGCTCCGCGTTTCGTCTTGTTGTTTGCTTCTAAAACCAAGCCGAAGCAGGAAAGTCCCCTCACGGTGACCTGGCCACACGGTGTCGGCTTTCCCCAGTCTGGCCTTGTGCGCTGGAGAAGCCGGAGCTTCTATATACAGACCAGATATATTTATGTTTGGCAGCTCTCGTGTCTGCGCCTCGCGTACGCCAAGCGCTTATCATTTGAAACAAATAAAATCCTGGCTTGTTTAGGGAAAACAACCAGCTAGTGAGAAATGTTCTGAAGCTTTGCGTGACACACCCTTGTTGTGACCTTCAAGTTGCACCACACCCACGCGAGTCCATCCTGTTGCATGATTAATGCAACATCTTGAATAATTTAAAGTCGCGGTGTGGATTCTTTTTAATCGTGTTGACAGGAGAAGCAGTTGTTTTTAACGCTTCTCAGTGTTAAATATGGAAGTAATTGCCTTGTTTTCTTATAGTTTAGAGGGGAAAATATGACAGCAAAGTGAGAACCCTCCCATTCGATGTTTTAAATAATAGGTGTGAACACAACACTGAGATTTCATGCGCATTTAAGAAAACTTTAACTTGTAGAAAAGGTTTAGTGTCTTATTTATGTGTCTTATTCCTCTCCATTGTATCGCGATAAGAATTTTGATTTATCGTCATGATACATTTCAGTTATTGATGTTAAATTTTTAAAAAAATTTAAAAAGATGACGGCGTGATTGGAAAAGTCATTTTTGCTATTTTCTCCACAGCATTTACAAGAAAAGCATAAATAAATATCGATAATTTCAAAATTATAATTGTGACTGTTTGCATTTTAGTGATTTAAAGCACAATTTTGTAAGTGAGAAGCTTTTTCAGATGAATATTTTTCAAGGACAGTGTTTGTATTTGTGGTACTATGAATGCTGTGCCACCCAGTTATCACCCTGCAAAGCTATTTATTACCTAAAGGACAAGTAATAGTAATAAATAGTTTTTTGTATTGATATTTTTATCATTATCACAATAGTACCACAAAATATTGTGACAAAATTGGCCTTTTTGTCATATTGCCACCATAAATAATGTATTTTATTCTGATTTTATGTGATAAACCAACACAAAGCACAGCTGCCTTCACTGCAATATCCTGAAATAAAGACAATCCAGTGCAAACAACTGTTTGTCCACTTTCTGACTAGATAGATTCAAGCTTTCGATACAGTTTTATACACTAATCTTACTTTAAAATTATGGTTATAACTTAAAATCTGTAAAAAGGTATCTGGTGAAACCCACTGAGTCTTGGCTTGTTATTCGTTTTTTTGTTTTTTTAGATGACAGCAGTCCCTCCTACTGGGTCAGGCAGGTTAAACAATAAGCAGCGGACACGTTCACTGCTGTAATCCTGATTCTTGGACTGTTTTCTAACCTCTTTATTTTTTCACACCCCAGAGTGTGATTTTTGCACCTACATTATTTCTGCTGTCAAAGTGAGAGATTGACAAAGATGGTGTGAACCGATTGGCGTTTTTATTCATTCTTTTTACTTATTTATTCCTATTTTTGTGCGGTAGTCTGTCATGCAACTCTAATATCATTATCAGGGGTTGACTGACAGAAATCTTCAGCTGCACCCAGACTCGCCTTTGAATGATGGACTTGGATGCTTCGCAGTTGGACACTTAGTCTGCCAAATAAATGTCTGTGGTGCTTTGACTGTTTTCTAATTAAACATAAAGACTTGTAGCTGCTGAATATCCTTCACAACTTGAGAATAATTAATTGAGCCTCTTGGGAAAACTTTAAAGGAACTAATGAGCTGAAAAATGCACCGTTTTAATTCCTTGTCTGGTTTCATGCTATTTCTGCTGATGATTTCATGATGGTTTTTGTCGTTTCCGTCCACAGCGGCTGTGCTGAAGTACGAGAACAACGTGATGAACATCCGACAGTTCAACTGCTCACCTCATCCCTACTGGCTGCCCAACTTCATGGATGTTTTCACCTGGTCTCTGCCGTTTGTCGGGGAGAAAGGCAAGTGCCGCAGTCGCAACATGTTAAAGGGAGTTTATTTAAATTTCCTAAACAAATGCGGCGAAGGCTATGCTAGTTTGCATGAAGCAAAAAGCTGATTGATTAATAACTTTCTGCCGCTTCTTTAGATGAACAATAAAACCAGAGTTTACATACAGCTCGATTACCGTCTCCTTAAATGATGAGGAAAAGCCCAGGTTGTGATGTCACTGCTTTGGAGGCTTCTGGTTGGTCAGCTGACACATTTGAGTTAATTGCCAAGATATCAGGAAGAGAATTATGCAGCTGCACAAGTCTGGTTCACCCTGGGAAATGTCCAACTACTTCATTGTCCAGGAAGGAGACGGGTTCTGTCAAATCAGACCCAGAACAAAAGACCTTGACTGAAGCTGGTGAAACAGAGAGCACAGCGAACATAAAACAAAACACAGACTGCAGTTTGCAAATGGAGATATGTCCCGTTATCTGATGAAACTAAAGTGGAACTGTTTGTCCAGAATGTCATTTGGAGGACATTAGTTTCATCCTGTGATGGTGATCTGACATCCACTTTTTCTCCTTCTGTGGATAATACCGATCATTTTTGAGTCACTGAAGAAATTCAAAATGCAGTTCTCTACATTTGCCAGCAGGTGGCCTAACCTGCCTTTAGAATCACAAATAAATGATTACACTGAAACGTTTTTCTTCTACATTAAAATCTTCACTCTGTAAATCTTTGAAGCCTTTTTTTTTCTTTTTTTTTTTAGTTATCAGCCTTTCTTTGCTTCACTTAAACTGGATTCCTCACCAGAGTAGCCAGTCTCATCAGGCAACATCTTCTGTACTGACAATGAAGAAATTCTGGGTCATGTAACATCAAAATGGAAGATGTATATTCATTTCCTTTCTCTATTCCAAGTTATTTTCCCGTCAGAAATGGGGCTGCTGTAAAACCATAGAAGAAGAACTACTAAAGCAGCAGAGAGCAAGGGGCCAGGATCCAGTTGGGATTTATTTAATTTTCCTATTCAGGTTCCTGACGGATTCATATAAACAAGAAGGCAATGCTTTTGTTAGTTTGTATATCCTGTGGTAGCTGTAATAAATTAAATAAGAAACATTTTTAAAAATACATGTATTGTCCTCCCAGGTTACTTTGTTTACGGCAAATGAAATGGAAATTCTTGGTCGTGTGAAAACTACTTTTTCAGGACTGAATTAATACAATAGAGCTTTTAGCAGTGGGCCAATAAGCATCTGATCTTTCTGCACAAAAATCTAAAATGTAGATTTTCCCTGAGTCTAGCTGTAAGGTCTCCTTTTAAATGCAAATATGCAACGATTTAAAGAGAATGTTTGGGTTAATTAATAAAAAATACTTTGTGTTTCAGCTTGTTTGTGCATACAGGATCTGACTCTCCTCCTGCTGAATCCAATCACATAAACAGTTATAGGTTTGACCCTGTTTGTTCTCCTCTGTAATCAAAACCTCTTGTTCTTCTTTTCTTCAGTGACTGAGATGCTCGTGAACGTGTTGAGCATTTGTTCCAACGACGAGCTGACGACTGACGAAGAGCTGGACGGTGAGTGCCGCTGCAGTTTCACTTCAGCTCCTCTAGAGGGAGACATTCTGCCACTCATCTGTTGTCTCAAACCTTAAACTTCCTCCTCAGGTTTAGGTCCAGAGAACCTTTGGCTTCAAAATGAAAAGCAGTTATTTGAATGTAAAGTTGCTAGTGTTGTGTAGCAGTTCTCGGCTGCTGCAGGTTTTTTGCCATCGCGTCAGAGGAGGTTCAGTTTATCTCCAGTCACATTTTTTCCAGTTTTCCTGCGTTGACCCTTATTGGCAAACAGGAAATGACCTCACCCCGTCTTCCTCCTCCTCCTCCTCGTTTTTGCACGGGGATTCGGCGTTCGGCTGTTTCTCACACAAGTCGCATTTTTTAAATTTCTTAGTTTGCGGATCAAAAATGTTGCTTTGTTGAATGAGTTTACAGCCTCCGGCAAATTATTTTCACTTTCTCCAACTTTTACACCTTTTGTCACGTTAAAGAGCTGAAAATCTAATGTATTTTATTTAAATTATGTGATGAATTAATACAAAGCAGTACATTGTTGCGAAGTGGACATGAAATGAGGCTTAAAATCAGTTTTCTTTACTGTGATACCTCTAACTACAATCTATTATAATCAATTGCTTCAGAAATCACTTGATTGGCAATTTAAATAATTGGTAACGTAAACTCTGTATAAATAAAGCATTTCTGTTGGAGAACATTAGTAAGGGCTTAAAGCAGAGTTTGATTTTAAAATAATGTCCCAAAACATACTGGACTATAAGTCACCATTTTTTTTCCTAGTTTTGCTGCAGCTGCTCTTTTGACTGATCTGACTTATGCTCCAGAAAATTCAGCAAAATAAACTGCATTAGATAAAAGCGTGACCGTGTGTTAGAATGGCCTAGTCAAAGGCCAGACATTTGGTCCAGCCGAGAATCTGGCAAAGCATGAAAGTGGCTGTTCACAGATTCTCTCTAGATGCTCAAAACTGACGGAGACATACCACAAAACATGCATGCCACACTTTTCAGATACTTAACTGGAAATAAAATCTTTAAACATAATAATAATAAAATACAAGAAAAATGTTTGTGACAAAATGTGAATAAGTTCCAGGGGTGTGAATACGTTTGCATGGCTTTGTAAATTTGTTTTGTATCTGGAGCTTCAATTGTAACAGTTTTTATAATAATATTTATCCAAGTTGACTAAAGTAAATTTTCTTAGATAATATCAGTTTATTCAGACTTCAGATCACATGAACCGGTTTTTAGCCGTCCTCGGTTTCATCGACTCACTCCCTCAGGGATTTCAGACCCTCTCACTCCGTTTCTTTGCCTTTTTCTTCACTTTTAAAGCCACTTCAACTCTTTTTCGTTTTCAGTTGTCAGTGTTGCCCTTCGAGGTGTTTAATTATTGTCCTTTCTCGCTCACCTCCGCCTTTCCAGTCCCCCTGTGATCTCTGGTCATCTTCTCCCTGCTGTCGTTTCCGTGATTCCTTCCTTCTTCACTCCATTCTCTCACTGCTCTTCTCATGCTGGAATATTGTCACTACTTTGGTTTTACTCATCTAATCTCTTTGTTTCTTCATGTTTTGCAGAGTTTTTCCCTTTCATTTGTTGTGCTTTTTCTCATCTCTCCTCCGCTCATCTTTCATTCTGCGGCCATCCACTGATCTCTGTCCTCTCTCTTTGTCTTCTCTTCTGGGGTTGTTTCATGAGAAGGACAGCTAATATATCCCCCCAAAAAAGGTACAAAACGCTAGTCGAGTCCATGTGTGTACGCAGCATCGGCTGAGCCTCCTGCCGTTTGTGAACTAACATCACTCTCCTAACAATCTGTCCTGAATCTCTGTGGTGGAAGTGCAATAGTCTTACGAACCAGTTTTTAGCTAGCAAAACGCCGAAGGTGAAAACCAACAAAGAGCTTCATCAGTTCTCTCATTTTTACTCCACTCCCATCATTCTTTCTTTGTTTAATTTCCCAAAACTGACTCCCTGAAGGATTCAAGCTGTTCAACCAAACAAAACAGGAAAAATCCACAGAGCCTGGGGTCGTCCAAACATGCCAATCTGACATGTTTGGACACAAACCAGGCGTTTTCACAGAGGATGCACGCCGCTGCACCGAGTCTGGGGAATAAACGCTAGCATAGAGGAGAGACGCGGTTGGCATGGCAGTGCTGAGAAACGCTCAGGTGCTGTGATGTGTATAATCTGGTTTTTGGGAGTTTAAATAACAGCATTATGGTTTTCATGTGTTGCTTTTATTGTTAAAACTAATAGTCCGACAAAACGCTCGTTATCTGTCCGCTGTCTGACGGCACCAGCCTGGTTTTGGTCGGATTTTCACGTGGCTTCCATGAGCTGCCTTCAGTTACTGATTTCCCATGAAGGAATGATTACACAGCACACAAATTATCCTTTTTTCTTTACAGACTTTTGATCATTTGGTGATTATATTCAGCTCTCGAGAAAACTTGCCAACTTTGCATTTTGTGGGTAAATAATGACACTTTTTATGCAAAGTTAGCACTTTTATTGCAACTTTTAAATCAACTTTGCATTAAAAGTGTCATTATTTAACAAATGACACTTAATGACAGCAGTCATAAACATTCATAAAGACTAATTCATGTTTACAGTGTCATTTCAGTTTTATGCATCCCTTCAAATAAAGTGTTACCAAATTTAGACACCAGTTTCTCTGATTTTACTCCTTAGAGGTTTATGTTTGGTAAAATGAACATTGTTCTTTTAGTCTATGAACTACTGACAACATGTCTCTGAAATTCCAAGCAAAAATTTTGTATTTATTTACAGAAAATGAGAAACGGTCCATATAACAAAAAAATGAAGTAAATAATGCAAAGAAAACAAGTTTATATTAATTTAGAAACAACAAAACTAACGTTTTAACTCAGGAAGAGATCAGGAATCAATATTTGGTGGAATAACCAGCAGGTTTCAAAGCAGTGGGTTTTTTCCAGAGATGTATATTAGGGCCTAAATTCACAGGAAAAGAAAGAATAAATAAATAATAAATAAATACGTCGCATCCAGTCATATTGATGCTGCCATTTTCCAGCTCAGTCATGATTTCAGATTGCGATGAAACCAACAAAACCACATCATCTACAAAACAGTAGAGACCCAATCCTTAGTGGTTCAAAACAGATCCTTTTAACACTTAAATGTCCATGAACAGAGGTCAAAGGGCAACCTTGGCGGAGTCCAACTCTCACCGGAAACGAGCCTGAAGCTCAAACTCTGACTAAATAAGAGGTCAAGTTTGCCGACAGAATTATGCCAGAAACCTGTTGATGTCTAGAGAAACATGGATGAGCTGCAGCTCATATGAGTGGGGGCGTATTTATATATTTAACCCCTTCATGCATCCTGGTCACTGCAGTGGACAGCTGTCTAAAAGCCATTTTCTTATGCTTCTTGTGGATTTTTATGTTTTAAATGCACACAGACCACTGAAGTGGACACCAATGCATCATAAAATACACTATCAACTAAAAAAAAGAAAATTAAAAAAGAACATTTTTCCCTACTTTCTTTATGCCTTAGGAAAATAAAAAAAATTGGAAAGAAATCCTGACACAAAGGCTCATAATTCATGCATGAAATGGTTAATTATATATCAGTTTAAGTTTAATTTTGACTGTGTGGTTTAGATAAGATCCACTGAAAGAAAAAGAAAATCAGCCTTGTAGTGAAGTCATTCCCTCCTGACAAAAAAACGTTTCAAAACTAAAATATTAGACTTTGGTGCCTAGAATGTGTGTATTTTAAGTTTTTAGCCCTTTATTTATTTTTTATTTCATTTTAAATCAGTTCCAGTCCGATAGTTAACCCAATTAGACAGGAAGAAAAACATTGAAAAATGACACTTTGACTTCTTGGAAGGGAAGGAAAAATTTAAACAAGATTTGGTTTAAATTTTCTTCTAGTTATCAACATTGAAGCTGTTTAACCCTGAACCATTTTTGTGACCTCTGACCTCTGCTTTTTTAGGTGCCACGGCTTCTGCCAGAAAGGAGGTGATCCGCAACAAGATTCGTGCCATTGGGAAGATGGCCCGGGTATTCTCTGTGCTCAGGTACCTAACCTCATGCTGCCGGGCGGAAAAAGATTTAATTCTGCTTAATTCTTAAGCGCCACAGTAGTTTCCTCCTGTTTTTTGGTTTTGTTTTTTTTTTAACTGAAAGCTTATCAAACTATCCAAAAACCAAGAACTTAGTTTCTTGTTCTCCTGCCAACATCAGTTAGAGAGAGGAAGGGGAACAAATGAAGGCGGCAGCGTTTTCCTGCTGTAAATCTGTCTGCTGTGTTTATGCTGAAGTTTGAACTTCAGACAGTTTTAGACCAACAGCCAATCAGGAAGAGGCAGGAAGAGACGGGCAGGAAGCTGTGATACTCATAGCAGCAGCAGAAGAAGAAGAGTCTGATGGTCAGAGGAGGAGAGGAGGAGTGGTTCCTCAACCATCCATCCATCTATTCATCTGTCCATCTATCCATCCTTTAATCTATTCATCCATCCATCCATTAATCTATTCATCCAC
>NW_006800050.1:23999-60526 GCF_000485575.1 Poecilia formosa | reverse complement strand
TATCCATCCACCATCCATCTATTCATCCATCCATCTATTAATCCATCCATCTATTCATCATCTATCCATCCACCATCCATCTATTCATCCATCCATCTATTAATCCATCCATCTATTCATCATCTATCCATCCACCATCCATCTATTCATCCATCCATCTATTAATCCATCCATCTATTCATCATCTATCCATCCACCATCCATCTATCCATCTATTCATCCATCCATCTAGCCATCCATCCACCAGCCATTTTTCATCCAGCCATCATAAATTAAAAAAATCTTGATTCTTATATTTTGTTAATTTTTCCTTAAACTCAGACTTGAACCTTTGGGCCTCGGTTCTGAAAGCGCTCCAGGCCCACAGTAGAACATGTTGGTGGCAGCATTATGCTGTGGGGTTTCATTTCTGCAGATGGAACATAGTTTTCTCTGATTTTTTGTTGATTTGATGAAGCTAGCCGTCCTTTTCAACGTCGCTCCGACTGCAAACAACAGAGGAATCAGACGAGTCCAGAACTGGACCAGACAGCGGGTCTTTGGGTCGACACCTTTATGACACACTGACCTCAGGTGTGACACCTGTTCTGTTTCAGAGAGGAGAGTGAGAGCGTGCTCACGCTGAAGGGGCTGACCCCGACTGGCATGCTGCCGAGCGGAGTGCTGTCCGGTGGCAAAGAGAAGCTGCAGAACGGTAAGACTGCGACCTCCGACCCCCTGACCTGCTCTCAGAAGAACCTAACCAGGCGCCAGCTCAGTATTTGGAATATCCTGTTATCAGTTTAGCTGTAGCTCCTCTGAGTTATTGACAGAGAATTAAAAGCTGCTGTCTTCTCCCCCACCAGCTACATTTCTTTGGTTTCATTGTTTTCTTCTTGAATGTGTCCTCTCTTAACGTCCGGCGTTAATGCTTCTGTTTTCCAGTCCCTGTTTGCTCTCTTCCACTGGTCTTACTCAAATATTACCCATGTGTTTTCTTTCTCCTCTTTCTCTCTGGAAACTGCAGGTACATTCGGTTGTTGTGCAAGTATTTTGCTGTGTTTTGTCTTCAGATGTTCTGTCTTTAGATTTATGTTCACTCTCAGTTTCACAAACCTTCTCTGCAGGTTTTAAGAAGCTTTATTGCTAAGAAATTTTAGGATTATCTGTATTCTAATGATAAAGCAAAAATTACCTTGTTCTCAACTTAAAAGCAGATTTATGTAGATTTGTAGCCTCATTGTCCCTCTAGAAAAAACATGTAAAAACCAATAAAATACATTTATACAACAATGCATTAGTTTAATCTTACTACTGAAAATTAAAATGATAAATTTGATCTTAAGAAATAATTGTCTTTCTCAGATTTATCGGTGGTTAAGCTAATTTTTTGTTTGGTTCTTTGAACTTTGAAAACATTTAGCGCAGTTAGCTTCCACTAAACTAATTTTTCTGAATAAATTCTAAAGCACTAATTTACTTGCATGTTTACAAGTAAACTTTATTAAACTTAAAGTTGAATAAACTTTGATATCTGCTGTAGTATTTGTTATCAACTGCTAGGAATCCTTCAAGTAGCTAGCCGGTTACATTCATGCTCTTATTTTGAAACTGCTTAAGCAGTTTCCTCTCCTCATGTTCTCCACCTGTGATGCGATACAGGAATTTCCAGTTTTTCTCTACCCAGAATGCATTGCTGTAAAACTACAGGCTGTAGTTTTGAATGCGAATCAGCATAATTGAAATTAGTGCTTTAGCATTAGCTTCTGCTAACTAACATGTTGGTGCCCGCTAACACCTTAGCGTTAGCGTAACTAACTTCTTAGTTAGCAATGCCCACAACGTTTTTTTATTTATTTTTGTATCGTTTCTTATTTTTGTTTTGGAGTCTTTGTTTTATTTAAATATTTGGTTAAGATAAATTAACTTTGCGGGATTACCAATTAAACGTTTCTGAACTTTTTTGGCCATCTAAAACTAATTAAAGTATAAATAAACCATTCTTCAGTCATTTAGGTTTCTGTAGGGATTTTTAGAGTTGTAAATTTTTATTTTTTTATTTTTTTTTTTGCTACAGTAAATGTTCTCAAACTAAGGGTTTTCCAGAAACGTCAGTGTGAAACATGCTACTGCATGCATATTTACCTGATAACATATTAATAAATCAATAATAATACCTTCAGACAGGCTCTTTAACGAGGATGTGTAAAACCGTCAGAATTGCGTAGACTCATCGTGGCTCTCGCCTCATTTAGCCGATCACCTGTGATTTTTCCATCTCAGCCACGTTTTTATTTGTGGTGTTGGTTTAGTTGGAGCTCATCGTCTCGGAGCTTTGTGCCGTTTCCTCATGTCTGTGTTGTGTTTTATCTAAATGTAAAACTCCCAGGTTAGTAATCGGTAAGTGGCTGGAAGGTTTTCTTCACGCTCGGCCAGTGATTTTGATATTTAGCATCAAAAGAGGCTGAACCCGTGTGTTATCCTGTTGTGTCCATCTGATTATTTGTTTTCAGTATTTCTAATCTCATTTCCAGCAGAAACAAATGGTTTTCCAACATTTTTTATGTCATTTTTTTTTTCTAAGGATTTATTTATTTTTCCTGCCACTACATTCATTCGTTTGACACTTTTTCTTGTACTTTAACCCTTTTCTCCATGATATTTGCTGCCACTTCTCCTCTTCCTCCCTTTTTGCTAACATCCTCGTATTCTTTTGTCATGAAATGTGGAGATGCCGTTAACCTTTTGTTGTCGTTATTGGCTGTCTTTGCTGCTCATTGACTTGTTCCTGGGACACAATGACCTCCTCCTGCTCACCTCTCTCGTTCATTTTGCAACCCCCCTCTTCTTCTCTTCAGCTACTATTGAAGCTATTGAGGCTGACGAAGGTAAATGGGTCTAGCCGCCCTCTTCTGTTGCTTTTTCATGGCAATAGACAGTCGGTGGGGTGGGGGAGGGAGGGCGGGCGGGTTTTGGCCGGGTTCTTCCATTCATCTCGCTGGTGCTTGAGTAGAACTGTGGCGTAGTTTAGAGCAAGAAGTAAGTACGTTAGATCATGTGGTCGAACGTTTTAAAGGGGGACCAGCTTTTCATAGCAGAGATTTCATGATCACAGATTGTCCCTGTGATTTATTGTTGTTGTTTTCTTTTTGTGCGTGTGTGTGTGTGTGTGTGTGTTTTTTTTTGTTTTTTGTTTTGTTTTTTAATTAATCGGGTGAGCGCAAAGCAAAAAGACAAGACGTCACTGCAGAGTTTGTGACTGAAAATGTCTGCGTTGCATTTCAGAAGAATTGCCAAACGACGTTTGTTTTCGAAGCGCTGGTAAGCGAGAAAACCGTCGAGAAAACCGTCAGACGTAGTTGCACTTGAAGAAACTCATTTTTCACGCTCACAAAATGTGGAAGGTGTGAATATGTGGGTATTATCAGGTCTTCTGGAAGCGCTGCCGTGAATTTCTGCCTCCTGGAAAACACAGTGGCTCCTTAAAAACCTGATTTTATGCGTCAATTATTGCTTTCTTGTGAAAACACAACCAAATAAATGCTTAGGGATTTCAGAAATACCCTTTAAGGGTTTTTGTTCAAAGAAAAGAGCGCTAGTAAAGTCAGAGATTGCAATACTTTACAGAACTGTGCAGAAGTTTTAAATCGCAACAAATGTCTGTATTTTCTTTCCACACTGCCAGACATTCTTGTAATTATTTAAAATGTGCTGGACCAACATTTCCTCTGCCTTTCAGAGTTTCTCTTTTGACTTTAGCTGCTTCTTTTTTATTAATTTCCAACCCATTTCAGTGTGAACCCAAATTAACGCTAGTTTTGTTTTGTAGTAGTGGAAAATAAAACAAAGGGAACGTTTACTCTCATAGATTTCACTCACTTTTCTGTGTTGCTACTCATTTTTTAACATATTCCTATTTTTTAAAAACAGTTTTCTGTTTAAAACAGTAAACAATTCTTCCCTGTGGTTCCAGATTGGACATTATTATCCATTTAATGTGGTGCTTTTCTAATTTAGAGTCAAAAAAGTGCATTTGAAAAAGAGTAGTAAAGCTAATAGTTGATTTATTTCATACTCCCACTCCAGTCCTCTGGTGCCATTCTCCTGCAACCTTTGGATGCATCCCTGCTCCAACGTGCCTGAGTCAAATGAACAGGTCTGGTCACTAACCATTTATTTGATCCAGGTGTGTTGCAGCGAGGATGCAAACAAACCACTGCAGGACAGAGACATTTATTTCCCTGCTCCAAAGGATTTTCTGGATCATAACAGGAACAAGTTCTTCTCAAGAGTCCTGTTTGCGTCCAGATAAATGGGGGGGAAAAGGAATAATTAAAAGAAAAGAATCAAGTCCTGACAAAACACCTGAGAACTGATGGTTTTAAAGTCCACAGGAGACAAAAAAGCAGCCAAAGTCTAAAGAAAAACCCCAAAGAAGCCCCTTAATGACGCCTGCAGAAGTGATGATCAGCAGCATTTTTGAAGCTTACAAGCAAGTCTGTCTTTTTGGAAAACTTTTTGCACTATAAACGCCAAGTCACATTTCCTCTGATGAAGACTCAGCTTCATCGTCTACCTCTTGCGCTGCCCTCACACAACCTTATGAAATCTTGCTATGAAAGCCTCTTAGTGTTTCGTCCCCTTTGAAACGGCTGAAGCAGTTGTGCATTGTTGTTGCATTTATCCTCCAATCGCTTTCCGAGCTGGAAACCCAAAGCTCCCGGGGAGAAATCTGCATTAGATTCTCCCCTTTTTGGAAAGGAAAAACAAACCTGCACCGCTTTTCCTTGGTTTGCGCAAGAACAACCTCAACTGCGAGCTAAATAGTAGTGCGCCAGCTGCTATTTACGTTGAACCTGTCGGGCGCTTCCTCTCGAACCCCACAGAGGACAGTCCACTGTAGTGTCCAGACTCTTCTCTGCTTCTCTCTCTCTCTCCATGTCGGTCTCCTGTGGCCCTGCTGTGTCGTGTTTCCTTCCTGTGAGCTGCTAATAACCTGTGTCTGACCTGTGCTATGCAGCAACACAACTACGCTACCCATCATGCCCTCCTCGTAGACTATATGACGCCCCCTGCTTCCTCGTCTTAACAGAGGGTCATCTTTTGTTTCTTTTGCGTCATGCAAAGAGGCTTTATGAGAGGTGGAAGTGATGAAATGTGAAAGCTTTTGCTCCGTTTAGGCCTCCTGGTGACTTCCATCCCTCATAGCTGCTGGTAGATCCTAATTGCTGCATGCTCCAAGCAGACGTAGCGAGTCGTTAGCACCGTCAAGTGTCTGTAGTGTTTCAGTCTCAACGTGGTTTCTATTCTGTGGTTGTGTCTCAGTGGACTCCACTCTATTATTTTGTTCTTTTCCCCTCCTCCCTTTGTTCTCCTTTATTTTTCTGTGTGTCTCTGATCATTGTCTTTCCTCCTTTTCAAACTGTGATGTGACGACAGGGCGATCTGGATGTTTGGGGTCCTCGGGCTTTGTCTTAGAGTTTTCTTGTTTTTATATACTGCCTGAAAACACAAGACTTACCACGAAACAGAACAAAAATAAAGCAAAAAAACAGCAGAGCAACATGTTCTACGTACTTCAGATTTTCTTTGTAAAGCATATTTTAGTGGTAAAGTGAAAACCTGTCGACCCTGATGCCAGCAGCCCCTTGTTATAGCTTTAGGAGGATCATTTGATCCTTTTGTTCCTCTTTTCATCTGATAAATGATGTCAAAGTGACGCTCTGTTAAATAAAATGAGGTTAAGTATGGTACATGTTTCTACAACACATTTAAACCGTTTTAATTATGTGGAAGTTTATTGAAATGTTGTAAAACAACAGTTCTGGTAAAAGTAGCTGCAATTTTCTCTGGGTAGAGTCGCATGAGAAGCTATTTTGTTATACAAATAAGCAAGAAATTGTAATATGCCAAACCTTTAAAAGACCCAAGAAAACACCAAATAAACTCACAGGAGCAACAGTTAAACATGCGTGTTGAGCTGTTGCTACATTACATTTTAATGCTCTTCTTCACATTCACTTTGAATTCAAGTTGTAAAGAGATTCATTTTAATAAAATACAATTATGCACTGCAAAAAACACAAACTCTTCCCAAGTATTTTTGGTCTAATTTATAGTGCAAATGTCTTGACAAAAGTCAAAATTACAAATAACCTTTTAGTAGGAGCTTAATATTGACTTAATGTTGAATTATTGACGAGTTCCACTGGCAGATTATTTCACTTGTAACATTGGAAAAATGTTATAAGTGAAACAATTTACCAGTGAAACTTGTAGCTTTTTTTAATCGATATTAGATAATTATTGCATCACTCAGTCAATGAACTTTTCATTCAGAGAGAGAAGAAAAACAAAGAAGCACTGCCGAGTCAGGTGCATTTTCTAACAGAAAAAAGCAAAGTTTATCCAGATAACGTCAGCGGTGGCTTCTTCATTGGCTCCATCCGGGAAACAAACATGGCTGCACACAGAATCTGCGGACTGTTTACACTTTCTAAGGAAAAAAAAAAACATGAAGCCCTCAAATGATCTACAACGATCCCATCACAGACAGTCTTAAAGAGGAGCAGCAAAAGCAAATGAGGTGGATCAGCAGTGTGCAAAACTTTGACAATATTCCGCAAATGGTGCAAAAACACAATTTCGCCATTACAGTGTTTCCATTAAGTTAGAAAGGCACAAGTGAATAAGTTTGTTCACACTACAAGTCATTACAGAGCATGATGCGCCATCATCCTCTTACTACTTCCTGTCTTCTTCTTCCTCTTTGTGGTTTGCGCCAACAACATCCGGTTGTTCATGTGATTTGTGTAATTAAAATAAATAAAATAAATACATTTCGATAAAATACCTCATCATAGCGGCAAATCCTTTTTATCGAAAAATGAAAACTAAGCAAATTTATTTTTGAAATGTTAAATTGTGACAATGGAAACGCAGCGTGAGGAAAAGGCAGCATAAACACAGAGGTCATGTGAGGAAAGCTTGAGAGATTTATGAATAATTTCTCATGTAACTCTACCCAGAAGGTGAACATGAACATTTTCGTAAAGGTGACTTTAAGACTATCATCCTGCGCTCATTTTTAGCACAAGGTTTGGCTTTAGTTTTATTTATTTTTGTTTGTCTTGGACAAACTCTTGTTTTCATTTCCAGTTTTCAAGATCAGCTACTTTTATGATTCTCACGATTTTATTCCTCCCCTTCTAAAACCGCCTCTAATTTCCTCGTCTTTTCCGCTTTCCCTCCCCCCTCCACGTCTCAACAGCCATCAAAGGCTTCTCCCCTCAGCACAAGATCACCAGCTTCGAGGAGGCCAAGGGCCTGGACCGCATCAACGAGAGGATGCCGCCGCGGCGGGACGCACTGCCCTCGGACGCCAGCCTCAACTCGCTCAACCGGGCCCTGTCCTCGGAGACCAACGGCACGGACTCCAAGGGGAGCACCAGCGCCGGCAGCGGAGGCAGCATCCAGTGAAGGCCAGCAGCAGCAGCAGGCGCCGCCTCGGCCCGCGGGGCTGCCTGGCCCCCAGCCTCACCACGGCCCGCCACCGCACAGGAGGCGCAGCAGGGGGGTGAAGGGGAGGAGGAGGAGGAACGTTGGGGGGGCTGGAGTGTGGATGGGGAGGCAGCAGTGGCTGAAACCTGGGGGGTCATCTCACTTGCTCTAGTCTTTTAAAATGCCTTCATAATATTAGTTCCTAGTCAAATCCGCTAAGTTATTTGCCGGGTCACATTTCCGAGCGGTCGGCCCGACCGCGCCTCACTATCACAGTCCGTCAGAGAGAAACGGGGAAGAGAGAGAGACCGTGGAGTTTGTGTGGTTTGTTTTTATTTTATTTTTCTTAAACGACCCTTTTTCTCATTTACACCGAAACGGAAAGTCGTGTAACTTCTTACTAACTATTGTACGTTTACAAGAACACAGCACTAAAAAAAGGAAAGAAAAAAAAAAAGAGAGAGAGACAAGGACAGAACATGAGAAAGGCGATGTTTTTAAAGATATAAGGGTGTACAAACTAAATAAGGACTATTTATTGATGACTTTTGTTTTTGCTACTCTTATAAAATAGCTCTGAAATTAATTAGGCAGTCTTAAAAATATATATATATAAAAAAAAGAATGTTGCAATGTTGTCGAAATGCCAAATAATGGAACGTTTTATGGTTTTTGTACATATTCTGCTTACCTCAGGTTCTTTTGGTGTGTGCTTCAACCTGATTTTTCTGTATAATGGTTAAATAACTCAGTAATTAATACCTATTTTCTTGAGTTTCATAACTGGAATTTACACTTACCTATCTATCATCTGCAGATATGTTTATTTTTTGTCTCTATCTGAATGGTGGGGACTTGGGGTGTGGGGAGGGGAATATTTTATTTGTTGTTGTTTTGGTTTTTTTTGTTTTTTTTGTGGCTTGCTGGAATTGAGTGTTAAATTTTTCTCTTTTTAAGTATTGCGAACAAAGTAAAAATAGAGAACCTATATTGTGTAAGAAAAAAAACTGAGTATGATAATAAAGTGTCTGCCTATGCATGTTTTATAAAAATCAAAAGGAATTAGAAAACCTGAATACCTTGGCTGTGGAGGCCTGTTTTGATATATTGCGCTTTAGTGAACATATACTGGAAACGTATACTTGCATACTTTGAATTAACACCAAGACGCTCTATGCCTTTGACTCTCCTTTTGTTTTGTAATTGAAGCATTTCATTATCGAAGACGGATGAGAAATCCTATTTTTAACCTGCGCTTGTGAGTGCATTCAGTCCAGTTAAGCATGTTTGGCAATTCTCGTGGGGTGTGTGGTCACATGTGGATCTCCCAAAAAAAAATGCATGATTAGCTGTTTGTGTCCTATAAAAAGTGAAAATCTTTTTTTTGTTGTTTTAAGTTTTTTTTTTTGTTTGTTTGTTTTGTGCCACAGAAAGTGTAATTTGATTCCTCTTATAATCTTATTTGGAACTTTGCTTTGTATATCAGTTACAGGTTTGATACTGCTCAATACTTTAAGATGAAACAACAACAACAAAATATATATATACATATATATACTTAGATCTTTTTTAAAGAACTGCTTTAAGTGCCCAAGTAATTCACTACACGACATGAAGCCTTGCTTTTTGTAATTTAACTCCGAAAACTGTTGGCAGATGATGATGATGATGATGATGATGATGATGAGGCATGCACTTGCAACTATGAGAAGTATTTTATATAACTGTTCAATAAAAATGTGCATGAATTTCAACATGAAATGAAACCTGTGTTGTGTGTGAGTGTATATGAACTCTTAAGTTGTTTTTTTTGTTTGTTTGTTTTTTTTAAGTGTAGAGTTTCCAGGTCAATTTAAAGTACAGGACAACATTTGTGTCAAATTATTAGTTTTGTAAATTTGTCCTTAGGTATAACATTTTAGTAATATTTATCTAAAGGTTTTGTTTTATGTTGAAAACACACCAAAATATACAAGTTCATCTTGATAAGACAGAGTACTACTGTAATACTAAATGTATTTGATGTATTTGTCAGTATTTCAATACAAAACGTGCAACATTTTATACTATACAGATTTAGTACATTCACTCAATTAAGTTATTTCTCTTAATTTTGATGGCTATTGCTTAAAGCTAATGAAAACATTCAGAAAATTTCAACTTTACACCTCAGAACATGTAAGCTGCAAGCAGCATCGAGCTGGAGACTCATGTGAGCTCCATTCACAAAAACTGAACCTTTTGATAACTTTTAATCCCACATACTTGGTCAATAAATGGACATGTTGACCAAATTAAGCCGATAGCTCATATTCCCTAAAAGGAGTTTGTTGAAAGTTTGACATGTCTGAATAGTCAGAAACACCCAAAAATAGCCTTTTAACCAAAAATGGTCAACTTCCTGTTGGACTTTAGACTTTTCTTTCTTGTTTCAGAGGTTTCTGAGTATGTACAAATTTTCAGCTCTCTAGCCTATATAATGTTTGTCCTGTTTGGTCCCGACTATTTTTTAATTCCAATAAAATAGTGAAATTCCACAAGTTTGGTGTGTTTTCCTCCAAAATGGTATAGTGTAGAGAAAAATAAGAAACATTTGAACCAATAGGCCTAAACAGTGCTTTTGCTGCTCAGGTTTAAATACACTTGTACTGTAGAAATCTGGTTCAACTTTTATTAAAAACATATGTTTTTTACATAAAACTGTCACTATGTTGTGATAGTTTATGAGACAGATAAGCTATTTTAAAAAACTAAGTAATTTTCTAACAGATTACGACTAGATATTCCTGTAGTGCTAAAAAGTTAGCCCTTTCCCAGTGCTAACTACAGAAATGCACAGCTTGCTCAGAAACAACCAATCAGAGCCAGAAGGAGGGTTTTAGTGCTGTCAATCATAGACATGAATACGTTGTCAATCACGATCAGAGCTTCCGGTTTGCTGTCATTCACTGTAACAGGTCGCCGCGAATGCTAACGCTAGTTAGCTTAGCCACTGATGATGGCGGATAGACAGCTTTTCTGTAATGGTAAGTTTTTTTCACCGTCATGAGCACATTCAGCAGTGTGTGCCAGAGGTTTACTGAGGACGGTTTTAACAAATATGGAAAAGCTTTATTATAAATGAAAGTTAAATAACCCAGCTTCACTTTTAGCTCGCCCGCATTGCTAGCTGTGACGTCAACCATCTTCTCCGTAATTTGCTGTCTTTGAACTTGATAAAACACAGTGGACCAATATCACCAGGGCTGGACCACAATGTGTTTTTTCCACTCTTCCTCCAGGCTTCAAACCTTGACCAAATTGAAAAATTACCTTTTTTCTCCTTGGTCGAGAACTATTTAAAAAAAATCAAATGTAGCATTTCTGATGAGACGTCTGACCAAATTTCAAGCCTGAATTACGCTGAGAAGCAATTTGCTCAGAAACTACAAACCAAAATCAATGGGATGAACAAGCTTCTGAAAGATTTTAGTAGAAAGCGTTATGTCTTTGGTTTCCCATTGTGATGAGTTTTAAGTTGCATAATTAACATTTTGAAGCAGGACCTGTAAACATGTGTCCCAGGAGATCCTCTGGCAGCTCTCGCTCTCCAAAGCAAAGACCTTCCTCATTGTGAAGCTGACAATCGGTCCACACGTTCTCTTGCTGTAAACCTCGCTCTTTTAAAATAAAGATCCCCAAAAAACAGGATGTGAGCCTTCACTTCCTCTGATTTGAGTATTGTGCTTTGAACAAAGCCGAAAAAATAAAACCTGAGAAATTGCTTATCGCTTAGTTTTTTTTTTTTTTTTCCACATTTGCAGAAGACGGTCTTGTTTTTGGGAGTGAGGTGTGTGAAAGTATTTGAGCGAAGGAGCGGATATTTGTGATTCTTGCGTGGTATTAGGGTTGTGTATTCTTGGCTTTGTCTTCCAAGTTTAATCAAAGAAGTCACAGAGGTTGATGGGGAGGAAACACCTTTGTTGAAAACCTGCCAAAGAGCAACTTCCCCTCTACCAAGTCGGCACCTACCTATTCGGTTCAGACGAACGGTACACAAGGGGAAAAAAATAAAAGTCAACACAAACCACAGCCAAAGACATGAGCAGATGATGGGTGGGTTTTTTATATAATCAAGGTTTCTGAATATTTTCCTTCCACATCCTTTTCCAGGCTCAGTTTTCACAGATTTTGTTTCCACAAGCTACTGCTATGGACAGAATATCATAGCAAAAGTCTTCTGGGTTGTCGACATTTTTTTATTCAGCGGACTTGAAGTTGCAGGGATGAGTTCAGGTAAAGTTAGAGTCATGCTACAGCTATGCATTGAGTAAATGTTCAACAACTCTTCTTCTCAGATGATGCCATCTACATAAAACTCTTGGAAAAAAGTGAAGAGCCCACTGCACTGAACCCCACTGAAAGCCTCCTGGTTTTTCCACCAAATATTGATTTCTGAACTCTTCCTGAGTTAAAACGTTAGTATTACAACGACCAAGAAATTCAAATTAGTGCATAAATCTCTCTGCAGCCTCATCAGTACACACAAACGCTAACATAATGACCCGCTAAATCTGTGAATGGAAATTAATTTGGAGCTCTCCGTTTGAATAGACAGCATGTCGCTCAGTTTTTTTGTTGTTGACTCATTTCTGCAGGCCTCAGTGAGGAATTTAGAGGTTCTGGGTTCTTCTGGGACGACCTGGATGATCCATTTTGAAGTCACTTCAGTGGGAGGGTTCATCACCGTTTCCTGTTTTCTCCATTTGTGGATAATGATTCCCCTGTGGTTCTTCTCTGGAGTCAATAATGATCTGTTGATGCAAATAACTTTGTTTCTCACCTTTTCTTTAATTTATTTATGGGGGGTTTTTCAACCTGATTTTGGTTGTCTGACATGTAATGTTTCAGACTTTCGGGTTTCTGCAGGTGTGGCTGGTGAAATGAAACCTTAAAAATGTTGTTGGTGTGACGATCTAATGAAAGGAGCAATAAATCTGTAAGTGGCCAAAAAACGTTCTCAAAGTGGATCCACTTCAACACGGCGAAGTGTTATCTGTAGGCGTTGCTCCAGAAGAACAGTAAGACACCATGGCATGTTTTTAATTGTTTATATAAGAAAACAAGCTGGTGGTTTGTTATCCTCACATTCAACAGCAGGTCCACATCTATGACAGTTTCTCAGCATCTCTAATGTTGCAGATTCTTCAGCAGTCATTTGCTTATCTCCTGTAATTGCTGATGAAATTGCTGCTGTGTCGTCCCGGTCTCCTCCCAAACCCATCCGACGTTGTCGGAGCAGGAAAAAATAAGCGATGGGTGTTGCCTCAGACTGACGGGTCCAAACAGAGATTATTGTTTAAATGGACTGGGGGCCGCGCTGAGACTCGCCACATCCACCCACTTTACGTCAGAAAGGGAAGCCAGTGTGTTTCCTCCCCTTCTTTATGTAAAGGAAGTGCGAAAATAAGCATCAGCGTCGGAGGGACCAGGCTTGGACACCTTCTTCTTCTTCTTCGTTTTTTGCTTTTTGTCGTAAAGTCCACCCAGCTCCAGTCTGCAGAAGAAGTCGGAGGAGATCCACGCTGTCGCCATGAAGTCCATCAGGGTTTTCATCCTGCTGCTGCTGGGATCAGCCGCACCAGGTAGGGTCTAAATTGGATCAAATCCTGTAGGTTCAAACTTATTGGCTAAAACTAATTAATTTGAATGAGAAAGTTAAATCCAATGCTTTAATTTTAGATTACTAGTTGGTTTATTTTAAGACTTCATTCCTCCGGGTGCGATTTAGTTTTGGTTTTCGCCGGGATAAAGATCACATGTGCAAAGAAGAGACTCACAGTTTGAGTTTATCTTGTTTCCAGAAATTAAAAATCTTGTGCAGCTTTTTCAAAGTCCCAATTTGCTGTAGTTATTATTTTTGACGCCCCCTGTGTGACATCCAGCCTTGAGAATATGGTTTAACCCGACTGAGGGAGAGAAGAAACGGACTGGCTCCTGGTTTGTTTTTCCTCGCCGCAGCCCTGCGCCGGGCTGATAGGTGATCTAACTCCAGATAACCAGTGGGAACCGGGCTGCCCCCCCTGTCACAGAAACAACAGATTATTGTCCTGCGACCACAAAGGTCCCTGATGGAAACAAACCGACTTCCAGCAGTAAACATCTGGAGGAAACACCCTCGCCGGGGCTTTGTAATGAAACTGTGCAGGCTCAAGCTTTGACCTTGTTAAATCAACATAAGGTCACCTTTTTTTTTTTTTCCAACCTACCAGCTTCAATGCTTCAGCCATCAAATATCTACAGGACTTGTTAAAGATCTTGCAAAAGTATTGAAGCGTCTTCAGTGTGGGATTGCAAGTTTATCAATTATTAATCTCATTAAAAAATGGCTACAATCTGCAGATTTTTCATTTATCCTCTTCAGCCTTCTTATGCGATGCTAGAAATACTTTAAAAGATGCAAATAAACAATTTAAAAATTCAATTTTTAAATAAGAAAATCAACATTTTCTGTCTAAAATTCAAGAAAAGGTTTTTTTTTTCCCCCTCAGAATCAGTCGAGAGGCTGGTGGGAACTCTGGAGGAGCTGCAGAAATGAGAATCTGTGGAGATTATAAACTATTAACAATCACTTCCATAAATATGGCCTTGACTGAAATGTTGGCAAGAAGAAAGCTGTTGTTGAAAGTCACAAAAATTCCTATTGAAAGTTTGGCACAAGTCATGTAGAGAGACGCATGAAGAAGATGATTTAATCAGATAAGAGCAGATTTGAACTTTTTGCCCTACGTTCAACATGCTAAATGTGTGAGAGAAGGATTTCACTGTGAACGCGTCACCCAGAGGTAAAACACGGTGGCGGCAGAGTCATGCTTTGGTGATTATTACTATTCAGGAGAGACGAGGAAGCTGGTCCGACATGGACGCAGCAGTCCTGGTTGAAAACCTGTCAGATTTAAGACTTTTACTTTAGAGGAGGTTCACCATGACAACCAACATTCAGAGCTACAGTGGAGCTGGCCTATTCAAAGTTCAATGTTTGTAGATTTTTCCGTGGAATGTGGCTTCAAATTATTTGTGGAAAATTTGCAAATTCACAGATATTTCTGCAGAACATTTACGTGCCGATAGCAGAACTAATTTTTTTGTTTTGCACTTTTGCTAACTGAAAACTTTTAGCACACTTAGCTTCCTCTAAATCAGGGGGTGCCCAAAGTGCGGCCTGGAGCCATTTGTGGCCCTCGAAACAATTTCACGTGGCCCCAGAATACAGCTAAAAGAACGATACCAGTTTGGCCCCATAGTGGACACTTAAGTCACGTTTTAGCATAAAAATTTCCTTGAAAAATTCAGTGGAAAGTGTTAAGTACAACATGTTTTTTAATAGTCGCTTTTGATTTCACAGTAAGTGGGGCTATAAAAATGTAGCAATATTTTACTTAAAAAATGGACAAGAGCACCTTCTTCTACTAAACTTGGTTAATAGAGGAGGGTTTTCTAAAACAAAAATAAGTTCTAGTTTTTGTTTGGAATAGACTAAAAGTTTTTCTAGACCAAATAAACTAAAAAAAAATCTTAAAAAGCTAATTAAGACAAAAGAAAATTGTCCACCTTTTTTTTCCTTATTGTTTAATGTATTAAATAAAATTCACAACAAAATTATTTTGTCCTTTAAGCTGTAGAAGCAATATGGCCCCTGGTTGCTTTCAACTTTGGAATTTGTTGCAAAAAGTTTAGACACCCCTGTTCCAAATTAAATTTTCCAGATAAATCCTAAAGCACTAATTTGCTTGAGTGTTTTATAAACCTTCAGTCAAATAAAGTTCAACATGTTTGTTGAAGGTTTGGTTATCTGCTGCTAAGAATCTTTCAAATAGTTACATGTTTATATTTATGCTCTTCTTTTGAAGTTTACACCACGGCTCTGTTTTTTCCTCATTTTTCTCAATGATTTTCTCTAAAACAACAGACATGCAAGAACAAAATAAGATCCGCACAGAGGAGATGAAAATGTAAACATAAAAATGTCTAATGCCATCTCGGAATAATCTGAATTATGTTGAGATGTTCAAGGTTTGTACTCTTTCAAGGGCAGGTACAATGTGAACTGAAGCTAGTGTCTTAGCATTAGCTTCCACTAAATGCCATGTAAGTGTAGCGCTTTAGCATTAGCGCAACAAACTTTTAAGTTAGCGTTGTCCACCACTGTCTATAACAAAGAATACTCATGTCTGTGAAAGTCCAGACCTCAGTCCAACACAATCTGTGAAAAGGTCTGAAAATCATTGATGTTTACAGACAATCTCAACAAATGAATGCCACACTTTTCAGATTTTTATTTATAAAAAAATTTCCACTTCACGTTTATGCGCTGCTTTGCATCGGTCAGTAACAGAAAATGCAAATACAATTCATTGAAGCACAAAAAGAGTTATGAATCTTTTTGGTTAAATCTCACTTGGATTAAATGTTTTTAAGGATATAACCTTCCAGACAGTTGACTGTTTGAGTTGCGCTGCCCAGTCTCTTATCTGCTGGTGAATATGAATGAAGTTGGCGCAGACAGAGGTTAAGACAGGAAGCCTGGCGCAGGCCAGTGGGCCAGCAATTGTCTGTCTGCAACAGGATGCAGCTTCTCACTTAGTAAAGAGGATGTCCATCCATAAAACACCAAAAAGCCACGACTGTCTTGACTTTTCCTCCTCAGCCTGACAGAAGATACAGGTCTTTGTCTTTGACTTTTAAAGCTCTGCCAAACAGGAATCCTGCAAAAAATGAAGCGCGAACCTTAAAATAGAGAACATGTCAGAGGAAATGTCGGACGAATAGAAAGTGGGACTTGCGTTTCTGTGCCAGATTGGTCCTAAATGTTTCTCTATGACCTCAGTGGAGGAGGATGTTGAAAACACCAGGATGTTCTGGCTCGTGTTAAAACATGGCAACATGTTAAAAACCTTCAGTTGGAATATATTGTACCAGCAAAATCAACTCTTTAATGTGTTGCTCTAGCTTTAGCCATCTCTCTGCTTTTCAGTTTCATCATCTGAGGCATCCACATCTCCAGTGAACACGACTGCTGGTGAGTATAGAAATGAAAAATATAGTCCAGCAAACTTCTCAAGTTTAATAAATTCACGTTAGATTCTTTAATAAGGTCCAACTGTGATGAGTAGCCCTCAGTTCTTCCATTCTTAACTTTTCACAGTTTTTCAATCCTACGAACAGAGGTGCATTGCTTTGACATTAGTCATATCTTCTTAGATCAGCAAAAGTAGAACTGGAAACTGCAAGAAATAATCATTAAAGTAGCTAGGATGATTTCTACTGTGTGTATTAATGCATATTAATTTAAATTTGGTGTTTAAACTATTGGAATAGGCAGTCATAAGTACTTCAAATCGCCGATTTTAGCTCTTAGCAAGCAGGTGTGGTCCGTAAATACTGAGGATCCGATGTATAGTAATTATCTACCTACATCTTAGAATCAGTGAACCCATTCTTAAAAAAAAAAAAAAAATCCCACAACCTTTAAACTGCTGCTTTTCTAAGCTCATGTTGCAGCTAGCTGTACTGCAATTCTAACACCAGGAGAAAGTTCACTTTATTTCTGTCCTCTTTTTAAAAACAGAAATGCAGATGTGGACATTCAGTCCTGGTAAAAACACTGCACTCTCCATCTAGTTTATAGTTTTAATGTCCGAACTATTTAAAGCTAACCTCAAGTGTACAAAAACGCACATCAAAACTAAATATACCTCAGTAATACTAGATATATTCAAAATGCATAAAAACCTATCATGTATATTTATAAATAACTTTGTTTTCTGATGTGACTGTATCAGTGCATCCATCCACTTTCTCCCTCGTAGCCTGGATTTGAGCAGGCGCTCGTACCGCCCCCTTCCAAATTATCCAATTTTTCAAAACTGTCCCAGAGATGCAATCTTCCCTTCAAAGTCTTGGATCCAACAACAAAGCATCACTCTGGTTTAGATTGGGCAAATTGAAACCTTAAAGTCCCAGTAGACGGAGCAAATTATGAAAGCGATAGCAGCTCCTCTCTCTGAGATAACCGTCCTGCTTCTGCTGCTTCACAGATCTGTCACATGAATCAAATCGAGAGGATCCCGGTGAGTAAAGTAGTTCAGATGATTAAAGTGTCTTTACTTCATTTGGTAGATTTGTCAACAAGCACTAACAAATCGTAGAAGCTTGTTAAATCTAAAGACAGTTATTTGATATTATGCGCTATATGTACCGTTCAATTCTTGGTATTTTCTTGTTTTTAATCCCTCAAAGGACGAACAACAAAAAGTCCAACAACAGCCTCATCTTTAACAGCTACCATCACATCAACTCTGTTGACAACCACACCTGTTCCCAAAGACTCCACCACTAAACGTAAGTTTGTTTTTGAGTCATTCTACACTCTTCCTCCATATTTTTTACTTTCTTGCTCATAGATATTTTAATTAATTTGTAATCGGAGACTGCGTACATTTTATCATTTGTTTTGAAGTAATACGTCCACATTTTAGGTTCAGTCGTGTTAGCATGAAGGCTAAAAGACGACAAGGATGGTGACAACATTTCTTTCATTAATGACTTTACTCTTGGCAGATTTATGATTCATGTTCAAAGCTTGAAATATTGTTTCAAACTTCGAACATCACTTTGTCTTGGTTTGTCACATTGAATAAATAAAAATCTAGCCACTCTAGAGATTGGACGCCAGACTATTAAAGCAGTTTCTGAGAGAATGTTTGGCTCAGAAAGTGATAAATATGGAAAACATGACCAATAGTTACCTGAATAATAGCAAAGGGTGTCTCCTTTCTTTCTCTTTTCTTTCTTTCTAGAAAATGATCTTACATCTTCAACGAATACGATGACTTCTCAACCACCCAGCAAGATCACGACAGACAACAATCAAACCACCGACCAAAGTGAGACATTTCTTGATATTTTACTGGTTTTGTTTCTTTAATTTTCTTGCTTTTATTTCTCCACATCCTGTGGCCTGACGTTGATGTAAAAGAACATTTCAATGTGCGATGTGGTGCTTGAAAGATGTCTTGTTTTTTCTGTTTGTATTAGTTTTGACCGCTCCAAGTTTGAAACCCAGTTCCCCGCCTAAAACAAACGACACAAAAGCGACTGAAGGTGAGAAACGATTCCACCATGTGGGTCGGATAAAGCAAAGCTGGTTGCAATTTTTAAGTGTAGCAACCTGGTTTAAAAGATTACCTGGCTCTGAAGACATTTATTATTTACTGTGTTTAAAAAAATAACTTATACCTGCTGTTCACAGATTCGACTGTCTCCACTAATGGTACGGTGCATGTTCTCTCTATATTTTTATTTAATTTCTTTCTATAGAATCGCTAATTTTAAGGTAACATCAGTTTCATTAATTAATTCAGCCACAGCAGCAAGTGACATGATCGGGAACACAAAACTGAAATCCAGTGAAAGGCAAAAAAAGGAAGCAGCTGAGCAGAAAGCTGCAGGTAAGTTCAATGCTTTACAACGCTGTAGATGATTAAAATAACACTGATGTATCATTTAAATATCAAGACGGACAGTCGGACATTACCGGCCTATTTTAAAACTGTCAGATACATTTTTAACATTTTGATTGACCTGCTTCTCCTCCAACCTGACAAATATTGTGACATTTTAGAGAAAACTTTTAAAAACACCAAACTTTTGTTTGTTTACAAAACGTATGGCTTTTTTTTTTTTTTAATCAATGATATGAAAGAGAACTTCGCTGATTGGCTGGCGGCCGAGCATTTTGATTGGTTTAATTTCTGAATGTTGTGAGATGTGACATTTTGCAGTTTACCAATGAAACATCTGGAAAGGTGACTGGTGCTATGAAAAAGTAGTTTTTTTATTGCTCAATTTCAGATTAAATAAATAATGTTTTATAGTTAGTTTTACCTTCCAAACGCCTCGGTATTTTTCCCAGAAGTCTTTGGAGTCATCCAGATAATTCTGGCTAATTAATTTAGCCACACTGATGGAAGTCAGGGACTTTGTTTCTCATCTCTTCTTGAGTATTTTTCAATCGGAGCATCATGTGTTGCCTTTTGAGATCCCACTGCCTACTTCATGCTGTCACACAGGTTCTGTTTGTGATTCAAAAGACACTCTTACAAGGCCTGGATGCTGCTAGTGAAACTGAACTACATTAAGGCAATTAATCGCAGTTAATCAATTAATTTTTACATGAGATTAGCTTAATTCCCTTAGACCTAGTGGAATATATTGGGCTGTGGTTGCCACTAAATATATGTTGTATTAATTAGCACCATGTACTTTTCAGTTAAGTTGTCGTATATGCATGTTTTCTTTCTGCAGGTGGAGAAACAGACTTCTAGGATGTTTTTTTTGTATTCTTCTTATCCTTCTTTCTCTTTTAATGTCTTGCCCCGCTTCTCTCCTTGTCTTTATTCTCTTTCTCCCTTTTATTTAGAAGAAATTTTGGTAGCACTTTGTTTGAAGGGGTGTGCATAAGACTGACATGAACATGACATAACTGTTTACAACGGTTGTCATGAAGTGTCATTCTGTAAATAATGACACTTTTAATGCAAAGTTGCACTAAAAGTTGCATTGAAAGTCCAGTAAAAGTGTAAACTTTGCATTATTCAGTCAATAATGACCCTTTTAATGCAACATTCTATGAAAATTTGCATAAAAAGTGCATTAAGTGTCAACTTTCCTTTAAAAGTGTCATTATTTATTGAATGACACTTCATAACCACAGTCATAAAGACTTGTTGATGTTCGTGACTGTTATGTCAGTCTTATGCACACCCCTTCAAATAAAGTGTTACTCAAATTTCTAATGTTTCTTATATATATATATATATAAAGTGGAGCATTATAGAAACAGCCTGAACTGGGATTCTTCTTGGCACTCAGACAACAATACTGAGTGCCAATCTACCAAACAGGACTGATTAAGTAAAGGGTTTTATTGATTCAACCCAAGTGGATCCAACATTAGAAGTCCAGCCCCACTTTGTAAACTGTTTTATCTCTTTCCTTGGTTGAGGTATTTCTACTGATTCACTAAACAGACATGTCAGACTGGATGGATGTTTTACTCTTGTAGGCTCAGACAAACGGCTGTGGTGGCTTCTTCTGCCTGCTGCCCTGGTTGTAGGTGTCGCCGCTCTTTTCTTGAAATTCAAAAGTAAGAAGGTCCACGATCACACAGGTACAAACCAGCTTTTCTCTCAAATACTTCCCTCACTTGATAAGTTCAAGGTTTAATCAGTCATTGCTTCACCCAACGTGTCACCGTCTTGTTTTCTGCTCCTCAGAAACGATCGACACCGGAACTGAGAAGTACGTTTGCTACTGTGAGGCGTTAATTATGTTTTTAAACGTCTTTATCCTAGGTAATCATGCATCCTTTTGCCCCCACAGCGCATCGTTCCAGAGCAGGCCGGAGAGCAGCAAAGATGGAGTCATGCTCCTGGGAGTGAAGTCATCGGGTGGCGAAGAAAATGGTGAGCCGCCGTCCCACTGCTTCCTGTCGCAAGCGCTTTCTTCCAGACGCAATCTCCCAGTTATTCCAGGGAAGTCACTGGCTTTTAATATCTCGTTGTGCTCTACGGGCTTCGGCGGCTCTGCCGGGCAACAGAAGGTGTTTCCTGTGATTTCTCGCCCCCGCCCTAAAACAAGTAGCTGGGATTGAAAGATAGCGACTTCCTTTCATAAACACTGATTCTTTTGGACTGGAGCTATTGTGTAGGCCTGTAAATGTCAGCGCAGCCCAAACGCTGGAGGAATGTGTTGATGCCTGTCCGCCACCTAAAAAAAATAAAATAAATCTGGGTAGGTATCCTACTCCCCTTCCTACCACTTGCCTTGGCTCAAAGCTGCAGAAGGAAATGGATTCATGCCATAGGAATTTTGCAAAGGAAGAAATTGTTTACGTTGTTTCAGACTAAAGGATGTCTTGAGATTTTTCAGAAAACATCATGTAATTCCAATTCAAGCTTGTTTTCCATCATTACTTCTGTTATCTGTGTTACAGCAGCTGCCAGATAAGGAGAGGAAAGTCTACTTCTGCACCTCCAACGTACTGCTGATCTGAAGCCAACGACTGATTTTGGTTCTTAATTTGTGGAAGTACTTTTGCAAAGTAGGGAAATCTCTGAAAAATGTAATTTCACACATAGAAAGAGCAAGTTGTGCTTTACAACAAGGACTAAGCATGTTTTGGTGGATTTTCCTCATGAGAAACTAGCAATAAAATTAATTTTGGCTATGTTCACATTGCAGCCCCAAGTTACCCAAACCCGACTTTTGTCGAATCTGATTTTTTATTTTTTTTATTTTTTGGCATGGTTGTTCACTTCCAAATATATGCGACCTGTATGTGTGCTCCGGTGTGAACCGTAAACGAAAGTGTCCCGCATGCCCAGTAGAGGGCGCAATAACGTCACAGAGCGTGCTCAGTGTTTTGCCAACCGCCATAAAAAACCCCGTAGTGCTCAGCATTTGCGGAAGTAAACGTGGATGCTAACGGTGGAGAATAGCTTGCGATTCTGAAGTTATCCGACCGGAGCAACTTAATCCTCATTATTGTCCGCCATGGTTGTTGTTTTTCTTCCCGCTTGCGCGTATCAGGACGCTGAATAGTGACCTTTGTCGAGTATCAGTGACGTTCAGGATCTGGCTGTTAGGATTCAGGTCACATTTGAAAAGATCGGTAGATATCCAAGTGGTCTGGGTCGCATTCGAAAAAAATCCAATCTGTGTTGTTCAGACTGTCATAAAAATACCATATACAGGTCGCATTAAGGCAAAAAGAAATAAAAATTTATAAAAAATTAACTTGGGTCACTTCGGACTGCAGTGTGAACGCAGCCTTAATTGTCTACAGTGGATGAGTATACGTTTAAAAGTGGTTTTGTTTTCTTGTGAAATGTAATATAAGCTTAAAATTTATATCTTAAATAAACTAGGATTCGTCAAAGATTTTTTTTTAAATACCCCTTCACCCAAACACATTCATATATTGTTTTTACCCATATATTGTTTTTACCCGGATTTGTTCATTTTTAAAGTGCACATAACAAACAGCGCCTCCTACAGGTCACGCTGTGTCTGATTATGATGCATGTTCAGGATGAGGATAAACACACGTTTTTGTCTTAAACAAACAAAACTCTAAAACAATAAAAGCTTGCATTTCATCCCAATGTTTTGTATTTAAAGACAAACACTAAATAACCCATGCTTGCTTTGTGTTGTTTTTGTTTACTGGTTTCTGATAAGAACATCCACCATGATCTCCACAAAAAGCAAAGCTTACATTAGGAAATGATGGTTTATAATCTTAACATTTAAAATGACTATTATTGCTGTAAAGCTAACTTCTGTCTGCTGTGAAGTTCAGTCCACAAACACATTTTCCCTACAGTGCACTTACCTCAGAATCCTCACCTGTTTAATGAAATAAATCACTTTTTTGTTCAGCCTTTTATGTTTTTGCTCTTGATTTATCTCTGCTGGGATTTTTTGTTATTATTCTAGGTGTGTTTTATTTTGGTGTAATTGTACTTTCCTCAATTTTGATAGAGAAATGTTGCTGAATTTTTCTTCAAGAATCAGCATGAAATAACACAATTATTGTATTTACTTTCAAACTGCTGGAACTGCTTTGTGCTTTATGTCATGAACTATCGGCCACAGTTTCATCAATAAAAGTTTGGATAATTGTTCATTTGTGTAACAAATGTGTCGTGGTGATCATAAGAAATACTTTTTAGAGGTTTTGAACATTTGCTTGGTGCTGATTTTGTGTTAAGACTTGAGGAGCAAAATGAATCTTTAGGGTAAACAGTTGCTGTATTTTTTGGCCAGCAGAGGGCGCTGAGCGTGAGCAAGTTACTGCATTTGCTGAGGAGTTTCATAAGGTTGTCACCTGATGTCCCCGTTTGATCTTCACACAGAGGAGCTCATGGAGCTCTGTCAGGTCACAGATATGTCCTTACTCCATCTTTGGGCTCAGTAAGGTGAGATCAGAGGAACACTGGGCCCTCTTCCATCAAAACCGAGCGGTCATAATATGCAACTGAGGCCTTACCAACTGCAGTCTGGGCTCAGTTACTTTCTGTAATTGCAGGTGGTTGTGTTTTTTTTCTGCATGCTCTCAGCATTTAGAGTGCAGAAACTAATCTGACCAAATGTTTAGAGTCCCGCTGAAAGGTGAAGGTCCACCACACACAGACGAATCCTACAGCCAGACTGCAAGCCAAAGAAAAAGGACTGGACTGGCTGATCAGTGGTTGTAAGCCCAGTAAAGTTTGCATTTATGTGGAAATCACGGTCCCAGAATCTGAGGGGGGGATTGTGGAGAGGCGCAGAATCCATGTTGCTTGAAGTTCAGCTTGAGGTCAGTGATGGTGCAATGTCATCTGCTGGTTATTGTCCCCCAGGTTTCTGATGTCCAGACACAGTCGTCTACCAAGACTTTTTAGAGAAGATGTATGGAGATACTGATGCTGCCAATAGTACCAAAAGCTACCTCAATGACCATGATGTTACTGTGTTTGATTGCCCAACAAACTGGTCTAACCTGAACTGCGTAGATTGGAGGAAGACGAGAGACTCCAGACCCGAAGGTTTCCATTAGAACCCAGAGACCTTGGTGTTTTTCCAGTTTCTCCTGATCTAAACTGATGTATTCAAATTTTTATTTCTGCAAATTATGATTTTTCTCTTCCAGCTAGTGAAAACATGACATTTAAGATTAGCCGTGTCTGAAGTGAACAGCACAATGTCATTTTTTAAATGTATATATGTTTTGCTTCCCCTAATTGATCTATATGGTCTTTTCTGCAGCTGCTTTGTTTTTTTTTTTTTTTTTTTTTTTTTACACAAGGGCTTCCACCGCTCACATGAGCAGCCGTGTTGATGTGTGAGGATCACGTATCACCCAGAGCATCGTCTGCAAAGGAAAACAGCTGTCTCTCATTGCAGTTAAGAGCAACTCAGCAAAAAGCCTCTGCAAGCGGCACGTTTCAGAGAGCAGAGAGGTGCCAGCCGCCATGCCAGGTGCTTTCACATGGACCACATGAGCTTCATCTGGACTGCGGCTGGTTGGTAATCCGAAACACGGCTCCTTTCATCTTCTGGGTCTTTCATGGAAACGGAAGGTGGAGCAAATTTTCAGTCACGTTTCGGTCAATTACGTCTGACCGAAGGGGAAGGTGGAGGTCAACAAAATGCCACGTGTTTGCTGCACAAAGCAAGAACAAAATGTGACATGTGACGGGACGCTTTTATTTCAGGAGAGAAAAATGACAGAGAGCCAAGATATTAAGAACAAATAATACAAAGGATACAGTGGATCAAAAAGTGTTCACACCTTGATAAACCTGGTAAAATGACAGGTTTATATGATGTAAAAAAAACTTTTCAAACTTTCACAGCTGAGCGATCAAATGATCTTTTATGCAACGTGGTTGCATAAGTGTGCACACCCATAAACCATTATATATTCAGCTTTAGCATTCAGTCATTTAATGAAGGTTATCATTGTGGCTTGGTAATAATTGCTGACTGTACCTTGCAGACATTTTTGAAATCTATCAGATAGTGAGGACCCCACAGGTCAAATCCCTCTTCATTCTTAGCTTTTTAGCAGAAACTTGAAGGTTTTAGGTTAAATCTTTTCATGATTTCATTCACTTTGGAAAAATAAAATCCCAGTTCTATCTGAAGAAAAGGAATCCCCACAGTATGATGCTGGCCCCACCATGTTTTACTGCGGGTTGATTTTATAATTGTGGGAACCTTTTTAATGACACCACGGTACAGTGTCCCAGTGGTTATAGGCCTGGATGTTTTTCTTAGAATAACAACTTATAGTAGCCCTACCTTTTTGCATTGGTTGGTGGTTTGTCGTTTGATTGGTCGGTTGCTTTCTTGAATTGTTAGCTTTTTCCTGAGAGGGTTACTGACTGGTTGGTTGGTTGGTTGGTAGATTGGTTGGTTAGCTGGTTTGCTATTTGTACTTGGCTTGGTTGGTGTGGTTTTTGCTTTGGTTGCTTGGTTGGCTGATTCTCGTGGAGGTTGGTTGGTTGATTAAGTATTTTTCTTAGTTAATTAGGTTTTGGACAGTAGACAGCTATTTCTTTTTGCCAGTCTATTAAGTTTGTGGTTTGTGGACATTCAAAAGAAGCACTTTTTCATTTTTATTATATTGTATGTTTAAAGGTCTAGAAATATATAAGATTATGTTTAATGAAGAAATTGTTGTAAATTAGAATGAAGGTGGTCTCCCATCACCGTGCAAGAACAAGCTGTTATAGACAACAGATGAATGTTGGAAAGCACAATGCTAAAACTGTGGATGGACTTTAAGTAGGCATGAAACAACGACCAAGAACTAAGTGACTTAGATAAATATAAGATACATTTTAAGATATATGCACTTTAATCGCAAAAGTGGTTGCCAGATTTGTTTCTCTGGATTTTTTTGAAATTTTAGTTTAATTGTATCCTTTATATGTTTAGTTTTAAGAAACGTCATCAGTTATTTTACTCACGTACCAAATTCTAGAAACATAAACCATGACCTCTTCAATGTGCCAAAGTTTCTATAAATTTAGAGATCTGCTGTTTGTCAGCATTGTCTGTCGTAACGACTGCCCAGTTAACCCACATTGCAGCTAAATCTGACTACAGATCAGGTTTCAGGCCATGCGTCCACAATCAATCCCTTTTTTAAACGTTCCTCTTTATTGTATGTCAATGAAGATTTCTCACACGTCATATAACCGACTGAGCTGATGATGGAAAAACGGTTTTCAGGCTCGTAAAGTTTTTATTTGACAGTGCAAACGGTCCAGGACAAACGGCTGTCTCAGCAGAAAGTGAACACAAGTGAGATAAAAGTAGGTCAGATCTGAATGAAAGCTTTCTCATGACGCCGTGCATTCTCAAGCTGAGCTCTGGTTCAGATGCACGCCCCGTCTCACTCCAACCATTTATTCATGATATCTCCATCGGCAGATGAGATTAATATACGGCACTTTTTACCCATTTCAAACATTCAAACTGTTGCTGGTATTTACTCCTTCCTTAAGTTACTTCACACTCTGTATGTCTGCATTCATGGGGGGTAACATTACCTAAAGAGTGTGACTTTTTTCCCCCCCTCGGGGCATATTTGTCTCCATGTGACAGGGAGAAAGCTATCTGTCTGAGGCGCCCACTGGATTCCATTACCCTTCATTCAGCAGAGCAGCTGGGGGCAAGTGAGCCAGATCCAGTTACAGCAAGAAAATCTTGGTAACGACGGAGCGTGTTGAGAGGTAAGCTGCTGATGAGACGTACTACCGGGCCTGTGCAGCTCCTGCCAGGTCCACACACACCGTAGACACACATCCACGCATGTAATGACAGTGAGAAAGGGGCATTTTAGGGTTTCTGTGCAGTTCTTCATTTGCTTTAAGCATACAGAAACAAATTGTTTTATATTTTGGTTCTAATGAGCCTGAGTTTCTTGTAGTCTTTTGAAGTGGTCTATAATAATAGACTCCAGGGTTTCTGAAGGTCTTTGAAACTTTTTCTCTGTTCTCTGGGTGCTTTTTACTTTAGCAGCACAGAATATTGGGCTGGTAATTGTCTAAAAAACAATTGAGGAAAGTAAACAGGTGCAGGATAGAAGTGGTAGTATTAGGGCTATATTTAGATAAAAGTTATGAAATGTTTAATTCTTTGTCATTGTGTTGGTCTTGGTGTATTTACTTGGGGTTTTGTTTGTTGTGATGTTTTGGCTAATTATTTAATTTGTAGCCCTAATGTTTTTTTTCTGTTGGTTGGTGGTTGGGTTGTTCTGTATTTCAAATGTTTTTTGTTTTTTTTGTTTTTGTCTTGATTTTTTTTTTCACAAGGGGTCACTGAGTGGTTTCTTGGTTATTTGGTTACATTGTTCAGTGATGGTTGGTTTGATTGGTCTCTTTTTTGCTTTGATTTGTTGGTTGACTATTTGTTTTGGCTGCTTTTTGAAGCCAAGATTAATTGGTTGGTTGGTTGGTTGGTTGGTTGGTTGGTTGGTTGGTTGGTTGGTTGGTTGGTTGGTTGGTTGGTTGGTTGGGTTGTGAGTCAGGCCACTATTTAGTTGAATGGTTCATTTGTTTAATCTTTCTTTTTTGTTGCTCCTGTCTGGGACAGAACATTGTGCGTTGTGTGCTTAAAAATAAATAAGCTCAAGCTGAAAACATTCTCATCTACTCCCAAAGAAGCTGAAGAGCTCAGTCTCAATAGATAAATGATAGTTTGTTTGAGCTTCCTTCACTTTGTAACTTCTGTCTAAAAATGACTGGTAATTTTATTAAAACATTGTGCTTATATTATTGCTGAGCAAGAAACATTTTTTAATTTGAAATTGAATATATGAAACTAGATAATTTTGTCCCATGTGACAAACAGTCTGGACCCGGCTGAAGTACCATATACTTAGCTAATCACCTCTGTCTGCAGCTCAGAAAGTCATCCACAAGCTTCAGTCAGTGCAGAACTCAGCTTGCCATATCATCTCCAGAACCAGTTCACCTGGCACACCCATGGCTCCCTGTCAAATGTCACATAATCCCTCTTCTTACATTCAAGGCCATTGATAACCTCACTACTTCATACCTCAGTGAACTGCTGCAGAGTCTTCCTCCATTCACCTCTCTGTGCCCTTTGCTCAGCCGTCTATATATCTGTCTAACCCTCTATACATACACAGATATACCTATATCAATATCTATCTATCTATCTATCTATCTATCTATCTATCTATCTATCTATCTATCTATCTATCTATCTATCTATCTATCTATCTATCTATCTATCTTTTTTCTTTTTTTTCTTTCTTTCTTTCTTTCTTTCTTTCTTTCTTTCTTTCTTTCTTTCAATAAATTTGCCACAAATACACTGTCATTATAATTGAAAAAATAATTTATAATTTACTAAGCAAGTTATTTAGATTAATTACAACCAGTGATGTTTCAAACCTTTATTTCTATTAATTATGTTACTGCTAATGGAAACATAACATTTAAGATCAGAATACTATATAAAACCAATAAAAAAGTTGCGATAGATAGATAGATAGATAGATAGATAGATAGATAGATAGATAGATAGATAGATAGATAGATAGATAGATAGATAGATAGATAGATAGATAGNGATAGATAGATAGATAGATAGATAGATAGATAGATAGATAGATAGATAGATAGATAGATAGATAGATAGATAGATAGATAGATAGATAGATCGGTCAGTTCTTCCACATAGCAACACATTTTCTCCACCTATAGAATTTCCAACTGAACTAATCTTTTAGCCAATCAGGAACGTTATACGTTAGGCTTTTGAAAGACGCGTTCTGATTGGTTAAACCCTCTGACCAGCTGAGTTGATGAAGGTATAAATATTACTGGGAAGTTCTGCGTGCATCGAGTTTGAATGTAAAAGGTACGTTTTCTGTGAGAGAAAGTGGCGTGGAGTGTGGCTTTATTTCTAAAAACTTAGTTATTTTTGTGGATTCAAGGTGATTAGTTTGCTTGTACATTTTTTTCGTTTTGTCAAGCTTGATTAAAACCTAATTTTTAGTTGGGGACTGCCGAAAGTAGCGTCAGTTAGCTGCTTTTTATGACTTATTTAAAAAAAAAAAGGTGCTGGTTTAACTTATTAGCGCTTCCCCCTGTTTCCCAGGCATCTGTATAGTGGATAAGTAACAGTCACCATGGTTGCTACGAGTAAATTAAAGACTAAAAACACGGAGGGTATTTCGGAGTTGGTTGAAAGGCGGTACGACCAGGTGTGCATCGAGAAAGGTAAGCCTGCTGGCGTTTTCTGTGCGTTTTATTGTTGGCGAACGTGTTGATTATTTCCAGCTGCTTGTTTGTCTCTGTGTGCTGCATGGCTGCAGCAGTGGAAGGGGGAGGGATGGCTATACAGGATGAAGTCATCCCTTCAGCCTCTGTGTAAAAAAAAAAGAGCTGATGCTTAACCCCATATGCCTGTCCTAGAGCTTTATAAATTTACTCTACTCAGTTAAGTATTTGATTATTGCATCTTTTTGTCCTTTTTCTGACATACCTGTGCACTGCAGCATGCAAACTCATTATCTTACTGCTGCATTGACATGCATATTGTTGAAATGACAGTGTTCCTGTATTTGATGTGCTTCAACTTCAATCTGTTTGGTTTTACAGAGTTGGATTTCTGGGATCACTGCATGGCCGAGCCCCATGCGGCCGCAGACGTAACTGAGGACAGAAGCTGCCACCAGTTGGCTAAGATGTTTGAAAACTGCCTGTCCCGGGCCAAGAAAACGACGTTGCACTGCTCCTCTGTTCTGGTACCAGAGAAGCTGACCCGGAGGATAGCCTGCGAGGTTCTCCAGCTGGCGTCCTGCGAGCCCTGCGGCCTGCGCGGCTGCATCCTGTACGTCCACCTGGAGCTGGAGAAGGGCTGGAAGCAGCTGGAGCGCATCGCCTGCGACGCCTCAGTCGTTCCCACGTTTGAGCTGACTCTTGTGTTCAAGCAGGACGGTTTGGCGTGGCCCAGCCTGCGGGACTTCCTCTTGATGGGCTCGTGCTTCGGCCCGACCTTCAGGCACGTCATCAAACTGAGTCCAGGTTTCCGTCTGGTCAAGAAAAAACTGTACTCCTCCTCGGCTGGCACTGTGATAGAGAAGTGTTGAACTATGTTGGAAGCGAGAAAGTGTCTCTCTGTGGTGAAATGCACTTAAAAACTACAAGTGAGACCAAAGCGTTGTCACGTTTTCAGCTCTTTTGTACAAGTTTGTCACTGTAAGGTTAGGATTTTAAATGGTAAACAAACCAGATATTTCTGACTTCTGCTCCTTAAAAATTCCCTCTTTTTTCCTTAGAGCAGTTCCTCATTCAAGCACAATTTTACAATTTACCTTTTCAAAATGAATGTAAAAGTGTTCACGTCTACATGTTTGTGGGAGACGTACTTCTGTCAAGGGCACTAGCCACTTTGTAGATGCATCTGTGTTTCCAGATGCTTGAATGTTGAGCTGCAGTGACACAATGGGAGGTTTTCTTCCGAGAAATAAAAGCATAGTTTGGCAGTTTGAGAACAAGGCGATTGTTTACGTGCCCTCACTCAAAACTCTGCTAAAAAAAAAAAAAAAACCTCTGCTCTCACTCAATATCTCAGTTGTTTAGATTTGATGCCTCTTGAATCCTGCAGTATTTGCTTGAACTTTAGCTCTCTGGTGCTTTTCCTCTAAGAGATTTACATCTTTTGGAATAATTACCGTTCCAACCAAAATGTTTTTTTTTTTGTGCAAGAGGCAATAAATTTCTTTGCAGGAAAAAACAATTTCAAGGACAAACGGAGAAGGGCATTTTTCCTCCAGAGTCAAAGTTGTGGGTGAGAGCAATAGATTAATTTCATGAATCTGAGGGGAAACTGGATTGAAAATGTGTGCTCCTAGACTTTTGAATGGAAGAATTCCCATTGAAGGCGTCCAGGCTTGACTTGCAGACCATTGCAAGTCAATGCAGACTTGCAATGGTCTAGATGCAACTAGATGCCGGATGCATCTAGTTGTGATGACGTGTTCGGGGCTGCAAACATTAAGAGCTGTGAAGACGCCGTCATGGCGGGGGGGGCTTGTCACACCTGGGAACGTGGAGGCCTTAACTCGTACAACTGTCCGATCTGCACTCGGATCACAGCAATGGGCTGTTCTGTGTGAATGTTTTAATGCATTTTTATTTTTATACTGACCGATGCACCTTTACAAAGCAAGAGCCTTTATATAAAATTAAAAGTTTGGTTCACTTGGTGTTGGAGGCTCGGCTATTTTTGTGTACTTCGGTTTGTGACATTCTTTTTCTTTTAATCCTTATTTATTGTACAAGGCAAGTACTTGTTCATTAGCCAATAAAATATTTTATAATTTTTACTGCCTAAGCATTATTTAGTGTTTGCTCTTTAAGCATTTTTATTTTTGTTCAGTTGACTTGAATACTGTCTTTCAGCATCATTGCTAATCAAACATGATTGAAGTTGGTTGAGGTGCTTTGTACCAACTTTTACTTTAAATTGGTCCAAATATTCCATGCTGCATGGTTTGTTTTAAAATTCTGATGGTTTGTTAAAACCTGCAAGCAACTGGATTACCATGTACTGGAAGGTGTTGAAGTTAATTTAGTGCTTTGCAATAAATTATTTGAAAAGTTATATTCTATATTTGAGTTTAAAAAGTGAAACTTGCCACTTTGTAGTAATTACTGCTAAGTAGCTATATTTGAATTCAACTTGCATAAGCTAAACTTTAGACTTGCTAAATTTAGTTCTGAGACATTGCAAAAACTCTACTGCCAAGATTATAATGGCTTCTACTTTTTAAAGATTCTGCACTTGGACAAAATAGTGTGCTCAAGTTAAAAGAAAATGATTTACCGGTTAATTTGAGACTGAGGAATCTGCTGTTTCTCAAACCATTTGCAAGAACTTGTGGCATTTCTCAGTTATGTAACTGTAATTACTTTAAAAGGCCTGTTAAAGAAAACATTGAGAGTAAAATTATGACACTCTGGTGAGAGATTTTTCAAGTTCTTTTTCTTTCCAAAAATCCTTATCGTTATTGTTTGAGGCTCTGGAAGGGCTGACCTCATCTAATGATCTACCACTTTGTATGAAACTGTAACCAATTAAGTTATGAGGTCATTCTTGCACAAGCTACTGAACAGACTGACACTGTTTTTGCAGTTAATGGAAAGATCACATGAGAATATGCAAGATCCAGTGTCATTGTGAAGGACAAAGAAGCACTGACCATCTCCTGAGGCGCACACACACAGCACCCCTCGCCCTGCTGCGTTAATGTGGGTCAGGACTATAACCCTCTATTGTTTAGCCTGTCGAGGTCTGCAAAGCTGTGGGAACTCTTAAACATATGACATAATCTAAAACTGGACAGCATTTTATGCTTTTAACTATTAAAATGGTTTAAATTATTGCTGTAAAAGTTTTTACATTATAACAAACACCAAATGTATTACGGGTTACGCTAGCCTAACTGCAAAGTTTATTGTCTTTTTGAAAGATGAACCAGCTTTCACCCATAGCCACTTTTTATGTTTCATCTGAAAAGTCTGAAAGCTGTAAAGTGGTAGATTTCCAAGACAGTAATTATGGTCATTTGAAAAATATCTAAAGGTTTTTTTATTTCCATGCTAGCATTAGTTAGCTTCCTCTTAGCACCAGTTATCCATTTTTAGAAGTAAAATTGAGTGTCAGATTAAACTTATCATATGATGTATGAATAGCTAAGTAATTAAAACCTTGTGAATACTGTCTCATTATACTGTTTGGCTAGGTTAGGCTAATTTCAGTGCTGTCTGTCTTTATGCTAAGATGAGCTAGCTTTATCTTGGCTCCATTTTGGTCAGAAGATTTGGGAGTGGCAAATTAGCTTCTTATCTAACTTATGTTAAGTTAATGAATATAGAAATAAATGAATGAAAAGATAAGTTCTGGGTTATACAATGTTTTACCAACTTAAGCTAACTGTAGCTTGGCCATTGCCTTCCTTTGCATTTCTGTTTGATTCTCGTCTCCCTTCTGTGCTCTGTCTGGGCTTTCTCCCTTTGAGTTTGATTTCTATGGTAGAAATTTTCTGATCTTAACGAAGATTATTACGGAGCATCGAGAAAAGAGTAAAAAAAAGCAATCTTGACTTATTTTCTGGAGATCCTGTGAAAGTTTCTCGAGAGTCTGTGTATGTTTTGCAGGATACAAAGGGTCAGTTTAGAGAAATAATGATATGATCACAGCAAATGTACACCCATGGGAGAGATTTATTATTTGTTTATGTGTTTATTTATTCCTCCATCCATTATATAACACGCTTATCCTTGCAGGATCTCCAGCAGTCAACAACCAGGAGGCAGGGTACACCCTGGACTTTCTCATACATAAAACTATTCCCAAGCTAAGCCTAGCTTAGCCTAGCTTAGCTTAGCAATGTGAGCTGGATTCACTTTCAAATGTTTAGATTTTGTCTGGAAGATTTGACAGCAATGAAATGTTAAACATTTTATTTTGGCCCCCAAAAAAGTCAGATTCATCTGCACTTCGCTGAATTCACTTTAAACTTTGACAAATACGAAAGTGATACATTAAGTTTCTCCACCAACTTTGCCAAGAAACTGAAATAAAACATTTTTCTCAACAGTAGCCTCCCTCATGATTTAATTTCACATATTTCCAGTGACTGCAATGTTTGCAGCATTTTAAACATACATGGTTTTTACAAGAAAATTAATAAACAAATTCATATCTCTCTGCCGAAGAGCCACTCCAACATAACCGTTGTAAACGTAGGCCTGGTGGAAAAGTACTGAAAGTGTTTTCATGCAGCTGAAATCGATATAATCTCAGCTGCACTGTGCTGGCTTGGCAGCTCATTTGCCAAAGCTTATGAATCTAGCGGTGGCACTTGAGATCCTCGGTGTCAGCATGATTCACCTCAGCTTGCACAGAGAGAGGCAGCGCTGTGATGTGCTGCCACAGCCTCGCAGGCCGAGTCTCACTGAGGAGGGTGATTGCACAAGCACTCTGCCTACAGATGTTTACCAACTTTGAGCCACCTTTCTGCCCCCGCGGGGGCTGACAGGGAGGCTCAAAGTCACAGGATAGGCCTGTTTGTTGTGAGGTCTCAGAGATACGCCTGGCATGGTTCCATGTTTCCCTTCCTCCTGACCCGTTTTACTGCCTCCTTTTTGGAAGAGGGAAATCTGATAAACTTGGCTGGAGAGTGATTGCATGTCACCCTGGGACTCCATGTTGCTTATCTCGACGTGTTTATCTGCCTGCTGTTGGTTTGTGTGTATTTTATGTCAACAATGCGTTTTTTTATTTTGTATTTCATCTTTTTTTTGAATGTTAAAGATGGCGTTGTTATCGGAGACTCTTTTCAGACTTGCTATTATGAGCTTTTTAAGATTCAGAGTCTTGCCAGCAAACTCATGTTTCTATATAAAATGCGGAATAAAAATAGCAGTGGTATGCTTCCTGTTGTTTCCCTTTTCTTCACCACTCTTGCTCCATTTTTGACAACCACTGTCCCTTCCCCATCTTTAAAACTCCTCAGCGTTGCATCTTTATTTTTGCTTTACGTAAACATGGTCTGTCTCTCTAAAACACTCATTTTGAATCCTGTCCATTTGGGCCAGACTCAGTAAATATCTGAACATCATCAGCTGTGCCATCTCCACTGCCACCTGCTGTCTCTCTATTAATGCCACTGTCTAAACCTTGGATCATATCTGCTCTCTATGCCTTCTTAAAAACCTTGCTTTTCATTTTAGTAGCAATCCTTTTGTCACAAATCCACACTTAACTCTTGTCAGCTCATGCACCGTCTCTTCTTCTTCCCTTTCTCTTATCACCTCAGTTTTAAAATCCTTACATTGACTCCCTGCAGCTCAGAGAATATACTCTGAAATACTGTTAGTTTATAAATCACTGAAGAACTACTGTTGTTTTATCAACCTTCCAGACCTCTCAGAGCTTCTGGTTCCGATCTGCTCTGCATACCCAAAACCAGAACCAAGGATGGAGAATCAGCATTCAGTTTCTATTCACCACAAATCTGGATCAAACTTCCAGAAAACTGAAAAGATGCTGAAACACTGAGCTTCTTTAAATCAAAGCTAAAACCCCTCCTGTTTAGTTTCCTTTGATTCCTGGTAACTGAAACATTGATTAACATTGATTAGCTTGAGGATTTTAATGATGACATTTGAGAAAATGTAATGTTTACTGCTTGTTTCATAACTGGTTGCTGCATCATGTCTTTATGGTGTAAAGCATTTTTTAACTGCCCCATGCTGAAATGTGCAATAAAATAAGCTTGACTTAATGTTAGTGAGAACGCAAGCATCAGTGTTCTGGATCAGTTGTAGCTCTCTGGCTGACTTTTTATCCAGACCCGTTGCAGTGACTAATGCAACTTTAGATGAATACATGGATGAGATTTTCCTCAGACATTAGTCATTTAATCCTACAAATATTCTTCAGGCGATAGAAGGCCGACTTTGTAATTATCTCTATGTGCCTCTGGACGTTCAGGACTTTGTCTATCAGATTGTTGAGGGAAAAGGTTTGATTTAGTGCTCAGTTGTCATCAGGAGACAGTATCAGTCCAGAAGAAGAGGGTTATGTAAGTTGGGGATCGTGATGTAGTCTGTGAACATCGTACTGTGTCCACGGTGACTCCTCTTTGACCTCATCTATCTCTCGCTCGATTACCTCTGCAAACCTCGAGAGGCTCAAAACTGACCCCTTAACAAATCACACCTCTATCTTTAAACTTCTTGTGACTAACACTGCACACCTCACTACTGTCTCACTGCCATTGCCTTTCTCTTAAACCACTCTCACATTAATTTATGGCTCATCTACCTTATAGATACGCTCATAACATTTGAGCTATTCTTTTCCCTTTGACTCTCTGATCTGAATTAAGCTTTACTCTCGTTCAAAAGCAAACACCATTAACACTCATAAAAGGTGGGATTTAAAGAGATTTAAAACATAAAAGTTTATTTTCCAAGGAAAAGGACTTTAAAGACAGATTAAAAATGTCAAATAAAACTGAAACCACAGCAACATAACAAAAAAAAGAAATCCAAAAGAATTACTTTGTAACCACTTAGTATAACCTAAATTTGATCTCTGACCTGGTCTTTGTGTGACCTTTACTGTTTGTCAGTTTTAGCAATACTTAGAAATATTTGCTGAAGAGTTGATTGCTATTGATTTGGAAAAGTTCCATATTCAGGTCAGGTAAAACAAATGACCTTACAAACATCTTCAAGGGTCTTCAAGGCAAATCAATAGGAACAGATAGCACTAAACACACAAGATCATCCAATCTGACTGCAGATAGTGCACACAGCAGCTCTCCCAATTTAACTTTGGATTATTCAAACTTTTGTTTTTAGATTAGATAATTTTCTCTTCTCCTGTCCAAAAACTAATCT
>NW_006800050.1:0-23278 GCF_000485575.1 Poecilia formosa | reverse complement strand
AAATGCAAATTTACATTCACGAAGACTCTTTCATATTTATGACAGTCATGTCAGTTTTATGTATACCGTTTCAAATAAAGTGTTACCCTAAAATTGTGCTTGTTGTCAGTAGTTCATAGAATAAAAGAACAATGTTCATTTTACTCAAACATATACCTATAAAAAGTAAAATCAGAGAAAATGACCATTTTGAGTGCTCACTTTATTTTAACCACATCATGTTTGCTAAGTTTTAATGAGTAAAAGCCTTCAAACTTTTGCCAAATAGTTTGTGAGAACCTGGATTAAACCTTGTTGTTTGATATAAACTTTGTTTAGCTTGTCAAAACAACATTAAACCATACTTGTAGTATGTTCGAAAAATAGCATCATGACTTGTTGTTCTGGTTTTACACAGTGATGCAAATCACCTCTTGGCCTGATCAGATTATATTAACTCAAATATAATCTGAACACCCACTTGATACTCATCATTTTGAGTATCAAGTGGGTGCAGATCTTTAATAAACCATCATGAATGCTGTAGAGTGAAATAAAATATCCCTAACAGGCACATGATGCGCGGGTTTCACTGCAGCCTATCCCTAAAAGAACTATGGATATTTTGAGACGTTGCCATGTACCACGCAGCCAGAACAGAGTGTCACTCTGTCTCGCTGCTGTTTGACCTTCGTAGGGCACTGCCTCCGTAACTAATGAACTGCTGGCATGAAAGATGAATTTCTCTGGCATCTAACAGGTGGGCGTTGTCTTGCTTTTGTGCTTTTATGGGCCTCTGTTGAGAGTGGGCTGCGAAAAGAAACACCCGGACAGCAATGTCCCATTTATGCTGGTGAAACTGTTCGGAGGACATTGATTGAAATTTAGTGGCAAACAAGGAAGATAGCGCAGAGAGTCACTGTGATAGGACACAATAACCAGAGAAAGAATATTGAGCTGAGTGCACTTACGGCTTTTTAGGTCGTATTTTCTTAAAGGTGGAAATGAATCACGTCTTTGGCACTAATCTTATCCAGTGCTCCACTCAGAAAATCTAAAAAATAAAAAGAAAGAAGTGCTACAACACCATTTCAAAAGTACTGTGACTCCTTTTAATGACTGTTTATAGTGTGTGGGTGCAGCAAAGTGGCCTGAAATGCTTCACTCTCCGTTATCATAAATTCAGTGAAGTGTCTTTAATTGTATTCCACTTGATGATGAGTTTAATTACCATTCAAAATGTTCTCTTTATTTAAATAAAAAAGTGCACATGCAGCTTTATTTCCATTACAGCATTTCACAGCTGTATTAGATATAATTAACCTCATTGACTCATCAGATGGAACAATATCTTTGTTTTTTAGATATCACAGTGTGTGTGCCCTGAGTTTGTATTCTTAAAATACCCACTGTCATTGGTTCTCACACAGATATCAAGCAAAATATGTGTCAGAATATTAATTACAACTTACATTTACTTACATAATGAGCATTTACAGTACCTGTGTGTATGCTGGAGTTTTTAGATTTTACACACCTGATACTGATAAGACATAAAACCCGAGCCCAAATAAAAGTCAAGCTACTATTTGTATCGCTCATGATAACTACGTTTAAAAAAATCGTTATCAGAACATTTCTAGACTTCATACTGTTCAGCCTCCAGCTCTAGAAACTGGGCCAAATAACAGACAGTTGAATAACACTGGGCACAGGAGTAGGTATGCCTGCTCCTGCCATCTTGTGGACAACATTAAGTAAAACATTTAGGAATTTAGGATAGGATTGATTAGAGTTTAAATTAATGATTGAATATATTTTAAAATATAGATATAAATTACTTTTATAAGTAGTTTTACTTCGCCATACTTTTTACTTTCACTTGATTTTTTTACACCACCATAATTTTTATTTTCACTTGATTAACTTTATTATGAAATATCGCAACTCTTCTGAGTTATGATATGCTTTAACCAAAATTACACCAGACACAGCCATCTATCTTGTTTATACTGCTTTATACACAAGTTTTGTTGTTATTATGAAAAGCGTGCCTTCTGGTTAATAGCTGTTATTTTGTAGTTATGTTATTTATATAAATTTATTATTTCGGTCTATAAAACCAGAAGTTGCTCCAGACTTTAGCTTTTATGATTTGCTTGTCTGTTGCCATCATTGTAAAGTGTTAATTCAGACATAAATGATGAGTTACTCAGTACTTACGTAGCCTTGTCTCTTGAACGTCTGCTTTTTACTTTTACTTGAATAAAAATATGTGGAAGTAGTGCTACTGTTACTTAAGTATAATTAGTAGGTAGGTGATACTACATTTCATAACCAAATTTTAGACAACAATCTTGACGCTATATGTGTAATATTAGAGAGCAAGAATGGTCAGTGCAGAAAAGCAGAAATTATAACAATATTTAACTTAGAAGTGTCTAACAGAGCAAACTACTAATAATGTAGTTTCCTTACTCTTCTATAATTTAGCTTGAAAGTAAAGCTTTCACGGTACTATTAAATGAGGTGCGGCTCCTTTAAGAACTGTGCTTAACGGTGACCTGGTTGCTAAGGACAACACAAACATTCTACATGAAAACTTCATAGTTTTAACTTCTTAAACCTGGTTTTTGGCGTTGTTTTGTTAATTTTATACCCATACGTTTTCAGAAATGCCACCGGCAGGTAAAAAAGGCTCTGGTAAGAAAAGTAGCCCTGTTCAACCTTTTAATAAGAACTGGGAGGCTGATCTCGTCAAAGCGCAGTTTGAGGTTTGTCATTTCGACTACTCATCTTTGTGTTCTTGATACTTGTATATCACCATCACCATGTTTAGATAGAACTATGCCACCATCTTTGAGGTGGCATAAAACCCATATGTCAATAAATTCGACATCAACTGTCGAATTTATTGAGACTTACTTTTAAGCTTTTACTTTGAAAGGTGACCGACAACCGGAAGTTTCTTTTATGTATTTATTTATTTGTTTGTTTGTTATAAGTCTGTGTGATATTACACTCCATTCCACTAGATGACGATAATGCACATCTAAACGCTGTTTCCCAACCGCCATAAAAAAGAAGTTGACGTTCGTCAGAAAATTTTCTACAGCCAAACTTACTGTAGCCAGTCGAAATTGTCATTTTTATCTTGTTGCTTTTTTGTTTTCAATTTAAAGACGTTTTGAGTTTCTTTGCTACTTAGTGCGCCTAAAGTAATATATTTTATGTATTATGACGGAAACATTACTTAAATCACATGCTAGTCTAATTAGCAGCAATGGCGGTTCTTCAATTAAGCGGTTTATCCCGGTGTCATGACCTCCACAGGACACTTGGCTTGCCTGTGTGTCTCTCGTTGTTGGAGATGGCCCAGAAGAAGAGGAAGAACTCATCAAATCTCTGGTTTTGAGTTTTGAAAGTCCACAGCGCAAACTTTTCTCCCTCATATCGTGGGACAGCACAGTTGAAAAGGTAGGTGTTGCTCTTCTTATTTATTTGACCTGAAAAAAGTGAAAGCCATATGTTAGCCTGGTGGGGGCACAAGTAAAGCCTGGTGGCCCGCCAGGCTTATAATATATTGGGGGAAATCCTCCTATAGTATTTGGTGCTGAAAAGTTAAATTTTACTCTCACCTGACCAGAGCAAAAAACCCTGCAAATTTAAGTTTGTAGATGGCATTTATTGCATTGTTGCTGTTTCTGATTGATCATTCTCCTCACAGATCAATAAGCTGGGGAATCCCAAAGCAAAAAAAACAGACCCTCTTCCCTTGTTTTATGAGGTAGGTTTGGGATACTGGACGCTTTAGTTTAATAGCTGCACAATATATCAAATCACCATGATGTGATGTGAAACATTATGATCGTAAAGAACTGCTTGGTTGTAATATTTGGACTGGTGGACGGACTTTTAATTTTTACATGTTGCAGACCAAGATGTCTAAACTCATTAAGTTTTCTTTTCTAAAAATATTTGTGTGATGCGTGCTTGGGTACATGAATTAGTCTACTGAGCATGCCAAGACGTTGCTGGATGCCGGAGAGGAGATTCCCGTCGACCTGGTGGCAAAATTAGTGAAATTCCAGCTGCTGGAGGTCAAAACCTGTGATCAGAAGAGACGGGAAGTTGAGCGGGTAAATGCTTCGCCAGAAAATCTCCCTCTGTTTTGCAATTCTTTAGTTTGTTCACCAGGAGTGGGATTTAACTGCACTGAATTACTTTAGAGCTCACATTGTCTACCAATGGTTAGTTTTAATGTTTTTTTTTTGTCAATTTCAGCTGAAAAGTGAGGAACAGAAAGAAAAGACTCAGCCTCAATCTGATGGCAAGGGCAAACAAAAGGACAAAAAAGAGAAAAAGGGAAAGGGTCAGGCCCCAGGAAAGGGCCAGACTCCTGGTGGAGACAGCTCCAAGGACAAGAAAACCAAGCTCAAACGCAGAGGCGAGCCTGAGACGCCTGTATATATAGGTAAAGAAAAATCCTGTCAGGAACTCTAGCCATTTATCTAGATGTGAGTTTATTTCTTATTTCATTTTTTTCCTGTAGCATATTATTCTAGTGATCACAGTGTGTCTAGACACACTTAAAAAGTCTGAAATTTGGTGAGCCCTTTGAGAAAACCTTTTCAGCTCTTAAGAACAAGAGTCACCAAGGGGGCAACATGGAAGGTTTACTGATGCCCAAAGGGCAAAATCAAACTGGCATTCGAGGCCTTTTATTCCTTTAGCTCTTTAGTTTTTAATTGATTCGAGATGAATTGTACTATTTGGAGTCCTGATGTAATTTCCTAACTTGACTCTTACTGTTTTTCCCTCAGATGATGAGCCAGAGGATGGTCCCCAACACTATATTCTGATAGTCGGCTTCCACCAGCCAGACCTGATAGGAGTACTTAATACCATCGGTGTTCATGTTGCCAATGTCATCAAGTTATGCTCCAAGCACAAAGAAATCTCTCCAGAACCAGTACAGCTGATCGTTCAGGAGGAAGCGGAGCAGAGCTCTCCAGTTGTGCCTGCAGGTTGAAAGTCTCCTACACACCAGAAATATGAATCTAGTATAACGTATTCCGATATTCACCAAATGTTTCTGCTTTCTCTGGTGTTCAGAGGTTCCAGAAAGTACCAGGAAGCTCAAGCTGTTCTGGACTCGCCTGAGGTCGGTTTTAGACAGCGGCCCGCCAGACTCTAAGCTCCACGACGTGATTCAGCTGAGCTACATCGTCCCAGATCTCACACTCCCGTTCGAAGTACCAGACCCTAACTCTCTGGTGAGCAGAGTCTGAGCATTTTTGTTGTTATTACGGCTTTTACGTATTTTAAGACTTTTTTTTGTCCCTCCCTGCAAATGTTTACAGCTGCTTAATGTTGTGTGTCGGTCTTTTGCGTTCAGCTGGAGTTGGGAAACCGGATGTTTGATGATGTTGCCAGGCTCATCTATGACTGTCTGCAGTGGCGCCGGCAGCATCTGCACTACAGAGACAATGTTCGGCTCATCCCTGTACCCACAGCTGTAACGGAGGATGTAGAGGTAAAACTAAAAGCTAGCATACAGAACTGTCTTTTTCAGAATATTCTGATCGATTTCTGTTTACCAGAACACGTTTCGATGTTCCAAATGTAAAATGATCACTGGCACACATGAAAAGAAGTTTGATTTCAACCACAATCTGATTGAAAAATGCACACATTATGTACATAAAAATCTGTGTGTTATCCTGTTCTGTACACTATATCACAGTCCTGAGCATATTTTTGTTTTTACAATTGACCAACCTGCTTTTTTATTGACATATACTATTAATTTAGGATTTAAGATAAAAATAACACATTTCTCTGCTTTCCTGTAGCTTGAGTCTGATTTAATCCAAACATTGATGAAACATTTTAAGATTAGAGCCCCTAAAATGCTGTTAGCAGAGGATGGTTTCGATCCATCGACCTCTGGGTTATGGGCCCAGCACGCTTCCGCTGCGCCACTCTGCTCTGTGCTGCATATGGAGAACTGTACATTATTTACGGGTGCAGGAGATCCCGCTGCGTTCTGCAGATGATTTCTTATTGATCTGCCTTAGTAGCAAAGCCACAGAGCAATCTGCTTCTGCATTCATGGGCTGTTGGCAGTATGCCACTGTGGATGGTGCATGACTTGATTGCCTCCTGTTAAATTTATATCTTCCTACGCCCTCTGCTGAATCGAGTTAGTCTGTTTTCTGTTTCTAGTTAATTAAAGCTTCACCTTGTGTGTTTCCAGGTACCTGTTGAGCCCGTTGCTCAGCAGATGCCTCGCTCTAAAAAGAAGCCAACCAAAGCATCTAGCTTACTACCTTCAGGTTAAACCTCTCTATTCCTAACTTATCTGTCCACTTTTCATTCATATCCTTGCTTACTTTTTTACATACCCTGCTGGTAAGGTCTTCTTTTTCTAGAATCTGTCTCCTCTGTGTACAGAAATCAAGCCGTCTATAACTGTATCTGTGAACGTGGACATGTGTTACTATAGCAAAATGTTGGACATGGTTCCCCCTGAAGCCTGTTCTGTACCCCTGATATTGCACTGTATGCTAGAGCAGGTAGGTGTGCAACATCTCCCTACATTTCTAGGTTAAATGTTAAATTTTTTTAACATGAAAGATTTCCCGGTTTCCTCTTTATTTATTGTGGCATAAACAGTTTTTCTTGCACATACATTTCTGTTCAGGTGGTGGTTTCCTCAGAGGTGCCTGTGCTCCCTATGTTTCCCATTGTTGAGGAAGAGGACAAAGCTGGCACCGCTCGCTGGTTAGACTGTGATCTGGTTAGCTATATGCTCCAAAGCTTCCTGCCTCTGCTGAACACAGAAGAAGAGAAAAATCATTTGTTAAATGAGGTCCTCACTACTGTGGAAAAGGAAGAGGACAAGGCGGTATGGCGACACCAAACACACACATCAGTACATTGAAATCTCCACGTAGATGAAGCTACATCATCTGCAGCATTGGTGGTTCAGTGGTAGAATTCTCGCCTGCCACGCGGGAGGCCCGGGTTCGATTCCCGGCCAATGCAGCAAATGCTTTTTAAAGGGTGGTCTTTAGAGCAGGCATCTCATATTTCAGTGGGCAGGACCGTCTAAGAGCAGCCAATGTTGTTCTGCTTTTTGTATGCCGCTGTAGCAGCATACACAGATTACGCCCGCTCTGACGTCATGATCGGGGGAGGATCGTACTCTTCTATGAGCAGACTCGGCTTCTTTCTTTCCTGTGTTTTTCATCTTGAAGTGTGAAGCCACTTCAAACCTTGCCTGAACATAAATTTCCTTTCTTTTTATTAAGTGTTCTCACAAATCAGTCAAAGCTGACTGCACCATTTTAAAAGAAAGAACATTAGACCAATTAGCAGTTTAAAAGGGTGAAAAACGAAAGGAGGAGTTTATGGGTTGAGTTCTGATCAGCTGCAGAGCTGATTCCAGAACAACAGAGATTTGAGAATAGGGAGGTCATCAAATACTAAAGTTAGTTAAAATGCTTTATGTAGCATTTAGACTATTTTTAGCACTAACTTTTTAACTGAAATTAGCTGAAATGCTAAGGTTAGCTAAAATGCTGTCCATAACTTGTGAGCTATCCCCAGCATGTTCACTAACACAGCCTTAAGACATTCAGTATGTAAAGTTTAGTTTTTATATCTAAATTAGCTAAAAAGCTAAAATTAGCTTAAATGCTACTATAGGCTACTATAGGCTATCACTAGCATGTAAACAAATATTGACTCACTCTCTTGAGCATGCTAGCAGTTTGCTAAAAATGCTGTCAATAGCATGTGGGCTATCACTAGCATGCTGACTAATATCCTACACTGTTTACTAAGCAAACATTAGTTTGTAAACTAAAATTGGCTAAAATGGCCAGGTTAGCCAAAAAGCTCTTTGGGCAATCACCATCAAGTTAATATTGACTTATTCTATCAAATACAAGTTCAGCTTTTATATCAAAATTAGCTAAAATTAAAATTTTAGCTAAAATGCTAACATTAGCATGGCTATCACTAGCATTTTGACATCAAGCAACATATTCCATCTAGTGTGAAAACAAGCATAAAACTGAAATTAGTTTAAAATATGGTCAGTAGCACATGGGCTACTGACCATGTGCTACTAGCATGTTGGATAACAGTGACTTTAGTCTGTTAAGCTTTGCTTTCATATCAAAATGAGCTAAAATACTAATGTTAGCTGAAATGCTGCCATTGTTATGTGGGCTATCATGAGAAAGTTGACTAACATGAACATGTTAGTCAACTTCAGTGATCAAACAGTGCATGCGCTAAAATTAGCTTGATTCTATTCTAGAGTTAGCTGAAATCCTCTCAATAGGACGAGGTATTACTTTCCTGTTGGCTAACATTCACTCACTCTATTCAGTATGCTAAAGTTTGCTAAAATGCTGCCAGTTGCATGTGGACTATCACTTGTATTTTAATAACGTTGTCCTACTCCATTAAGTATGCAAGCATTAGTTTGTATGCTAAAATTGGCTAAAATGCCCAGGTTAGCTTCCTTGTAAAAGAGAGAAAGATTTACATGTCTTCTTTCAGCCAGCTGACTGGCAGTGCTTATTTTAGCAGCTTTGAAACCGTAATCTGTTAAAGCTTTGTTATACTGTGAAACCAGGAACTGCACAATGCTTTCCAGTTTAAGGGTTTATGATGGATGCCCCCTCTGTCAATTCAAGGTTAAACCACACACCAACCAATTCCACTCTTTAATTCTTTGTCAAACAAAGTGTAAAAGTTAGAGAAGAGTGCACAACCACCCCAAAAACAAAACAAGATGCTTAAAATACATGAAACTGTTAAACTTAAAGGGAGTGTTCTTGTATGTTCTTCTGTGATGCACTGCATGAACACAGAGCTTTCTAACATCTCTACTTTCTGCTTATGTCTTCTACGTTAGAGACTGATGAGGAATTATGGGGCAGAGCATGCTCAGAGGCCTGGCGACCCTGTGCTTCTCAGATACCACGACGACAGGGGAATACGATTACAGAACGTCACCGTGAGGGTTTATTCTGTTAATTCCATGTTTGTACACCTGATTTTTTTATGTAAGATTTTGTCCTTTGAGTCAGTTATCAGCTCCTTACTCACCACTAAAATGCGTGCTAATATAAATAATCTACTCTACAACTTAGAGCGATGTGCTAGCTGTGTGTTCATCTACATGTGTGTGACCCATGCAGGTGGTTAAGGGTTTTAATCCAGTTCAGGTAGAAACATCCATTTTGAAGTCCAGTCCAGTCTTGGAGCTCATTCAGTCCGTCGCTGAACAGAGAAACGGCGACACCTGCTGGAGGGGAATGAAACAACAGCTGCAGCACTACTGCACAGATGGTCAGAACAGAGCTCACCAAACCTGCTGCCAATTTGCTATCTCTCTTCCCTGTTTCCTCTACATGTCTCACAGTTTCTTAACGTAATAATCTCCTATAGAGGGCATGGCCTGGCCCGAGGTGGAGCGGCTGTTTGATCAGAGCGTGTTTGAGGCTATGCCACTGACCATGGTGGACCAGCTGGGTATTTTACCCAACGATGATGAAACACAGCAGACACAGACTGTTATCCCCTGGGGAAATCCTTTGTTATTTGCTAAACAGAAGCTTCAAACCCCACGGACTGTAGGTATGTAAGCATGTTAAACCGCTCAGAGACGCCAGATGTCACCTGCGTACCTCATACTGTCACTTCTCTACAGAGCCGACATTTCTCACTGAAGACCCTGGGAACTCAGAGGTATTGTTTACACATTATTTCTGCTGCCGCATCAATTTTGAAAAGGAAATATTAATTTAAAGATTGACCTTGGTTTACTTGCCGGTATTCTTCTTTCTCTAGCACCTGAATGGGGAAATCTGCAGCCAGCTGGATTTATGTGAAATCCAGAGTTGGAGACAAAGATGTCTGTTTGACTGGTACTATACAGAACATCACAGTGCCACTGTTTTTCCACAGGTGTTTTTTATTTATGACTCTCTAATTACAACAGTATAGAACATCTCTGTTTCTGCTTCACCGATTTCATGAAAATCGGTGAAGCAGAAACAGAGAATCCAGGTAATCGTTGAGATTGTTTAAAAACCTGCTTTTAACTCCGTGCATTATCCGTTTTCTCTCTAAATTTGTGTAGTTTTCTGAATTGTTCTTCTAAAAGAAACTGGATTTGAACTTTGCACGTTCTCTTGTTTAGGTTCTGCAAAAGGCCTCAGAGGAATATTGTTGCATGGACATCTTCAGAGGAAGCTACGCAAACATCTTGTATGTTTTTTGCCACAATCCTATGAATTCTCACGGTCTGTCCAAACATTTCTGGGACGAGGCCCTCCACACTGATGTCAAGTTCAGGTCAGCACTTCCTCCCTCACCGGACGCCGTTTTGTTGTTTCATACTCAGTGGAATTGGAAATGAATACTTACCAATCAAAAGAACAGAGTCTGATCAAATTGCCAGGAATTGAGTATGCAAAAGTGTTCAGTTTGGAAATAAAAAATTGTAGCGGCTATGTCAGGTGAAGCTGACATTCCTCCAGATCTGCAGGTAAATATGATTCCCCTGATGTTTACCGTAGAAAATATCTGGAGCACGTTGCTGATAAAATCTACAACTGGACAAAGGAGGAAGAGGTGAAGAGGGAGGAAATGCTGATGAAAAGCCAGATGCCTCCTGAGACTCCAAAAGGTAATGTGTTGGTTTCAGAAAAGTCTGTGTTGAATAAGTAAATGTGCACACACACTTTGCTACCACGAGTGGCAAAACATTTAACTTAGTGCAAATTTTATGGAGCAAAAGATCGCACAAACCGATTTCTACTGACAGTTTGTGCAAGAACAAAATTATATTGTCATATATTTAAAATATTTTCCTTTTCTGTATTGATTTATTTCAATTGTCATGTTTGTTATTCATTTATAATTTGCTTAATTTAATGTTTATTGTAGCGTATTTGGCCAAAACGTTTGTTCATATATTGTAGAAAAAACATTTTCTGTACAAATATTGTAATTAAAGAACCTAAAGATTCGACTTTTTTACCTGAAAGTCAGAAAATCTTCAATTAAATTAAAAATTTCTAGTCCTGGGTTTTAGTTTAGGAATTGCAACAATTTATTTGGTTGTAAACAGGCAGAATAGATGAGTATTTTTATTATTTTTACTATACTTTTTAATCCGTTTGCCATGGGAGATAAAAATATGAAGTTATGTTTTTAGGGATATAGTGCATAACCTCAGCATAAATGCGGTATAAAACCTGCATTTGTTTTATTCCTTGTAGACCTCGAATGCCCCGCAGTGGCGGAAGAAGCTCAGGAACCCGTCATCAGAAAGGAGTCCCTCAAAGTCGGTTTCCTCAAACCCAACACTGAACTCACACACGGGCCACACAATTATTCAGTAGCGTGTAATTAACCAGAGCCTGCAGTGCAAAGCCAGTTCATCATTACCAGGACATCTTTTCATTATGTGACTCTAATGTCCCACAAACACGGTCGCCCTTAGCAGCACAGCAGCATGTATCAGCTTCTATAATTAAATCCCAGTTGTCTGATCTACGAGGTTTAAAATGGAGTTTAGTGTAAAAGAACAATTTCTGGTGGGGAATACAAGAAGGGGAGCTGGTCTGATATAAAACGGTGTAAATGAAGAATTGCTGCTGGGTTATACTTTGCCTTGCAAAAGTATTCACAACCATTAAATTTTTTCTAATTTTTTAATTGAAACGGCAAACTATATTTTATTCTAAGTTATTTGTGAAGTAGAAGTGTTTTATGAAAGGTGTGGAGTTCTTTTAACTAAGAACCAACTTTTAGCTGCAAGTTTTTCAGAGCCTTTCTCTCTGACCAACTTCCCTCTCTGCACTGATGAAAAGCAAACCCGCAGCATGATTCTGCCATCACCATATTTCAGAAGTTCAGGGAGGCTTTATACTCTCATCATCCTAACAGCTTTTCACTTTCAGGTGACAAATTCACTCTTTCTCACACGTATAGTCGTGTCTCACTATACTTGTGTGAACATTTACTTTCGTTAATTTCTAAATCTCAACCAAAGTATTTCCCTTAAACCTAACCACTTGAGTTTATATCTAACAATAACCTAAAAAAATCTCACCCCTGATGTTTTTCCATTGAGTGGGTGCTGAAAATGTCCACACAACTACATGAAAACATTCACAGAGCCTATATAATCATCATTACCATCTACTTTGATGCCAGAAGGTGATTGGTGTGCTGGATATTTTAGGTGAAGTACATTGTAGTTTGTGGTAATCAGGTATCAGTACTTTTACAAGGTACTGAAGCTGTTTTATAAAACGTTTCATCTGCAAAGAATATCATGTAAACTGTAATACCTTCTCCTTCATTGACATACCAGTCTCCAAATTATTTATTTTAGTTAAAAATAGACGTGGCTCTATTTCACATTCCCAAGCAGATGCTTCACTTCTCCTTTGAAGTTATGGTTCGTGTTGCCTGACAGGCCTGGAAACTGGAGCAGGACCGGCTGAAGAGAGAGGAGCTGGACAAAAAATTAAAGAAGGACACTAAGGGGAAGGACGCTAAGGGGAAAGGCAAAAATAAATCAGACGATAACAAATCGTCTGACAAGAAAGGCGGCACTTCGGCTGGTGACAAGAAGGGCAAAGCGGATAAAAGAGCCAACTCAGCCAAGACCCCCGTCGAATCTGCCGTTTCCATAGCATCTGCTGATTCTGAAACGGCCTCCCTGAAGAAGGCAGAGGAACCTGACAATGTGAAGAAACACACAGAAAAATAGAAATCATTAAACAGGAAGGCACTCTGTCCTCCTCCAGCTGATAAGTAGGTGTTTATTTATTGTTGTTGCCGTAGAGATTCATTGGCTACACCATGGACGGACAGCTGATCCAGGTGTCGGGATGTGCCCAGCAAATCTACACCTCAGATGGAGGACGCGTCACTGTGGAGAACGTGAACTTTGTCGAAGGTATAGATGGTTAAAATCAATCTGTGACTGAGAGTTTCTAACACGTTTGCTTGTTTAAAGTGTATTTGGTTGTTCCTCGGCCCTGACCTGAAGTAAACTATGTTCCATCTCCAGGTTCTTCCCTGATGAAAGTAGCGTTGAGGAAGGACGGACACCATTTCTACACGCACGTCAACCACGTTGTTACCAAACACCTGAAACCTCCCAGCGAGCCACAGGACAAAAAGAACACAGAGCAAAAGGACGGAGTGAAAGGTGATTGGATAGCATCTCATCAGAAGTTTACGTAAACTCAATATCTTCATGACTTTGTTGTTTTACTAGGTTGGTTGATGATTAATTGATTTATTTGAATCACTCTCTTTATAAGGTTGAATGGTTATCTGTTGTATAATTATTCCACCTCAGAAAAATAACTATTATAGTTCATCATTAACCCTATAAGACCTAACTTTTTGAATATTTTTGCTTATTTTAATTGTACGCAGGTCTTTAAATGTACTGTGAGTAAATATATATTTGCCCATTTATCCATAACAACTGGAAGTTTCAATATCTAGCAAGTTATTTTCACAATTTACCGTCTATTCGGAGAGCGCCCCTCAGATTAATTTCACTTCCTGCTATGGCTGGGGTGAAATTACCATTATAACTCGATATTGGTTAGGAAGCGCAACGTCTCCCCTTTCAGAAACTGTTGGAATTTTTCAAATAGCGCAAAGTGTGGCGGACATACGGTACTGCAAATTTGGCTGAATCGTCGCGGACCTGTTTGATCTGGAAGGGTTAAAAAGTCTATGCCCTTTGGATCTGTTCGTGCCTTAATGTATTTGTATTAATATTAATGAAAACCCCCTCTGTTATTGTGTCTCAGTTTTAGAGCCAGAAGCAGTGAAGCTGTGTTCCTTCTCAGCAGTCCTTCACAATCAAATCCACCTCTCATACAGTTTCTACGGCGCAACAGGACAATACAAAGGTTTATTACACAATAACCCGGATAATAACATATTGTCTGGTTTGAGTTGGAAACACCTGAACTGTTCCAAATTGGTGCTCTAAATATTTATCATGGACTATGTAATTTTTTCGTGCGAAACAGAAAATCGTATTTATTTTGAGTTTTAGAGAGTCTTGAGGAGGAGGCGACCAAAGAGGAAATCCCAAAAGCCTCCCCAGAAGAACCCGTCGCTTTGCCTTCTCCCAACTCTGGCACCATGACGCCGAGGCCGTCCAGTCAGGTCAGACTTCCCGTCCCGATCACTAAACACTGATACAAAATGTAAAAGCTTTGATATTAAACTCTGAGATGTTTTGCAGTGGCTCATTAACCAAATTGCTGGTATGTTTTAAGGAGTGTGCAGAGCAGCCCTCTGAGCTGTCGCCTCAGCCGCCGCCTCAGCCGCCGCCTCCGTTCAACAGCCTCAGCCTGTCTGTTCCCAACGGCCTGCTGCTGCAGTTTCAGCTTGACAACTCACAAGGTCAGTCTGAGCCGGAGGGAAACTACGGCAACTCGCAAGCTGCTCAATCAGCCCCTTCTCAGTTTCAACGCCTCTCATTTCTTACTTTGGAAGAAAACCTTTTTTTTTGTTGCAAAAAATATTCACACCCATTGAAGTTTTTCCATCATTTTGCTACTTTACAACCGCAAATTTTATTGTATTATATTTTGTATTTTATATGACAGATGTTTAAAAATGTGTTTATATATGACATCCATTTGTGTTGATCACTCTTAAATAATCTAGTGCAAACAACAGCTTTCAAAAGTTCCCTGATTATTAAATAAGAGTATGCCTGTGTGTATAAAACTGTTTCTGTTAAGTTGTTTCTGGAAGGTTAATATTTACCAAATGAAGGTTCTTCCTGCAACTTCTCTGTGTGCAGGAGAGTCGCCTGAATATGGCGTTTTGATCAGGCAGAGCTTTCCCTTCCACTGTAAACCCGGGAAGGATCTGCCGGACAAATCTCTTTCTCAGGAACTGCGTCGCATCATTACCAGCCAGGGAGTCGTGATTCGTTACCTGAGAGACGGCGCCGCAGAGGTACGCACACAGTGATGCTGCCAGGTCTTCAATCCGGTGTAAGAAAGATGGTCGTCTGCATGTTGTCAAAGCTTGAAGAGACGTTAAGTCTCTCTTTTTCTTCAGATTGATATTAGATCACCACCAGGTGATGACATAAACATAAATCCTAATCTGCTTCTGTCCGTGTTGTAGTTGCTGTTTGCAGATGGATCGGTCAGTTTCAGCCCAGGTCCAGGTTCAGCTCCAGCTCCAGCTCCAGCTCCAGGTCCGGTATCTGATGATGAGCGGACAGGTTGGACTTCTTCATGATAAGCTTTAGCAGCAGTTACAAAGGAAACTTTGTCCAACTTGTTTTTTGTTTGTGATCAGAGGAGACCTCAGAGAAGGAAAATGAGCGTCAGAAACGGTCGTGGCAGACGACCACTTCAACTGGAGATCGGATTTGGACCACTGGGCCAACATACAGCGTCGTACCCACAACCTCTCTGTGCACCTTCTTGGCCACAGACCCCGTCACCCAGGAGGCGAGTTACTTCAGATCAAGTTACCAGGCTTCAGTTTTAAGCAGAAGAAATATTATCAGTGTGGTTTTCTTACCATAACAAGTAAATTATTCCATTATCGTCCAAAAAAATTGACGATGTTAAGGAGTAACTTTTTTTTACTTCATTTTTACTTTGTGAGATGAAAAACAGAGCATTCATGTACAGGCATTTATTACCACAAGACAACTATTTAAAGTTTCGATGTTAGGCTTCTGTAATTTTACTACATTGACTCTGTAATATTAGAAATCCACTAAGTCCACTGTAAAAATTTTAAGCCATCAATGTATCGGCATCTGACTCTCAGAGAGTCACATGTAACATCACCATCATTAAGTATACCTTCTGCATTAATCAGATGGGTTTTTTTTTTCCTGTTTTTATCTAATCTCGGTGAGCCGGTCTGAATTAAAGCCTCAGTTTCATTTTCTTACCATTCGGGAGTAACACCAGTCTTCTGCTGCTCATCTGTAGCTCATCTGCTTCATGGTTCACAGTATTTTGCATTCAGAAATGCTATCCTGCACACCTTGAACGTGTCTACCTGTTCTGCTTTATGCCTCTGTCACTTTAGACTCACTTCAGTCCACTTTGTTCTCATTCTGAGGCTCCGTTTGAATTTTAGAAAGTTGAATTCTCCACATAGAGATATAGAAATGCATATTTGCATATGTAGGTGTGCATGCAGTCATGGAAATGATCCTCTGTTTGCATGAATATGCAGTTGAACAGGTGGACCTAATAAAGTGCTTGGTGAGTATGTATAAAAGTGATTGTCATGAATCAGTTTCTTGTGGTTTTCTTATCGAGTATCTAAAAAAAACCCAAAACAAACCTTTAATGTGTTTAGAGGAAGTTTGAAAACCCTTCTGAAGGTTATCTGGACCATTTTAGGATGCTTAGAAATAAAAATTAATCATTTATGACTTACAAATCTAAATTTATAAACCACCTGTTCATTAACACAAGAAATGATGCCATGAACTGAGCTTTTAATTCATTAAAACTCCTCGCTACGCCTGCTGTTGTCAGGTGATGCTGACCCGGGAAGATCTGGTGGTTACAGTGAAGAGCCCAGATGGATCTGTTATTGCTGATCATGCAGACGGAACAAGGATCACCACCCTCTTTCTAGTCACACCACCTAACGGTAAAACACACACATTTAGCCGTCTGACACCACCCAGTTTATTCACACTGTGATGTCACAAACACGGCAGTCTCTGCTGCTTTTTCCAGAGGAGGCGCCCAAATGTGTGACCAAACCAGAGGAGCATGAAGATGTTTGTGACAAAGGAGAAGGGATGAGCGAAACCTCGGAAACCCACGAATTGAACGAAACGGTTTCAAATGGTAAGAGTGAGGAAGAAAAAGACTCGACCAGAGAGCGGGTGGTGATTGTGGAGAAGGAGGGCTGCGCATCGGTAGTGATGTACCCGAAACGCCACGCAGCTCACGTGTTTCTAGCCGATGGAACCATCATCACTGGGAACAACCAAGCGGAGTACGAGGTCTGGCTCACTGTTTACGCTTCGGCTTGTGTGTGCAGATTCTTTCATTCGCCATTCCTAGACGTCGTTTCTGTGTCGTAGGTGTTCCCGTCTAGAGACGGGTTTCTGCACATCCAAACTGATGGGAAATGTGTTTACACCTCTGACCTGGAGCCAAATGCTTCCTCCCCCTCCATCCGACCAGGAGTTTACACCATGAGTCACACAGACGAAGTGGTGTGTGATGTTTCAGACAAGAACGGAAACCACTTCCAGGTCCGGTTCAGAAATAATTAGTCTGTGTTGTCAAGGAAATTCAACGTCCTAATTGTCATGTTGTCAAGACTGTGGAAAAAGATGCAAGAACAAGTTAAAACGGGACATATTTTTAGGTCTTCTGTCTCTAAAACATGACACTCATCAAAAAGAGCAAATCAATGTCTTTTGCATTACGACAAATAGTTTAGATGATATCAATCTGTGCTTTAGGTGGTAGAATGTGGACAGACTTTGCTGCTAACTACTAGTCCCGCTCCAGAAACTCCTACACAAGAGGAAGAAGAGGAGACAGACAAATCAAGGGCCACGCTTGATGTGAAACACAAAGATCGTTGTCCCAGGTAGCCACCAACGCACGCTTCATGATGGTTCTATTCAACTTCTCTAACCCTGAAAACACTGCTGTCCTTTGGGCCAGGACTCAAACCCGTGATGGCCGCACTGAGGATTAAGACCTTTGTTTATGGGTTGCACGCTTCACCCAAGCACCACACATATATATACGTTTTTTTCATGTTTTTTTTTTTTTTTTTTTTTTTTTTGCTACAGGATTTTTCTGGTGTATGAAGACGGTTCAGGCACTGAACTGCTGAACTCTCACACTGTGGAGGAGCTGCTCCAAGAGGCGTACTCTGACCCCACCATCGCACTGCTCAAGGAGCCTCTGCCAGACAGACTGGGTGCGCATTTAAAAATGCAGTAATCACTCAAGACCCTGCCTGCATTTCACAACAAGCAAGTAAAATTAGCTCCCCGTGTAGAGTGTTTGCTTCATCGTGTGTTCCAGACGAGTTTGGCATCACCATCCTGAAGCCAGGCCACCAGAGCGTCTGGTCCAAATGGGTGCTAAAGAAACAAAACCCTGACATCACCCCTCCAAACCTCAGGAACCGCTCCGATGAGTTCCACACTGCAGAGGTAACGTATATCTAAACACATCGTACAAGGCCACGATCAAATGCACAATCCATCTGGGTTTCTCTCTCTCCCAGGTCAGCCCTCCGCTTGGTTCTGGTACCAGCGTTGCTCTGTCTCAGAAGGAGCGATGTGCCAGTTCTTTAGCGCGGCAGCGTGTCTGGAGCTGCCCGAGAGTCCTGGAGATCAGGGAACTCTCCCAGCACCGACCCTTCACCTCGGTGTTCCGAGATGCTGTAGATTCACGGCTGAAGGTTCACAAAGTCGCTGCAAAAATAATCCTGCTTCCTTTGCCTGAAACTTTTGGAGAGATAACAAACGTGCAGTAAAATGTGAATGCAGGGCTACATCGAGTGGCTGATAAAGAGAGAGGTGCTGGCAGAGCAGATGAAAGTAAAAGAGCTTCGCAGTGATGAGGAGACTGCTCAAGCCACAGATCTCCTCAGTCTCATTCTGGTACCAAAACACACACAGAGCTCAACCAAACCTACAGTTTGAGTGTATTCTGCAGAAATACAGACAATCTCTTCCTTTAAATTTGGACTTCTAAAACGAGTCCACATTTATTTTTCATGCAGTGTTAAAAAGCCACCGGGAATTCCCTTTGTAGTCTTTTGCAGAGTTGGACGATGAGAGTCACGGTTCTGATTCCAGGAGCTCAGATGTGAAACCTAAATCAGTTGCAGCGGACTATGCCAGTATGTACAGTCAGGGAGTCAAAGCATCAGCTGAGCAGTCAATTCTTTCAGAAGAAACTGACAACTTGGGTGCTGATGACACCTTGGATAAATCACAGCTGTACGTATGCGTTTTAATGAGTGGCTAACTCCCACATGAAGCCATAATTATTTTAAGCCTCCTCTCTGTTTTCCAGTTCTACTGCTAGAAAAGAGTCGAGATGGACTGAAAGACATGAGCTGCACAGGTAAACGGAGATGTAGACACTATTTTATTTATAAATGTGGCAAATCTTTATTTTTTTACTTACTTTACAAAAACACATAGCCTTACAAGCACCTCAACAACTGGGTCTAGAAATAAAACTATATACACACATGAACAGCAGGAGGCATCTGATTTAACAAAATTCAGTGTATCCAATGTCCATATACAGTCTTTTTATAGCTAATCCATTTGCCCCATTTTTCTTGAGTGTTTTTTCCTTCAGTCTTAAGGTGAGTGTAATTTTTTCCATTAGAAATATTTATTGAACAATATCAGTCCTACTGATTGTGCGTGGGTGGTTCAGGTTTGAGCCTTTTCCAAATTACTGCTTTTCTTATTGCTGTCAGAAGTATTTTTCACCAAGTACTGGAAACGCCAATTAAAAATAAATAAATAAAAATAAGTTATTGCAATAAAAATTTCACTTTTTCCGCATCTCACGAGTCGTGTTCGACACCAAATGTTACTACTGGCGGAAAAGACGAAGACGACAGGAAGTAATTGAAGGTTTTGTGGCTATGTATTCAGATGCTGACAGTGAAGCGATATTAAATCTAACATAATCTTATACATACAGTGTTCATACTTCCAATCTGAATCTTTTTACTCTATAGTCATTTTAAGTAGGGCCTTGAGTTGAATCTCCTGGGCAACTTGAGTCTCTCCGCGGCGTTGGACGCGTTGCCATGACAACGTTCGAGCCAGACCAATCGGAGCCGGTTTGGCACCGGCCTCTTCTTCCACGCCGTGTCGGGACAGAGAAACAACTGCTGCGTTCATCCACCTGCGCTGTTGTAAAACTCTCCTAACAGCATCTGAGTAAGAGACGTCTGGAAACCCACACCGTCCTATTTTAGGACCGCCTTCGCCCGTTTCTACGCTTTGCGTCGGAGTATCACGTCGGGCGATTTTCGCCTACTAGAATTTTCTCTTGCCTGTTTGAGAATCATTTCCTTTATCTTGGGGAAAGTTGATCAGTATCGACCTAGATGGTGCGTTGGGGTTCGGTTTTAATGCGAGTGAACAATATTTCCGCTTTTTGCGGTGTCTGTCGAGTCGCAGCCATGTTCTTTGCCTTTAGCATTAGCATCATCTTCTAGCACTTTCTTTGCTTGAACTTGGCGCCTCTATATCCGGTTTTCCTGTCGTCTTTCTGTTCTTTGCTTTAGTTCCGCAACCCCTTTGAATAGTAATTGAACTAATATTCCGATTTAGATGTATGCACAGTTGATAGCCCAACAGCGCAGAGCACTCACTCACTCCAACCGTCCATTTTCATCCGTTGCCAACTATTCAGCACATTTTCCACCTTAGGTTTCTGCTTTTTGTTTTAGAAAAAAGAGCAAAGGTGCTAAATTAGGGTTACCTTAATCTCATGTCCCATATCTGTCCATCAGTAATTGTTGAATACTATAAAACCCCATGTTCTTGAACAGATTTTGTTGTCTATTTTTGGCAACAAGAAGGAATTGGCAACAAGAAGGAATTGGGTAAATCTTTCTATGGAAACCTTTGCTATATTTACAGGGTGTCTGTAATGTGTCTGTAATTAAGGCCTTAAAATGTCTTAAATTCATTAAACCAGAGGTTCCCAAACTGTGGGGGGGCGCCGTCTGGATGAAACAAAACAAAACATGACTGTATGCGCTGGGTTTTTACCTTAGAATGACCAACTCTCTGTTATTCCTATGTCAATTTGATACAGTAGAGGCTTCAACACTTCCCATATTTGTGTCCTCTGTCACTTTTATCAGCAGTTAAAACTGTTTAATCCGTTGTTAACATGTTGTAACCTGTTTTTCCGAGCCGCCTTTAAACGCAACATGAGCGCTACAACGCTCGCGCTGGGTTTACACCTGTGAAGGAGACCTGCTGCTGCTGTGAATCACGGCAGCAAACCAGCAAAACGCAAAGAACTTTTCAGTTTTTCCCTCCAAACTAACCGACTGAGTTGAGTAAAGCTGTTGGATGCAGGTAATGTTAGCTAAATATCAATGTTAGCTAAATAGCTAATATCAATACAGAACCTTAAGCTTAACAAGTACCTTGTAGGCTACCGATGTTGGTGTCTATTTTCAGCTACGTACATTCATTTTGCCCCCAAAAAGCCATTTGTAATCCGTAGTGGGGGGGGGCAACCACTGGGGGGAGGGGCGCAGAAGAAAAAGTTTGGGAACCACTGCATTAAACCATAATTTGGACTTAAATATGTTTGTCAAAAGTCTTAGATTTGGTGGTGGGAGGAGTATTTAATTGTCCTATAGTCTATGTAGTCTTTTTCTCGTGGGACTTTTTCTGTAAGGCATACATTTGAATCAAATCTTCATTGCGTTCTGTGACTCAAACCCAGTTAAATAAATTACGGTAATTAAATACAGATTTGGGTGTTCACAGATTATGACATATCCTGTCTTTAAAAGATTAAATTTATTGGTAAAATGTTGGTCCTAAATAAGAATCTCCATAAATTCAGGCCATTGTTTTGCCACAGGTTACCAGTTTGATTTAGTTCTGAATTTTTGCCTTGATGTAAACTATTGTTGATTTGGTTATATGTTCATAGTGGTTGACCTGCCAGTCAATCAGTCTTTCTGCTCTGTTGTTGTTGTTAAATTTGTGATGTATTATCTAAATACTGGAGGTCATTGTGTCTCAAAAGAATCTTTTTTGAAATGTCTTTTTTGCTTTTAAATACAATGAAATGTCTGTGATTCATTTGTTTTATACTTTCAAGATCTATACGTTCTGTTTCTGGAAGACATTGTTCTCTTGTTTGTTTGTTTTTCACAGCTCTACTGTTTGCAGCATTTAAGTTCTTTATGATCTGCATTCTTTAATACATGGTCAGAATATCTGTGGAAAGTCATCACATACAGAAATGCAGGCACAAAATTTTCTACTGTGTAATTTCCTGTATGCTGTTATTCATTCAAATAGAGCTGTTTCAGTCCCACCATCTCCAGGCTAAAATGAATGAAAGCAGGAAATTATTGAACTAGCATTATATAAATCGTATGTGATTTATATACGATTTATATAATGCTAGGGTTAGGGTTAATATTAAACAGTTTATTTATGTTTAATATTTTCTGCTTGATTATGTATTTCAGACAGGAGATGAGTGAAGAGAGGACTTGCAAAGAGGCTCTGAGGAAGAAGAGTTCTGTTCCTTATTTCCATCCAGAAAACTTTCAAATTTACCAAGTACAATATGTTTTATTACTATACAGTACATTCATATACACATGTTTAACTGCGTTGTACCTGAATTTACATCTAATTGTACAAAATAATTATTACTTTTGTTTTCCCCGTCAATAAGATGTTAGATTATTAGAGAATATTAATTTAAACATTGCACCATGAGTGTAAATGTAGGTATGATGGTAGTTGGAGCTCCAATGCAATCAAGGAATGAAACACTGTTCAATATTAGTATGTAGATTATTTTTTGACCCTGCTGTTTCTCAAACAAGACTTTGAATTTAAGCCAAGTTATGTTTTTTCATCGTTAGTGTTTTAAATACAGGTAAATTTATTTGGTGTGCAGTCCCATGAACTCCAAGCCCCTTTTTCGCAATATGAAACCAGTTACATATTTTTGAACTACCCTCGGTTTTCATCTTGCCACAAATATTAATTATGAATAAATTATTTATGATTATTCATCATTATTTATGTTTTTTTGTAATATGAAGCAATCCTTTGAGTCAAAGTTTTAGTATTGAAATAAATGCACAAAGTTTACAATTTTTACAATTTTAAATATTACTTAATACTAGAGTTACTCATTCACATTCATTGATTGCCTAGTGTTGCTAAAAAGCCTCAAACCGCACATTAGAAATCTAACTTGGGGTAAAGATTTTTCATTGAGGGTTTTTTTAATCCAAATTTAATGTGGTCTGCTCATTGCACAGTTCAGATTCCACAAACCAGTTGTAGTTACTATTCTATTAAAATTACCTTATTAATGGCAAAGGGAACTTGAACAACTGCCTGTTTTTCCAGAATCTGCTACAATGCCAAAGACCCAACATAAAGAGTACATCACAGGATCTTCCACTGCCTACCAAGGTGGACAGAGTTGAGAAAAGTACC
>NW_006800049.1:82773-129031 GCF_000485575.1 Poecilia formosa | reverse complement strand
CTCTCTGTGGGTGCAGACACCCACAGGACATCAATGTTAAACTGTAGGACTGTAGCATATTTATTTGTAGGAAATTATTCTGGCACTTGTTGGACCTACTTGCTTTCGGACATACAAAGGCCTTTTCATGTAAACAGTTCTTCTCTCTTTAAAGTTCTGTAAGATCTGTAAAACCTGTCTTTATACAGGCAACAGTCTTAGAAGCAACTTCTTTTCAAAGGACAACAAGAGTCCAGTAGTGCAAAATATTGATACTTTATAAAGTGTACAAAAACTACATTAACCATAAAATTGCGCTAATTGAAATTTTGAAAACAAATTTGCTTAATAGAAAATATGGCAATTTCGAAAAACCGTATGTTTTTCAGAAAAATGTTTTCATGACAGTATGAGGTGGGCCGTATCAAAATAGATGTAGTTCCAAAAATTCCAATGGACTACAACATCTTTTTATTCAAATGAGTGATCAACAGCCGGATGTTTGATCAAGGACAACAAGAATGTATCCACAGCTCTTCTGAAAAATCATCTATTGCAATTTCCCCAAAATGTCGCATATATAGCTGCTCCCAAGTAGGCGGGGCTTGTCGCTCCAAAGCCTGAATAAGACGCTGACGTCTCTTCTGCTTGCTGAATTATGAATCTGTTTGCATTTGTCATTGTCATGACAAGCTTATTTGTGTTTGATTTCAACTTTATTCCTTATTTAATGGAAGCATCGGTATTGTGAAGTTGTGTTTTTTGGACTTTAGCTGAATAGCAACAAAGATTTTCCCACATTTGTTTTGGAAACACAGCTAGAGTCTTGTTGTGTCCTTATCATCAATCTCATAAATGCAAGTTAGGAGAGTGAAAACACATCTAGCTTGTTTTTTTTTTTTAATTAACATTTTTATTAAGAAAGCACATAAAATTACAATATTATAATTATATTGATTTCATTCTCATTTTTTATGTTCTTTCTCGTTTTTCACACTTCACAATCATTGACATCACATTTCAGATCAAAGCATTAACCTGAATGATGGCAAGGTTTACAAACCCAGTCTTCAGTTTTTGGAGGTTCCTGTTTGAGCCATTTTCTTGTGAGGGCCTTTCCCCCTTGTGGACAAAAGAGTAGTAACTAGTTAGGCCTTTTGAAACCCATTTCTTCAATATATCATCATGTTGATTTAAATTTTAGAGGCATTTTCCAAACCACAGATTCTAATTGCCTTGTTACAAAATTTATTCTAAAAGTGGCAACCCGATTTCATTCCTGTTTTGAGAGGAGAAAAAAACATATTGAACTATTATGTTGACCAGCTTTAGCAGATTTTTGAGACTAAACATAATAGCATGTGGTTTAGCTAATTAGCTCCCCTCTGACATCTGTGCTTAAGGATGATGCACACAGCCTCTCAGGCTCCCGTCAGTGTTGTTTGTCATGACTTGGAGATGTTGCTAGGCAGATTGGTTGGTGAGTTTCTAGGCATTACTTTAGCATGTTAGTTGCTCTCTGAATGCTGAGCAGTAATGAAGGTTGGGGCTAATGTGCAGCTGAGAGCTGATTTTTATAATCAGTCTGCTGTGGAGATGGACCAAAGTCTTGTCACTGCAACAATAGAAGATCTTACCCAGTATATTAGGTCTAGTTTGTTGTGTAAATATCTTAGTTTTATCTTAATTTCAAGTGTACTAACTTACAAGTACATTTTCAGCAAGATGTCAGAGCTTGTTATAAGACAATAATTGCTTAACTTAGACTAAAAAGAGCTAGCTCCAACATATTTATTTACTTATGGGAAAAATGTTTTGCTATAACTGAAGAAAATTATTATTATTATTATTATTTCCCCCCTTGTCCAATCAATAAATTAAACGTAAAAAAAACAAATGTTTTCTGGTCAGTTTCATGAGCCACAGTCAAGCCTGACTGCTACCAAACCTGCAAAATTAAGAAATCACATATCATCACCTTCATAAAATAATGAGCAAAGCCATTTTTATCATTGTCAAATGATGATTTAAAAAAAATAAAAATCACTTTTGGCAAAAAATTATTTAGGCCATTATTTTAGGAAAATGGTGATACATACAACTTATCTAAGTATTTATCTTAAAAAGCCAAAGATCTTGCCTCCGTTATAAGTAATTCATGAACAGGTGCAGTTTGCAGTGGTTTGGAGCTCCACCAATGGGAATGTTGCTCTGCTGTTCCAGGATCTGGACAACTTTCCGTAATTGATTAAACCATGAATTCGGCCATAACCTTAAGTTCACCTGCACTCGGGTTATGCAGAAGGATCATAATCCTGGAATTAAATTCAGTCAAGATTCAGTTGTCGTGACCTTAGGCAGGTCATTTATACTCAAATAATCCTCAAATCTGATTAATTTAATCAGTTTTCAAAAGAAAGTGAGCCAAAATTCCCCCACAGTGACTTGAAAATTCGCCAGTTATTAGACGTAGTTTACAACTGGAACCAAGTTGGTTAGATTAAATAAGCATTTGAAAACTGTACTTCTTTAGTTTACTGGTTTTATAATCGAATTAGTTTAAGATCTTAAACGATTAAACGTGATACATAAAGCTGCATGGAAGCATAATCTTCCTTAACCTAACACAAACCATGAGGTTGCCCACCATGCTGGGTCATTATATAGAAAAGTGAAATGAAGTGAAGGCATTAATGTAGAGCAAATTACAGCATCGCTGCCTTTTCATTGCACAGTAAACTTTAATGGGCTTATTAAACGATGGCAAAATGTATCGCCACATGCCAATGATGTAAGAGGGGATCTACTTTCATAGGCCAGGCAAATGTAGTTAATGATTTATTGGCAGTGCAAGGGGATTATCAACAGGTCAGTCGATGGAACCACGGTCCCCGCATCATCTTGTTAATAAGTTCAAAGCAAACAATCGCTAATCACAGAGTGCCAGGAAATGTCGTCAAGGGAGCTGACCCTGATTCTATAATGGGAAATCAAGGCTGACGGTACTTACTCACCACATAAGGAAACGATCAATAGTCAAGAATAATGGGAGTTCTTTTTAATCCAATGTGAAATCCTCAATGAAATATTAATGTAAGAAAAGCAGTTGTTTGGTCAGACGTTTGCTGTGAGCTGCGTGGCCATAAAACATCTTCACCCAAGCTTTAATCTCCAGATCAGAACGTTCATCGGAGTGGGAAAGATACGAGAGCGGATCCTTTTTTAAAAAAAAAGAAAAGAAAAGCCCAGAGATTGGGAGATTTCATCAGCTAAAAGGACAGTGTGACTTCCTGTCGAGAGAGAGAGAGAGAAAAAAGAAACACGGCAACGTGACTCAAAAGACGACTCAAAGCCTCAGAGGAGACACAAAGGTTCAGAGACGGTTCACTCACTGGCACCCGATAATCAATGTGCGTTAGCGCGACAGCATCAGATGGGTTTCTGGGGCACTGCGCATAAGATCCCAGGCCGTCAATAAAAACAACTTCACTCGTCTCCACAAGTTCTGACGCAGGTCAATGAAGGAGAGTGCATCAAAGGTTTTGATTCGGATTGATTTTTGTTAGATAATCCTGTGGGAGAACATCCTGTGTTGGCAGTTATTTACAGACACGTTTCATGCAGAAGTCACAGCACTTTCAGAAAGCGTATACAATAAGTCAATCTACAACCACAAACCTTCAGGCATTGCATTAAGATATTAGACCAAACCAAAGTGTTTCTATGGGTAAACTCTACATTTTTACCCCAAATTCCCTTCATAAAATCCATCATAATTACCTATATTTAGAAGTTGCAAATTACTAAATTGAGCTGGTGCTAATATCAATGGCCAAAAATATCCATATAAAAAATTGGTAGAGACATAAACCTAAAACACTCGCAGCTTTAAATATAGCAAAACATGGTTGGACAATTTAAGTCGTTGAGAGTGAATACAAATGCACACACCGCACCGTTCTGATTTTTATTAGTAAAATATTTTTCAGAAGTATTTTCTTTTGTTAATTTCATACATGCTTAATGTATGAAATGGTTGGTCGCACATCTGTTAATTGAAAACAACCTACAAGAAAAATGTGTCATAAAGCGACCAAGTCTTGTTTTCCAATGAAACTTCCCAGCATAAGTTCAGTTTAATACCAACATGTTAGAAATTGAGACTTATTTTTGTCTTCAGTCACCCCTATGAAACAAAATACTGCCATCATCATCATCATCTCATTTCTTCTTGTCTTACTTTAGATCAGTGTTTCTCAACCCTGGTCCTCACCGCCTCCCCGTCCTGCATGTTTTAGGTATTTCCCTTCTGCCACACCTGAATTGTATCTCTGGGTGATTAACAGGCTTCTGCAGTACTTGATGGTCATGCAATCATTTGAATCAGCTGTTCTGGAATAGAGGCACATCTAAAACATGCAGAGCAGGGGGTGGGGGGTGAGGACCAGGGTTGAGAAACACTGGGTTAGATCCTTAGAAATAAGCTTTTGTCCGATTTTTCACTGCCGTCTTTCATTCAGAGGAAACTGTACAGTGGCTCCAATGCTGCTGCTGCTGCTGCGCAGTAAAGTCCAACAAGTGTTTCCTGAAATCTCCCCAAAATGTTCTGTTATGTATCGTTTTGCCCGCACAAACAACCTCTTTTCCCCGCTCTCACACACATTGTAGGGACCAATGTGTAGCCGAATACATCTGATTGACCTTGACCTGGTAAAATATTTGAGTGCGAGAGTGTTTTGTGTGCTGACGGTGCTGCCTGTCATTAAGTGACTCGACTGTTGAGAGGCGGTTTTCTTACAGGCGATGCGGATTTACATGCTCAGCAGTTGAGAGACTTAAAGACAAGGGGAAGCGGGGGTGGTACTGAGGGGAAGGGAATGAGCTACCTATCATCGGATGCTGCCTCTCTTGCATAATCCTCTGCTTTCAAATGGGGGGAGAAAATGCTGATGAAGCTATGGGAGCAGAACAATGGAAGACGGAGAAGGGGGAAAAAAAACAAGACTGCCCTCTGCTTTTGGTGTACGAGTGTGAATTCCTGACAAGGCAGGCATCTCCTTCTCTTGCTAAGTTTGTGCGTTCTGACTGGATCAGCAGTCTGATGAAAGACGACAGCGCCCCAAAGCTCGGTTTGAATCCCTCGATCAACAGTCAGCAATTGTCTTCTTTGTTAATATGCAACTTCTGCTGCGCACCTGTGGGTAAAAAAAAAAAAAAAAACTCCCTGGGATGAGGGAGACGTGTTCTTCCTTACCGCATGGAAATAAATAAATCCATCGCCTTCATCCGGCTAGCTTTGAAGCGATGCAGAAGAAAAGTCAAATTTATTACAAATGAAAAGAGAAAACTTCTCTTCATTCTTTCCTGCTTATCTTGATCCCTTGGGTTCTAAATGAGCCTCAGAACCCTTTGGATGAGGAACAGAATTCTCCAGAGAATGCAGTGAACTCCAGGCTAGCTCTCTGTTATGCCTCCATTCAACCTGGAAAACATTAACATCTCAAACCTGCAGAGCTTCAAACCTGCTCCTCCCTGGATTGATGCAGTGAAACAGCCTGGGGCTCTTTCATTTATTATTTCTGTTGCATAAAGAGAGTGTGTGCATCCATATGTGTGTGTGTGTGGGTGTGTGTGTGTGTGTGTGTGTGTGTGTGTGTGTGCGCCGTTACATATCGGTTAGCAAAACGGAAAGTATTTACTATTTCTAAATTACTTCTGTTGAAACGGGTGCTGACCAGCTGGTGAGGCGTGCTTGTCGGGGTTTTGGCGTGTTGCACGTCGAACAGCAGGAAACTCTGGCAACTGGTTGCTATGTAAAATTAACAGGCAACACCGGTAAGCCAAAAATCCTTGTCTGTGTTTCATACAAGCTATTTACACACCACACAGCATGCATGAAATCGAGAGAGAGGTATGATGGTGCATATTTTAAGTGCTGCAGTATTAAAGAGGGAGTATGAAGTGTTTTCCGTCCACATAGTGGCATTTTACAGCACAATCAAGTAACCGTGATAACTTCAGTTGTTAAAAATATGCTACATATATTAAATATTACTTCAAAGAAATTTTACTTAGCAATTTAGCATCTTGAAATTGGGCATCTGTCTCTTCATAAATGCCTGATCTTTCTGAAACTCCGCCTTCAGGAAGTCGTTCCGACATGGCTCCTTGTGGCTCTGTGCAGATTGTTGAGAAGTCATGGCTGAGTACACCTGCATTGACCTACATTTCTCATGACAAATTCCTATATTTCCCACAATCCAAATGGATGCTAGCAAGTTGGATGAGCTACTTGGGAATCTAACCCAGTTTCTAGGGTCTAGTTGCGCTGACTCTCTGCGTCGTGTACAAAAGAGTTTGATGTTGAGTCTGCTTCAAGTTGGCTTGGACCTTCGCAGAGTGAAGTGAACCTCGATATGTGGGAGTCTTTACTTTCACTGGGACTAAAGGAACTTGGCCCAACTTCTGAAAAACTGCTCCACATCATAATTCTCTCTCTTCTCCACTTTACACTCAGACAGCCCAGTCAACCAAGTGTTCTTCTCTTGGCAACTGCCTGAACAAGACTTTCTGACCACTGGACTTCCTAATTGAGACATGACTTGTCACTCCAGAAAATACATGTCTGTTGGTCTATTCTGGATTGGCAACGTCTTACGTTTCTGTCTGGAGAAAGCTTATGACTTGTTTTGCACTCCTGGTACATCACAAAGCTGAAGTTGGTTCCCATTTGCAGCTTCTGGTTGAGGAAATGTGTAAAGGATGATTCCACCTAATTTTTAACTACCTTCACCATCTCTAGGTGTTGTAGTTTTTTAGCTAGACTCTTCAATCCTGGGTTAGATTATTGTCAACCAATATCAGAATATTTAAAACCAAATGTAATTTGTGAAACATTTATCTGATTCATGGAACTTCAATAAAGGGCAAGTTCACCTAATTTTTCACTATCTTGAGTATCTTTTATGAGAGAAAACAAAAAGCTAAAACCGGGTATAATGGAAAAATAATGAAAATGTCAGAAAGATGAGTTCAGTTATTACATGGTCCAGATGCAAAAAGAGGGCTGAAATTGTCCTTTACTGAATCACATAAAGGTTTCACAAATCCCACACTTGGTTTTAAATATTCTGCTATTAGCTGAGAATAATCTAGTCCAGGTTTGAAGAGTTTAGGTGTTGTAGTTTTTTTTAAATACAGTCAATTAAAGATGCTGAAGGTGGTAAAAAATTAGGGGTAATTGCCCTTTAGCCATTTCCCGAATCGGAAGTTGCAATCAGAAACCAACCTCAGCTTTGTTGGTACAGCTGTATTCAATAATTTGGAGCGATAAACAAAAACCTCTTGTAACATAGTACTTTAAATCATTGCTGCTGAAGTTATCTGCTATTATTTGAACCAGCTTCATCATTGTTAAATTTCATAGTCCTCAGCAGCAAGGTTTTACTCTACCTGATGATATGAATGTGAATGGAGCCACCTGTCTATTTAGAAATCCAGCCTGCAGCCCATGAAATCAAAGTTCCATGCAAACCACTTGGCAAGAAATTGACACATGGAGGAATGAGGCAGGGCCCCGATAACCAAAGATGGCATTTGTTTGAACACTCGCCCGCTGCCTCCAACAGCTGAATTAGACTGTGCCTGGGAACTGCCTCAGAGCGATCCGCGAACAGAGACGCGGCCAGCTCCACACCTGTTCCCTCCCATGAATTCTCAAGTCTTTTTTTCCACAAGAATACAAATCAAAGCGGCCGTCTCCCGACGGGAACGGCGTTATCAAACACTGGAGACGACGGGGGCAGATAGAGAGGGAAGTGGTGAAAATCAATGTTTGCGCTTGTTTTGCATGGAGAACGGGATGAAATGGAAAGAATGCATTTAAAGATTACCTCTCTCTGATCTATTTCTATATTCAGATCAAACTCGTTCCTTTGTAATCATCCGCATTCTCACGCATTTTGCCGCCGCCCCCCAACATCACGCTACATCCGACATTCCTCATCTGTGTGGTAATTTCTTTTCACGATTTCCTTCCTTATCTCTCACTCACTTTGCTTTCATCCTCTCATTCTGCGTGACGTTGAATTGAAAACGGCAGCGGAAGTGGGTGCTCAGATTGTTCTTTATTCATGCATACTTCCTTTGCAAACACAGAGAAGTGGCGCATAGACTGAGTTTCTGCAGCTGGTTGTCACAGCGCACATGCGCAAGGAACACCGCCGGGACAGCACACAATCCCCACATTGGTTCCTGCCATGCCTTCCTGCCATTCAGAACCAAACACACCTCACCAGCCGTATTGGGATTGTGTCGTTCCTCTTTTCAGCAAGTTCAACTGAACCCAGCATCTGCAGATCGTGGGCAGAGCGTTAACAATAACACGGATTGTTCTGTTTGTTTCAGGTTTTCCCTTTAATCTTGCGGACTGGTTAAAACACGGATCCAGGCTAACCGCTGAACGAAGTAATCAGCCCTTCGTATGTTAATTACAGATAGCAAACAGCTCCTTCATAATGACCTCCCCTGGGCCTCTGCATGGTTATGGCGCGGTGTTGTAATGGGGTTACTCCCACTCCTCTGTGGCTTCCCAACCACCATCTATGAAACCAAATAAGCATTATTAGAGTAAACACAGAACATTTACATATTCATCATCACAAACATGACCTAAAATTGTACCACCGAAGCACAGAGAGATGAAAGTCTTAAGACTTTTAAACAACAGCAGAGTGTACAAAAGAGGTGAAATGAGTCCGGATGTCATTGAGTCGCATCAAGATATTATTCCATTACACAGAGACCAGCCTGGTGCCTGGGAAGAGAAAAAAACTGTTCCGAGGTTCATGGCAGGGTCTTGTTTTAGACATTTTGGTGTTACTTTGCCAATGCCATGGTACAAATTATATTAATCACTACTTTATTTTTTAAATAAAAAAAAAAAAAACTAATGAGAACAAATCTATCTGGTTTGGGAGCCGTCTTTAAATGCGTGTTACCTAGGTGTTCTGGACTTCATACTCAGAAAGCTTTTTGATCTACCAAGTCCAGTTATTGAGAGTTGTCTGTGTGCTAGACTAATTGCGTCCCCTGATGCCGAGCCGCTCCTCTTCCAGGAGGAGGATCACCCTAAAGTGGAAACACAGATCTCCATCCACAGCAACTGCAGAGTTCAGAGACAGGTTAAGAACAGTGAAATGCAACCAGTTCAGCATTAATGTGAAATTGATTTAAAAACCCAACGGTTCTCTCTCATATTTCTCTTGAGGAAATATGCAACGCCAACAGATTTTCAACCTCAGCTCATGAGTGTGTGGTGGCAACTTTTAGATAATGACATCTGTGATTTCCACTAATGGTTTCCATTGCTGCTTTTTCACAAATTCCAGCCACCAATATTTAAACACTTCCTGTATATTTGGTGCAGTTAAATCTACTAGTACTCATGAGTGTTTGAGATTCTTACTTTAATAGAAGACAATGAGTGGATCTTGATCAATTTGTAAGCACTGCGAAAATACTGCGACTGGCTAGCCATTAGCCGCTAACAATGCTAATGTTGGCAACTGCTAAGCAGCTTTCAGTGCTAAGCTAATGCACAGTCTTAGAAATACAGTTGGAGATTTATGGCTTTTAAGTCATATTTGATAAATATAAAATAACTGAGGTTAACATAGTGACTTGCTTAAATGCTATAAACTTTCATCAAATGTTTTCCTTTTTTTAATGAAAGGAAAACTTTTGGTGGATTTCCAAAGGTCATCGTCTTTATCGTCTCGTTTCCTGAGCTGGATATAGTGTCACATAGACAGCAGAGACAGATACCTTAAATTGCTTATCTATGTTCCAACTAAAGTAGCTGCAGCTCACTGGCAGGTGATGATAATTTAAAAAAAAAAAAAAAATACTGATTAGGGTCTTTGGTTCCAAACTACTTAGAACACAAAGAACTTCTTATCTTGTCATGCTTGAAAAAGTGAAAAGTGCCCCCCTATTGTGACCCTTGAGTGACTCCCAGTCATTTTGTTAACTCCTCCTGCCAGAATATTTACCATCAGGCTCTAAACTGACACACAGGCACCTTCTCAGCGTTTTGTATGTACATGTCTTTTCCTTTGTGCATTCCATCCTACTCACCCTGTCCTTTTGTCCTCTCCTCAAGGGAAAAGCTATTTTGACCATACGAGATAAGCAAAGGGAAGGTTTTCAGAATCACACACACACACACACACACACACGCACACGCACACAGAGAGAAACGGAAAACAGAGGAAGAGTTGTTACACGCTACACATTCCTCCCTTTTTTGCAGCCATGTCTTGTTTGTACACAGGGAACGTGGCAGAATCTCATGTTTCACCAGCTCCTGTCAGGTAGCTGCACCGCCACGTCGTCTGGCGCTGTCATCCCTGCAAACCCAGTTGTTAGGAACAGCACTGCAGCGTGCCGTTGGACTGCTTTGCTTCTTTCGGTTGACGTCACGAATGGGACGCAAAGGGGAATAAACCAGAGCAGGCGTAGGATCTGCATTTCCCGGCACCGCTCTTTGTTTGAAACCTTTTTTTTTCCTCTTATTCTCCCAGCGTCTCCAGTGATGTTACGTGACACCAGCCCGATGTCTATCACGGTCCTCATTACACCTCTGTTATCTTTTCACCGGGGCCACACAGAGGATCCCTCTGTCTCAGGTGGTCATTTTTCTAAGCCCCCCCCACCCCCACTTCAACCGCTCTTTCACCAAGAGCTTTTTCCTGTGCAAAGACTGTACAGCTTATGTGAATTTCTAAAGGTCAGGCATCTGGATTTGCACCAGTTACATTCAGAAGTGCAGAAAATGTAGTACACTTGACTTGTAATGACATTTAGGTCATGACTGCGCCGGCGTTGAGGAGGAGGAATCTCAAGTCGGGCCCAGAATGACGTGGAAAGAAGAACAGGTTCTGAAATGCCTTGCGAAATCGTTCACACCACTTTAAACCTTTTCGCATTTTTTTTGTCACAATGTGAAAATTTATCGTAAACCAATGCTGAAAATTTGTGTGACAGTCCAACACACACAAAATTGTAAAAGGGAAGGAAATTTTTATTCTTTTAAATGTCTTTTACAATCAAAAATCTGAAAAGTTCATAGAGTTTCGCATTAATTTGAGGATATTGCTTACCTGTAATGAGTTGGACATACCGTTCACTCTAATGAACCAGTTGCATCCAGAAGTCACCTGTTCTTTTCACATAACTCTCTTACAAATAATTTATTCTCAGAGTAGTTCAGTTCATAAAACGCCCAGTTTTAATTTTGCACATTAAACTTATCTCTTTTCCTTCATTAAACATATTAATAAGGTTGAAAACAAACACTGCACAGAACCCCCAGCATACCATCTCCACTGTGAAACATTGTGGTGGCAACGTCCTTTTGTGTGGATACTTTTTTCTCTTAAATGTCATAACTATTCCCTTCTATTTAAGTCAAATTGTTAGATATAATTTAAGACAAACCATACATTCTAAAGAACAACACATAAAAGTCAATCTCCAAGCACAAGAAATACCACAAACCACAGAGGATTTTCCAAGGTTTACAGAACCTTGAGTCAAAGTTCTTATTGTTATATGATCTCTTGACTCATTGAAACTACATTTATACATAAACTTCCTCAGCAAGGCATAAAAACTTGGGACATTAAGAATCAGACACAACCAGTGGCTGTCAGTCTTGGAACCTTTTGATGGATTCTGAGTGCATCTTGAAAAGAAAAGCCACCTGCAGTAAAGTCATTACGACTTAAATGTAATTACGCCACAAGTGAGTGATATAAAAAAAGGAACAGTTTGATTGGAAAAAAAGCCACTTTAACATAATCTGTGCACATGTAAAATGTATGTGCCAACATATTGGCTTACATGTCATCATCTTATGGTGAGTATTTCATTTTCCTCAACATGTAAGACTTCATCTGCAAAAAAAAGAGGGTGAAAAATTTATGCAAAATGTAAAAGTGAAGCAAAATGTCATACCAAGTCCAAATCAACTGCATACATTAAAAAGAGATGATTTGCAATCAACCCTACAATCATTCAGCATACAGGGCTGGAAACCTCTAATTAAAATTTTTGCAGGTCTTTGTAACTAATTAAACACATTTTATTTAAAAACCCTATATTGGCAAAATAAGCAAAACGTTTGATTCCAAAACACTCTTATTCAATCTCTGTTAATAAATAGCAACAGAGATAATTGTTGCTTTCAATGTTATTCAGGTTATTCAACAATCAAATTGGTGATAAACAATCATTATATTGTTTCCATGTGTTAGGATAGCCCATTGTTATGACACAGCGTGGTATGAATACTTTTGCATAGTCAATTGTCACGTCTAAAGGACAAAGTAGTGACGCAGAGTCCACTTTGGAAGGACGACAACCACTGCAGCGGTGAGAGCTAGAGATGCTAATCCAGCCAGAAGTGCCACTTTAATCAAATGACCATCAGACCTCTGAAGAAAAAAAGGGGAGAAAAAAAAAATCTACATTCATGAGGCATTTTAAGTTTTGTATGCAATGGAAAAACAAGTGGAAATGGAAACTCTCAGACAAACTTAATTCTCAAAGACATTCTTCAAACTCGAGCCTGGAGGGAGCCGCCGCAATTGACGGCGCACTTTCCACAGGCAATCAGCGTCCCCTCCCCGAAAGTTTGAATGGTTTGTGATGATGATTAGTTGACCATGTTGCGAGGAGCGCCGAGGAGTGGATGCAGATGCGGCTAATTCCGGGGGGTTGGGGCGGGATGGAGGAGGTTCACGGAATGCTGATTGTGTGGCACACACGGTGCTAGCGGCTAATCAATACAGTCAGCATCGCTAGCCTTTGCATCTTAATTTGAGGGCTCAACACCTGTGACTGCGAGCCTGGTGCTAATTTCAGCTTGATTACTGTTAAAGCTCATCTGTTTCTTTACGATCACACCTCCCTCCCTCAATTAGAGGACTTGCCAGTGCAGTTAAATCAAAGCAAACAAATGTATTTTCATTTGAGAAACTTAGTTAAGTAAACGGCGTGCCACACAGCATATTGAGTGCATGCATAATGCAAAGGGAGGACATTTTGTTGTTCTTGTTGCTGTAATTATGAAGCTTTCTGATGAATCTGGCAATAAATATTTCAAACATAAAACATGTTCCTCAACTCATTTCCATACTTGGGAATGTTTACAGTAAATTGCATTGTTTTGAATTTGGCATAGGTATATCATTTGCATAGCAAAATGACTCCTTCTGTACCATTCACTCAGCCCTATACACTAATGTACTGTATAGTCTGTCAAACGGTGGTGTGCGTGTGGTTGGGGGGCGACAAAAAGCGCTTGCGGCTATCATTCCTTAGCCTTTTGTTTTCGTTCAGTTTGAAGCAGGAGCCGGGGCCACGGAATGACTCCATTAATGCAGAACCTATTTCTCCCCAAATCAAAGAAACACCCTACCCAGAGTAATGACAACCGCTTCCCTCCTTGCCTCTGGTCGTTCTCGTTTGCTCATCACAGGGAAGGAGGTCACGGAGCTACCGGCGGCGTACAGTAGAGCAACGTTTTCTTTAACAAAAAGGCTGGAGTGGTACTTTCATCACTCAAACAATACGTGCAACCGCAAGACTTTCTTGTTTTCGAGGAATTACCTCACACAGAATTGGTCAGCCCGCCTCTCACCTAATGACCGCTGGAGTTGGATAGCAGAATATTCCACTTGCAAGGTTAAGCCGGTATTGACGGTGGATGTTTCAACATAACTGATGAGTATGACTCACTATTTGCAGGACATAAATACATTTTATTGCTGCGTGGAGTAGGTGTTGACGGGCTTTGTGTAATTTCCTTCATTCGTGCTCTGTTGTGTCTGAAGTTATTTTCAACAAATTGCCTCTGCTTTTATCCACCTATTTCTTAGAATGAGCACTAACTGTATTTGTAATTCAAGTACATGACCTAGAGGTTTTTTTTTTTTTATAGCAACATCTGAGCAGTGCAGAACACAGAACTCAACTACTGTGAATTGTAAAAGATGTAAAAGTTTTTCAACTCACGGTCAAACCTTGCTCAACTACAGGTAAAAGTTGCCAGGTCAAAAGATTACGTAAGTTGAAAATATCAAAACTACATCAATTTAAAAATTCTAAAGTATGCAAAGTACAAATTATATTTTCTAATAGTACTACTTGCTGTGTTGCTTTTACAAAATTGCAGAAACGACCTGATGGCGTATTGACACGTAGAAAAGCTACAAAATGTCAACACCACCTGTAAAAGCTTCAGCATAAAATTGCAATAAAAAATGGCAGCTATTTTCATTGTTTCTTAATTTAACGACCCCCTGCCGCGCCCCCCCCAAAAAAAAAAAAAAAAAACTTGAAGTGACTTTTTTTCACCCCACAAACAGCAATACTTGTAACAATAAGTAACACCACACTTGACACAGAACCTTGCAAACATTGAGCTAAGATCTGGTTTCTACATGACGTAATTGTAAATCCCAGGTGTGAGCGGCGACTGTGATTGGTTCTCCTTTACCAGATCTTTAAAACTGCATTCTGTTGAACTGAGGCTACATGTTATGGCCCTCTTCCCTGGTCCTATTCAATTCCACAAAGTATCCAGGTGTTCTTTGCAGATGGTCACCTGTTGTGGGACTCTCCTGAAACCACTGATGGTTTCTGCCTCTGTGGCCTCAGCCCTAATTAAGCCGGTGTGAAAAAGACGTTAATTGTTTATTGCAGGAAAAGGTGAAGACAGTAGAGTATTGAATGATGACTTAAAATGAAAAGGCTCACGAAAGCAATCACACCAAGAGTAGCTGTGTTTCCATTAACCAATATGACTGTGCAAATTGGAATCACAAGAAGAAATTTGCTTAATGGAAATATAGAAAAAATAAACTCAAGTTTTTCAATAAAAGGCTGTGTTTTTTCGACTGCATCAAAAGTAGTGTATTGTGCAAAACTGCAATAGAAACACAATTTTTGCAACACAAAAGTTATCTTACCAAAAACCGGATATTACTACCGGCAGAAAAGATGAAGACGACAGGAAGTATTTGGAGGATGATGGCATGGAATGTCTTTTAATGACTTACAGAGTAAACATTCACATGTAATTTTAAGTGCATTTCATTTTTAATGAAAACACTGCAATTGCAAAAAAAAAAAAAAAAAAATTTGACATTAGCAGGATACAACTACATTTTTCGCACATCTGCAATGGAAATACTGATACTGTCTTACAATTTATGTGGCTGGACATAAAATTAGAGAAAGTTTTCAGACACATTTTGTGTTTAATGTGGTTCAAAGCAGTTCAGTGTTGCTCAGTCATGAATGATGCTTTGCTACGTTGTTTCGTCAACAACAGTAAGATAATTTTGGGGTTGTCCTTGTGGTTGTTCCTGAGCTCTATCTACAGGATACAGGACAAGTAGAGGAGAGAGAGTGGTGCTGTTTTCAGATACTTCTTATTTTAAGAAGCAGGAGATAATGTTCAAAATAACATTCAAACTGCAGCACAGATTTCATCCAAAAATACAGAAACCAATGCAATTAACACGTCAAAAAAGGAAAAAAATTATGCTGTTAAAAGAATGTGAATTAACACATAGATTTTAACAGCCCCACTTTGAAATGTACATTTGGTCAAGGTGCAATCATAAGTTCATTGTATTTTTATTTGGATGTTATTTGATAGGTCAACATGAATGGGTGCACTATCAAGATGTGGGAATCATACAGGCTTTTCGAAACTCTGCATTAAATGCGACTTGGGGCATAACTACAGACAAAATGCCCATTTGTCATTAAAAAGTATGTCATGCCTAGTGTCATTAAAAGGAAATCATCTCTGGACATCACTAGGTAGTTTTAGGTCTATAGATAAATATGTAAGTGGGTAGATAGACTGGACCTTGTTTATGCTCAGTTGAATTTCCTTATGGTGTTTTGCTCTTAGTGTCTTTTTTCTAAAGGGAAGACAGAAGAAAGGAGAAGAGTGGGTTTTGTGGATGGGGATTGTGTGCATGTGTTTGTGTTGGGGGTTTCCTTTCATATTCCCAGCATGAATCCTCCACAAAGTCATTACCTACTACAATAGACTTTCTGCTCTATTTGCCTGTCATATTTTTCCATCTGGCCTCTGAAGTGTGCCACCCTCGGTCCAGACTCTAAAAAAAGAAGTGCCCCCAGACAAACAACCCTTTCTACCGTTGCAACAAACCTGCCTTTGTCTCTGACTCAAAGATGTGCTGGGAATACACAACTGACATTTCACTCCCCACTCATGACAAACAGTCTCGCACAACAAGGCCACCGAAGGAGAGGATCCTTCTCTCCTATGATTGCCATGTGTGTGTCTGCTGGACCAGTGATTTCAGAATGGAAGCCTCTTGGTAAGACATCCAGCAAAACTCAAAACGTGGGAAAATCAGTATTCAATCTCACAAGGCTGGAAGGCTCTAGAGACTCCGGGTCTATGCTGCAGTGCAGAGCTTTTCATTAGGACTGAACAATGCGGTGTATCAGTCGCATTGAAGACAGAAGCAGGGCTGTCTATAGTATGTGTTGAAAACTCAAAATTGATTTTCCAAATGTGTCTCTACTAAAAGTAACAATATCTCGCTTCTCTCTAACAACTAAGTGTCTGTGGAGAAACTGAGCGGATTCGGTGGATCCAAACAAAACACTTGGCAAACCACAGCAAAACCCCCAGTCTTTCCGCTGATCTCAGTATGTGGGAACTTTTCAGACCACGGAAGGGAGAGCTCTCACCTTTCCTCCCATCTACCCTTCCAGTGTTTCATGTAGTTCCTTATTCTGTCATTCAGTAGGCAGTGGGAGGAAGATGGTAACCTTCTTGGGATTGGCGTTGGGGTTCTGTTGTTTGACTGAGGCTCACCCTTACCACATCACCACTCATCTCCATAGGAAGTAGTTTCTATTCTGACTTACTAAGGTAAGGTATGGTAATTTTATATATATAGCACATTTTCAGCAACAAGGCAATTCAAAGGGCTTCTGTAGACACATTGTAACACGATGTTGCACACGTATAATCCCATCCTCCAGCTCCCTGCTGGAGGGCAAAAAAACTGCTTGCAGATGATGACTGCTATTGGTTTTAGCTGTCAAGTTGTCAACATAATGCACTAAATCTTAAATGTACACATGATCTATAAACAAAAACGAGACTCAGTACTTGGCTACTAATTGACAACATAACAAGGTCAGGAAAAGATTTTAATTAAAAAAAAGTAGGTTAGTTATGCTAGCTTGACTTTGACAACCTTAACATGTAGACGGGCTGTGGAATTCGGTGTGTTTCAGTTCAGTGAGGAAAAGAAGAGGTGACCCACACATCAACTCTGACAGATCATCAGCAGAGCAAGGGTTTAAATTGTGAGTTTTTGGATGATCACTTATCAATAATTGCAAAATAAACATCAAACCTGTAACATAATACTGCAACAGACTCAATGTTCTGTTCTTTGTGTGGGGAATATTTGCGTTTTTTGTTGTTGAATCCTGATACCTGAGTAGCTTTGTTGCCAGTCGGTTACTGTGGCAATGTGTCTGTGTAGAGTAGCCAACACTGAGAATGAGAAAAAAGAAGTACATCAGTAGTTTTGAGTAGTTCTTCAATGGTTCTTCTGCATTTTCTCCTTTTACTGTGGCGCACCGCACTAAATTAATAATACCTACTCCTCCAGGTTTCATTTTATTAACAGAATTGTTATACCAGCGCAACATGACTATGGATGGCAATTAAAAGAATCATCTTTCTGCCCAACAGCGTTGTGCACACGCGCAACATTTCCAGATCTAAACAATAACGTGCAACGTGTATATAGGGATTCATCTCACTGCACACACACACACACGCGCACGCACACGCACACACACACACACACACACACACACACACACACACACACACAGACGATACAGAAAAACACTTTTGCCACTAAACCCGCCAAATATCTGCCTTGTGGCATTCTTCCAGCACCCCAACGTTTCCCGCTCATCTGTAGTTATTTAGGTGAAGATTTCTTTTTTTCGGTGTGTGCCTGTGGCTTTGAAGCGCCTCCTCTGTATGTTTGGAATATGTTTGCATTTTCTGCTCCAAGACAAAGCCTCCTTGTGATTCCGATGGCTGTTTCCAATTTTGGCAGACGCTGCTCAGATTTGCATAGCAAAGTGTCCCACCTGCTCTGTGTTTGTCAAACACAGATAGACGGATATAGTGTCTTTATTTTAAGAAGGGAGATTTGATTAAAAGATTACTAATTCATCCTCACAAAGCTTGGGTTTCTGGGGGGGGCGCATGTTCTTGGATTTGTTCATATCTTTAATTCTGCTGCTTCTGAAGTGAGCAGACATGACTTTGGAAAAAAATAAGAAAGAAAAGCTCTGTTGATACAGGCTAAATGAAACTTTTCAACGCAATAATTTTGAGGACATATCTTTCCAAAAACATGCTTTATTGGAAATCTCCAAGCTAAATATCTGCAAATTATATTCCTAAATATAATTTTAACCATTATATTTAGGAATTAATTTGGAAATGTCCCATTTTATTCTTCATTTGACCGGTCATTTTCATGATACATATTTTCTCCATCTGTTATTTATTTTACTTAAATAAGATTACATTTCATATATATAAGTATCCATTGTTCCTAATGGTAAAATGTCTAATTGAAATGAATAATCGTCTCCTAACTAGGAGGTACGAGACGATCTGCCATCATTGATGTTCCTGTTTGAATCATGTACTGAAAAGTGAGAACTCAGTATCTGTCTGACAGCCATCTTTCTCCTACAAACAAAAAGCTTTGATTAAATTACAGACTGGACTGCTGGTTATTTAACCAGAACCACTTTCTTGCATGCAAAGAAAAAACAAATGGCTCACCAAAGAACATGCTATGAATGGATACATTTTTATACCTTCAGCGGAATAAAGTAACCCTACCAGTTCCTCCATCAGTCAAAAGCTATGCTAACCTGTAAAAAAAAGGCTCCATTTACATTTACTAGCATATTTAACTGCAACTCCTTTGGGATGGATGCAAAAGCTCTGAGCAATCTAAAATGTTCTGAGTCTTACGAGTGCTTACACAGTTAAGAAGTTTGGTTGTGTTTTGTTGAAGGAGTTCGGGCACAAGACGTGTAGCTCCAAGCAGAAGTGAATTGGGCCCGGGTCTGGGCTTCATCGCCGGCAGAAATCCAGACAGTTGGCTGTTGTTGTGTTGAGGGACCAGGGCTTTCTTGCAGCCACTCAGCTGGACTGTGAATTGTTTAGAACACATCTGATGTTGGACTCACAGAATATCTCAGAGGCACATCAGCAATTGGGGTTACTTTGTATTTGTAAGAAAATAACAAGGTAAAAGTGAAGCTATCCTGGTAACTCATCGGGGGATTCAACACATTTTCTATGAACAGTGTAATGTGGTGAGAGCTCTGTCGGAACTAGCTACATAAAAAACAATCGTCCTCTTAGTGCTTCCTGTCGTCTTTTTTGACTCTTTCTCCAGAAGTGACATCTGGCTGTTGATCATGCCACTCGTTTGAAAACCACCTCATCTTAGTGCAAACCTTTTTTTCCGAAAAGCGTGTATTTTTTCGAAATTGACATTTTTCCATAAAGCAAATTTAAATAATTTATATTTGCCCAATTCTATGGTTAATGGAAAAGCTGTTGATTAAAAAAAAAAAAAAAACAGTTCTAGCTTTCAACATCAAACTGAACGTGATGTCAAAAACTGTCGTTTCACAGTTATGTAAAGGTCTCTGGTAACTGTGGGATTTGTCGTGGCTCCCCACAGTGGAATACACAAAGACCTGATAACGCTCTAAATGTGAGGCTGTCGCTGTCCTTCGTCATCATTTCTGTTAGCATTTTCTGCTAAGAACACACACCGGCATGCCTGTGCGGCAGAGCACATACTCTCCCGGTTAACTCTGGCTTTATGAAACATTTCCCAGGAGGCTGAAGAGAGTGTCACGTAGATCATTTTCTCATTTCTCCTTTCTGATGAAAGCTTGTTTTGAGAGCCCCCGCCTCCCTGCGCCCTCTTTGAAAGCACAAACTAAAGTGACTGGAGTGAATGAAGATGCTCAACAGGATATCATAGCTGTCAAGGCGATATTACATTCCAGGAATTGTTCCTTGGACCATTGTTAAATTTAATTACGCTCCAACTGAATTGTCGGCGTCATCTGCCTGCAAATACGCGTTTAGATTGCGTTGTGATTTAATGAGGGGGGAAAAAAAGAAAAAGAAAGTTCGACAATGAAGTTTGGCAATAAATAACCGCATTTATCATTAGCGATGCGGTTTGTCGCAGGCTCGGAAGTTATTTAAAGTCAAAGTATCGGAATGATCTCCTTCCACTGCGAGCTGACCTATTCTCAGCAGCATGGGGGGGAGTTGGGGGGAAGAACCAATATGTGAGCTGACTCCCGTCTGGCAGCGGACGGGAATGAACGGAGCGATAAGGAAGTCCAGAGCCAGTAGCCCACTGCCCGTCACAGACAGCTAGACGTGTGACAGATCATAAAATTAACAGGCTGCTCTTTTTTTTTTTCTTCTTCTTCTTTTTTGACATACCGAGACATTGCACAAACAGAACTGCAGTCCAGAGATAGCAAGGCGAGGCAATCACCGCGGAGAGACGGAGGGGTCAAGGGGAGGGGGGGATGGGAAATTTATTGTGCTTGAGCCGCACAACTGTTTCCTGAAACTTAGATGTTGTTGGAGGGAAATGATTCCGGTTTGGCGTCCTGAGAGGCAAAATTGCATTTCTCCTTAAAACATTTGCTGCAACTATGTCAGTTTTTTTTTTTGTTTTGTTTTTTCCACCGCGTAGAAACAAACGGTCAGCAGGAGGATGCAGAAGCAGATGCCTGATTGTCATAAAGATTCAGACTGTTCCGTTCTCCTCTGTAACACTTCCAACAGTCTGATTTGACAAGGCTCATACAGTATCATTCAAGAGTAATAATATTCCATTAATCTTTCATGATTCCCTAAATAAAAAAAACAATACAGTTCACAGTTCCTTCAATTCACAGAACTATAAAAACAATCTTAGGCAGACTTGGTAATGTTTTTAACATTTTAAATTCACAGTAAGTAGGCTATAAACATCCAGTGACTTTTAACTTAAAAAATAATTTAAAAAAAAAAGGACTGGGGATTCTTTTTACTTTAGTGAAGCACCTTTTGATCATGTTGTGAAGACTACATATGGAGCCAGAGAGTAGAAGAAGGACTTATTTGTTTATTTTTTTTTGTATTCACCAAGGTCCTTCCTCAGATATAATTCATAGATATCCATCAGGCATGTCTTCTTGTTCAGGCCGTCGGAGCTGCTCTGCAGGATGACCAATGGGGCTCCGCTGTGGCCGTCTCTGCTCTGGCTGATAACCCGTTACCAAAGCAGAACCCGCGCGTCACTGTGGGCCAAAGCAGCACAATGTTTGGAGCACGTTTTCCACTCGAATGGACCCAGTGTCTTTTGGAATCCTATTGAGTCCGCCGCTGGTCGGCGTGAGGATAAAAAACGAGGGCAGTCAACAGTGGAGAGATGAATGAACATGCTTTTTTCTGATGGAAGGTGAGACTGGGAAGACCAGGGGGGAAACGGGCGGCTTCAGGCTCCGGGGTGTACCACCTGTTCTTGTGTTTTTTTTTTTTGTTGTTTTTTTTTCTTTTCGGCTTTCACAGTTGAAATGTTAAATCTGCCCTTTTTACTCAGATTTTTTTTTTTCTCTAAATACAGTACATAGCACAATCCCCCATTGGTTTTCTTTCAAGCACTGGTTCAGCTTTTTTTTTCTTTTTCTTTTTGCTTCCATACATCATGTTCTGAGTTTGCCTGAAGAATAAATTAATTTTCAAAAATAAATGTCAATTAGATTTTCCCGCTCTAGTTTTCAATCTTGCATTCACTTCTCATTTCTAAATTTGTTTCACCAAAAAAGGGACATTTAAAGGGGCCGCATTACGTAAAATTGACATTGCATGTTATAATTGTATTCCCTCATCAAAAACGGACTGGAGTGTTGCTTTGATTTTTTCTTTTTCATGCATGTTTGAGAAATCCTTTAATCTCCCGTGGCAACCATTCAGCTGAGCAAAACGCTGGTAAAAACATTGTTAAAGGGTTAATAGAGGAGCCATGTTGTGATGCCTTCTGAAGGTGGAGTTTCAGAAAGAGACAAAGTTTCTTAAAGAGACAGAGGCCCAAGTTAAATTTTTTAAATCACTAAGTCTAATTCATTTTAAGTTCTATTAGATATATAGTATTTTTATAACAACTGAAGGTAATATATTTGGTGACAATTGTTGTCTCATGCAGCATCAAATTGTTTTGTTGCACCAGACATCAGTGAGAAGCAAATTTTTCAATAAAACCTTGGTAATATGAATATTTTTTTAACTTCTAAAAGCGACTCTTTAAGTTGAGTTGCTGTTTGCTGTGAACCCAAAAGCGGAAAGCAGATGGAAATGAGCATCTTTTAATTATTCATTAATTTATTGCAAGTCATATAATTATCACAGCATGTTTTCCTAACATCACTTAGAGCAGTGGTGTCTGGAAATGTTTCCACTCAGGCCAAAATCACCAAAAAGAGTGAAAGCTAAAAAAAAAAAAAAACAGATTAGAGACTTTTTCTACTTTTACCTGTTTGTAAATATAGAAGCAATATTTTAGTGAAGCAAACAAACTAGCCTGAATTTATAAAAAAGGAGATGTATGAATCATTGTAGTTCTAAAACATAAACTGGATCAAGCAGTTTTTCTTAGAAGAAATGCGCACTTTCCTGTAATCCTCTTTGTTGTTTTATATTGTTAGTCAAGAAAAGCTTTCTTCCCCTCTATACGTCACATCAAGGACAGGATGTGAATCACTCTTTTCTTTGAAAACATTTGCTGCTCTTTGGCCAAGTTTAATGAAGGCATTCCAAGGCAACCTCTGTGTGAAAGTCACTGGATTTTAGAGGTCCTACTTATGAAAACGATCAAATCAGAGTAAATGTGTTAATTAAAATGGTACAACTTCCTGTTGTACCATTTTTCAATTCTTTGGAGATTGAAATTAAAGGCTAGAAGCTAACCCTGGGAGATTTGAAAAGTGTCCACCTGAATCAACTCCCTGTGCTGGTGGGCCAAATTGGCACCACTCTTCAAATGCAGTCAGGGGCCACACAAAATCATTGCAAGGGCTGCGAATGGCTCCCAGGATACACATTGGACATCCCTACCTTAATAATTCCCATTAAATGGCTTAGAATTAGCCTATCAATCATAGCTCTAAGGTTTCTAAATATTGAAAAGGCAGTAGTATGCGTTTTAGAGACACATAGTTTCATTTTATAGCACAATCAAGTAACTGTGTTTCCTTTGGTTGTTGAGTCATTCATGACTTAAAAGAAATTTGACTTCATAATTTATCTTTTTTGTGGTTCTAGTGGCCTTTATTTGATAGTTAATTGACAGGAAAGTGGGTAATGAGAGAAGGGGGAAAACATGCAGCAAAGGTCGCCAAGGCCGGGAATTGAACCTGCAACATCTGCCTTTAGGACTAAGGCCTCCTTATGTGAGTTGTGCTTAACCCCTGCGCCACCACAGTACACCCACTTCATAATTTATCTTTAAGAAATTCCTGCTCCTTCTGAAATGCCGCCTTCAGGAAGTCATCACCACATGACTCCTCTATTAACCCTTTAGCAACGTTTTTACCAGCACTGCACTGAGAAGCGGGAGGGGGGGCTAGGTCCACCCAGGCTTTTTGCACAGCTGAATGGTTGCCACAGAGATGACAGGATTCGTCAAACCAATGCAACAGTCCAGGTATGTTTTTGATGAGCAATATAACAATGTAAAGCTCTAAAACGTCTATTTTACATAATACTGCCTCTTTAAATCACTAATTTGTTCATGGCAAGGTTCAGTTTTCCTAAATCCCTTTGCTTCAGAGGTAAAATTTTAAGTACTGATTTGTACCTTCAAAGCAACTGAAATCAGTCTCATGAAAAAAAAAACAGCCAGAATTTTGTTAGTTTATACTCAGTTAATATCTTAACTTGGCAGTTTCACTTATTTACTTAGCTAACAGCTAGTCCAAGAGGAGCCAAGTGTGAACTTATATCTTAAAACTATTATCTCCAAAACACCATCAAGCATGCAAACATTATTTCACAAACAAACTTTACCTCCCTGTGTATTCCATGAATAGGTTTAAGAAACCTACATGTACTGAAACTGGAACATTTAAAGCAGTTCTGGCCAGACTAACCCTCTTTTATTAAAAGCAAAGCTGTGTAAAAAATGCTGTTTTATTGATTTTTAGAATGCCTTGTTTTTCTGTGTGGTAGGAAATCCACCCCAGAAATGCTTTACATATTCCATTATCCAGTACTTGTTTTGCTCAAACAGATTACTCTCAGTGTACTGCCTTTTTGGAGCCTGGAGTTCAGGAACACACAATAATAATTCTGTATTTCTCCACGTTGTATGCATTCAAACAAATGATCTACGTTAGATTTCGAGGAACCTTACACTTTCCCACTTGATGTTCCAACTGTATTAATCGTTCTTTAGGATTCATTTTTACTTCTCACACAGTGTCAAAGTGGAAAATTTACTTTGATTTATTTTGCTTATATGCATTTTTATTTAAACATTTTTGCATTTCAAACATCTTCTGCATCTTCTTGCCTACCATTGTGACAGTAAATCCATTTATAACGTGACGACATTGATCCCGACACCCCTTAAACTGTTGTTCACAACGTCGTTGGCACATTGTTTTCACATTACCCACAAATCTCTGAAGTAATGATGAATATGTATAACCGCCAATTCTTTGGATGTGGAGGGCTGCTCTCTTCACCAGAACCAGCATGGTCACAGTACTGTGAAGAGACCACAGTTATGAAATGCCACATTGAATTTAGACATTATGTTGAGACACCAGACTTGTCAGGCTGTGTGAGATTTATAGCATAATGAAAAAAAGGAAAAGAAAAAAGGGGGTCCACACTGTGGACTGTCTCATTTAGCCCCCTCTCCCCCGTTTGTTTCCCATAATGCTGGGCCACAGGGAGTCAAGTGCTCCAAATGGTCCTCTCCCTTGGAAATAATGTGTGCCCCACGCTGTTGTCAGGATGACTTAGCGGTTACCTGGTGAGAGGTGCCAAGCGTCACCTGGGCTTTTCTTTTTTTCCAACCGTGTGGCTGAGAAAGTTGCCTCCCAAAGAAATATATCTAAAACATTAACGCATGTGATTAATCTAAAAATTTTAATGCATTAATGTTGCATAATGCTGATTAATCACTTTACCTATTTTGACCTAAAACCCTCTATTACTTAGTTGAAAGCAGCGGTTACATGGTCTTGTACTGTGGTCAACAGTGCAAAGTCACAAATGAAATTAAAAAGACGAGTGACGAGAGTAAGACTGGTGCGCTCAGCATTAAATTTTGCTTTAACCCTCCTGCAGTCTTAAGAAGATGCTCAAGAGGAATGTGGCAGATACAGAGTGGGGGGGTTGTCCCGTTAGACCGTCAGTTCCGGAAACCACACACAGTCAGAAGCATCGTAAAAGCAGACGTGGGCTCAGTGTGACCCTGCTGGACCGCTCACAGAGTAAAAAGCTCATTGGGTCCAATTGTCTCAGTCTCTTAAGACCGGTGGAGGATTAAAAAAAAATCACTGTGGTAAGAGTGGGTGACCTCGATTCAGTTCAACTCCCGTCTTCAGTTCCTGTCAGATTACTGTCAAATAAAGGCCACTAGTGCCAGAAAAATTCTCTTAAAAAAACACATATCGCAAAGGATATTTGGATAAAACCAGGGTAGTATGTAGCTTGTCTATTGCAACTGAATTTTCTTTCCACCGAACTACAACCAGTTTGTAGTTAACATTTCTACATTATGTTTGGGGCAAAAATAATAACTTGGTTAAACTCGATCCCTTCCTTGAATGACAAGTCTTCAAGAATGCCCCACCCACTGATTCTGTATGTAAAGTAACAGATTCATGGACTCAATTCATCCTTCACCCATTCATGTGTTCTTCTCTTTTCTCTTCTTACTCGCTCGATACAGCTCAGTACCCTGGTTCACTTAAGCTACGTAACATCCTGACTGATGGTTCCCTCAGCAGCACTCTAAACGACTGGGCCCATAACCATTAGGAATTATGGAACATGAGCTCTTTGCCAGCATTCAGAAACATACACTGCTGATTAATCAGCAGTGTATGCTAGCCCCTCCTTCATGCTAGCTGCTGTAATACATTGACACAAGGGACGACTGATCAGCGAGGCACCCGATTGATGTTGGGCCGTCCACCATCGGGAGAGTCCGGTGATGTACCGGGTCATTAAAAGCTGTTCTCATCTCAACTTTTACAATTTAGCTGGTTCTTTGAGAGAAATCCATGTACTGAGCTCAATGGTAATGAAGTCATAAACATGTAGACAGATAAACAAGAAAAATGGAACTCTATCCCCATAAGGGGCTAACTGCTGTTAGCTAATCAGAGGAGGCAAAACGGCATCAATTCAAATGACTTTAGAGGACTCATTGTAGCTTTTAATGCAACACATTATGCAATGTGATCACCTGATGGAGGAAAACAGGAACTTCAGCGTCTTGCACTTTAGAATTAACCATGTTAAAATGAACCTTGTAAAAGTATTAATTCTGAATGGAAATGCAAATAGGGCCCTTTAATTTTGGAGGTGGTGAAGTGAAGATGTCACAATGGTTAATCCAATTGATATTTTATGAAACTCTAATGACGGGTAGATTTTCTGAAGTGACATCCTACAAATTCCCCATTATCAATAACCTCCTTACTTTTTGCAGGCAGACAAGTAACATTATGGAACATGAGCACCTGTTATAACCTCAGTGTGGTGGAAGGCTAACGGCTAGTCAGACAAACCACTGTTTTAGTTAGGTTTAGCTATTTCATAAACTTAAACTTTGATGGGATACAGCGCTGTCAGGTAGTTAACTTTTTCAGTAGTTTTCTCTGGACAACTCAGTTAAAAAAAAAACAACAAAACTTCAGTGCTACCACACTTAAGTCACACTAGCTGTTGAAGTAGCTGTTAGCATTCCATTGTTCCTAGGATTTCTTTTTTTTTGTTTCTTCAGAGTTGTATGAACGAATGACAATATAACAACTTTTTATCACAGACGGGAACTATTTCTAAACATAAAAGTCCCAACTATCCCCTTAAGCTGGTGTCATGTTTGGAAATAATCAGTAAATAAATAAATATGTAAATAATTAGTAGTTTGTGTAAATTAGCATTTACACAAACTACTGATTATTTACATAGGAATTGGAGGTTGGGAAAGAACTAATAGATGGAAAAACTTTTACTAGCCAGATCATTATTCAGATACATTCTCAATGTAATGGGGCCCTTTCTCATTCAGCCTGTTGCATTAATATTTGTACTGATGTTTCATAGACTTTTACTGTTTTGCCAATGTTGCTGCATGACTGTATCTGTTTGTGTTTAAATTTTTATTTTCTTCCCACCTTGCTGCAAGGAGAATTTCCCTAAGGGGATAATAATAAAGTGACATACAGAGATACTGGAAGAACAGCATCTTGTCTTGATACAAAAGTAAAGCTACATAAACACCCAGAATATTATAGTGATAAGTTAGTAGGACAAGAAATTCTTTAGATGTTCCATTCTTACCAAGTGTAGGAATGATGGTTTTCGGGGGGCAGGGAGGTTTGGACAATGTCCAGCTGTCTCCACCAGAGCTCTCACAGACTCACACAGTTCGTAAAAAGTTGTGTGCCATTCAAACATGGTGAATCGATACCTCTTCTGTAAAATTGCTGACTATAATTTCTCCAAAACGCCGTATACATAGTGATTCCTAAGTCGCTCCAGTGCTTGAATAAGATGACGTCATCTCCTCTAACGCCTAAATTATGAATATAATCTCATGTAACTGTGTACATTCGCCACTGCCGCCACGATTTCTAATGACTTATCGTGCGATAAGCTTATTCATGTGTGATTTAAATTTTATTTATTGGAACCACCACATTTGCAATTTTTATTTATTTTTTTTTACATCGACCAAATATAGGCAAAGATTTGCATGTTTGTGTAGCTGTGTGTTTGAGTAGCTGCGTAAATGAAGCGCAGCTACTCAAATACACTCTTAAATAGCTAAGTACTGCCGTTAAGCAGTGTTGTTTTTTTTTGTTTTTTGTTTTTTTTCTTTATCCACCTGCTTTGATTCTGCAAGGAGAAAACCCGTAAAACACCAGGCCTGGATTTTGGGTAACTCCATAGACCGCCGTCTGACAAGCAGCTGGGGGAATACTACGGTAAGTGCAGTTTTGAGCCTGAGTCGGCTGCTGCTGCGTCGTTTATTTCCCCACAAACAGCCAGACGCAGACCGCTCACCGTAGCTGACACATGAAAGCCTGGCCGCATTTCAAAAAGTTTCCGCAGAGAACGCGGTCTGCAAAAACACCTGTGAGATAACACTCAGGGAGGATTAAACTGCCATTTGATTCTCACTATCCCTTTCTTCCCCCCCTCTCTCTCTCGCTCACTCGCTCTCTTTTCATGTGTTGCGTTTCAAGTAAAAAAAACTGCGACTGTGGCATTCCTGCTGCCTCCAAAGGCCAGCCTGCTGATATCATTCAGAAATGAGCCTCTCGGATTTGTTTATTTAATCCAATATTTATGGCCCCTGCGCATGTCGGAGAATGCAAAACAGCTCATGCCTCTACGGGCTTTGAGATAAATCTAAGTTTAAAAAATAAAAAAATAAAAAACGTTGAAAAAGAATACAGAAATGGGAAAATAAGAGTATTAAGAAGATTTTTTTTTCTTTGAGGATTGTTTGAAGCTCAGTGCAGAGAAGATAGCTGGAATCGACCCTGAGAGGAATTATCACAGCGGGCGAGATGAATTTTTACTCTGCATTGTCGTAGTTCATTTGCACTGCTGCTTGTTGACAAACTAATCCCCACGTCTGGTCAGAGAGCTTAGGCAAAATTGCAGGAGAATTGTGAAAAACTAATTTGGGGCTCAAAAAGCCCCAAATTATTATCGCATGGTCAAATAACTGACTTATTAAGCAAAAACAAGTTGGAAAGTGAATTTACTTATACTGTAGAGAGCAACCAAGCTGATGGCAAATATAGACTTGAAAGCATGAAAATAAATTTGCTTAATGGAAACACATCAATTTCACAAAAATCCTCTCTGAAAGTTTTTGCGTTAGGATGAGGTGGTTTTCCAGCAGTATCAAATCAGATGGGTGATGTACACTGAAAAGGAAACTTTTTTTGCATCACATGATCAACAGCTGGATGTTACATCTGGCTAAAACACAGAATAAGACAATAGGAAGTAGTAAAAGAATTAGTTTTTTGTTTTTCTATGGGATGATGTGCACCTGGCTCCACCAGAGCTCTCACAGCGTCACACAGTTCATGAGAAGCTGTGTGTCATTCAATGGTGTTGAATTCAAAGCTCTTTTAGAACAACAATTTCCCCCAAAATGCCGCATACCTAGATGATCCCAAGTATACGTGGCTTATTGCTCCAACGCCTAAATAAAACAATGAGCGCTGATGGTTAAATTACCAATATATCTCACATAACTGTTTACATCTGTCACCGCCGTAATTCTTATAGTTATTGCATGAACAAGCCTATTCACGTGCGATTTTAGTTTCATTTCTTATTTAATTGATATACCGCAATTGCAAAATAGTTTTTTCAGCATTAGCAGAACATAGACAAAGATTTGTGCACATTTTTATGGAAACTCAGCTACTAACATCCATGTATTTTAGACCCCCCCCCACACACAGAACAGTATTGCGACACCCTTTCTAGGGAAGCGTCCGAAATATTCTGTCCTCGTTTGATCTCCCCTGATCTCCTCCCAGTTGGCTGCATGTCTGTCGGCTCTCCCCCTGCTTTTGAAAGCCAGCCATGATGTTCTCCCAGATGGGAGTGTGGAGCTCTCTCTGACTCCTCGCTGCATGTCCAGATAAATTGGTCAAAGGTCTCATCTGCCGCTGCTGTTCTCCCCCCTCCGTGGCCCCACGCCTCACAGGACGCCTCCCGCCACCTCCAGAGAGACGATTCACCGAGCAAAAAGCCACAATTTGGTTCGAGAGAAAAAGACATGTTGCTGGATACTCCCATGATCATGATGACCAATCATCACAGGTAGTCTAATCTGTTTTTAACATGTTTGGGTTTGTATTAAAAGCCCTGAAACATCTGATCAGACATGAATACAGATAAATACACAAAAAACAGAAGTTAGATGTAAAGTAAAACATACTTGGTCTAATTTTTCTCTGGCCAGCCAAATTATATCCATCTCTCTCATGAAAAAATAAGCACTCTGAAATAACTTAGTGTTAAATCCACAGAAGGTTTTGCTCGCCTAGAAATGTTGCCAGTGGTAGTTTTACATCTGCAGTTTTTCATTGTCTGAGCATTTCAATTTTTGAAATGATAGTAAATGCTAGCTAGCTACTGGCTGGCATTTACCACTACCTTAATCCTATTTAATTCAGGTGAGTTCCTGTAGGTTAGTCAAAAATACTCACACCTGTTTCTGCCCATTTGACTTTCATTTCTGTTGTTGTACATTAACTTTTCAACTCGTACTGCTTTGAGTTTTCCATAAAAACACCTCAGTGTCTACCTGATAGTTTTTCTTTGTAGAAACCTCTCCATTATATCTGGGCTTGCTCCATATTTTAGATACAGCTGACTGGAAGAGGAATAAGTTACAACTCTTCCTGGGGTTCATGTTTCTTTCTAACATTTCACCAGACTGCATACTGCAATCACTAAAAATGTCCTTAATTAGACTTGTGTAGCTATTTGCTTACTGCATTATGTGTAATTTATCCCTGATATGTCCTTTATTATTTATCTTACAAAGCCAGAATTGAGCTCAACAGTCTGTTAAATCAAATTATTTTGTCATTACTGGATTTTTTTTATTTTTTATTTTTTGCTACACAGTAAAACAAAGCTTTAAATATCTTTCCAGTGCAGTGATTCAATACATTTTACCTACGATTCTAAATGGAGATCTGACAGCACTTTACCGTAGAAACATGTTGTGAGTCGCAAAGCGTCAAGATGATTGCAAACAAAAAAGATCAAGAATGAAAAATGTAATGGCTCAGCATTCTCTCACCCTAACAGCAGATAACCGTGTCCCACGTGGGTTCTCGCTTGATTTAGTGGTCATGGGAAAGAAAATAAAGGAAGAAGCAAAAATGGCTTGCCTGGCAGAGTTCCTAGACAAAAACCATTGCTAAGGAAGAGGCTGACGACGAAGAACTCGTCGTTTGTCTTTTACTGAGGGACTATTAAGAACCTACGCAGCACAAAATCACTTAGCACAAGCAATTGCAGAAATTTAATTGGGATATTAATTAGAATTTCTCATTAAAGCCCCCGTTGTTATAGGAAATTAGCTTAATGAAAGGGAGGCTCTGGGTCGTCATCCTTTCCCAGCAGGTGCACACTTCACCTCGACAAGAAGAGTCGTGGTCCGGGCGAAGCAACACGTGTTAGTGGGAATACCAACACCAGGAGGAAGAAACATGGTAGTCGTTCACAGAAGTGTGGAAACAAACTGATTCAGGAAGCAAAGAGCGATATTTCATCACAAGCTAATGCCCTTGAAATATCTTCAAATTGTGTACAGTGTAACTAAACGTTGACGTGTATAACTGAGTCTTTATTACGATGGAACACAAAGATGTGAATTTTTGAAGCGAAAGGAAAATGATATTGATTTGTAATGTTTTTTTTAAACTAGCTTCAATCTAAAAAGTGTTATTTATATTGCCACTTCACTCTCAAAGCTTGAAATAAAATCCATCTCATTACTGTCTACAAAGGTCTTGTAATTGGTAGAGTTTCCCTGTATGGAATCTTAGATATCTTTATATATCTATACTTATTTTCACCTGTAAGAAAAGATTACAAACCATTCATAATTGTTTTTATTCATCGTCACAATTTGAATCTACGTCGGTGTATCATATAAAACGAGTTTGGAAAAAAAACAGAGTACAAATGCATTTACAGTTTTCTCTGAATATTCACATTTACTTTGTGTCTGCGTATTTTGAGTTTAGATGTATAATTTTTATTTATTAATTTTTTTTCCATTGATGAGTGGGGTCTTCTACAGAAAAAAATTATCTATTCTCACCACCAAAGGAATTGTGTTGTCTTCCACCCCTCAGCAGACCAGTGAGCAGGCAGAGTGCAGTTAGCGGGAGACCTTTTCATTTGATAGGACGGGTTAGTGAATAATCAGCAGGCGCTCGCCATGACGCCGGGCCGCGCTGGGGACTGGGCCAGGTGCTCCAGTTCACAAAGTTATTTATTAACCAGAAATCAGCATTCTAATTTATTCTGCCACCACAGCTGCCATTCCCACGGTCATCTCCCAGTCACCGCACGGACGCCCCGCATGTTTATCATCTGTGTGTCCCTCGGTCTTTATCTCTCTCTCTCTCTGTCTCTCTTTCTCTGTCTCGCTTGTTCTCATTCGCCAGCGTACCTCCCAACCCCCCCACTCATCATCCAGCCTGCCCCCTTTGTTTTCATTTGCACAGATTGCACATGAATCCCAAATCCACAAAAGTAACAAAGTTTTGAATTTGAATAACTTGTCTCACATCAGGGTTTGTGAGACGAGGTCCATATCAAAGCGTTCTGCTGACAGGCGTAGTTGTGGGACACGAAGCCCTATATTTGCAACGTGTCCTCAGAAAAGTTTAGAAGCAGTTCATGATTTCCTTGCAGTGGAAAGTGCAAGGACCGCAGCATCACGGTATAGATTCAGCTAAAAAGAATGCAACTAAGTATGACCAGGTTCCATTACAAATGTGCGCAAATCTTTGTCGTTAATCTGCTAATGTTGACAAATCACAATTTTGATTTTGCAATGTTTCCATTAAATAGTAAATTTACACATAGCACATGTGCCTACTTGGCTGGGGCCTATTTATATGGCAATTTGGGGAAATTGTAGTCGCCGATTTTACAGAAGATATAAGAATACAACACTTCCGACTGACACGCTGTACGATCCTGTGAGAGCTGAAAAAAAAAACAAAACAAAAAAACATCCCATCGTCCTCCTACCACTTTCTGTTGGCTTCTTTGTCATTTTCACCAGTTGATGATCATTTGACTCGTGATGCAAAAAAAGTGTTTCCATTGGATTTTTGCAAAAATAAATCTATTTCAATAAGGCTGAAAACCCACCTAATTCTAGCGCAAAAATCTTTGTACAAACTTTTTTTTTTTTTTTTTTTAAGTGTGTTCCCATTAAGTACATTTTCTTCCTAATTTCAATCTATGGAATTCTGTGGTTAGTGATATCACAGATATTTTGTCAAAAGCCTTCAATCTCAAAAATATCCCGGCAGTCTTCATGAAGGCTGTTTTAATTTTGGCATTATATTACTTTTCCATCAAATAGCTACTCGAATGGAAAAATGGTCTAACACATTCTGTTCTCAGTATGTGCTTTACAGAGAACAGTATTGATAGCCATAACTAGCATTAGCTTTATTTCACATGTGAATAATCATTCTCTTCAATGTAAATAATTCTCCAATGTCACTGTGATGATGGTTTAGAACTTCATAACAATAATAGTGTTTGCTCAAAACATTTCGGGTATAAGCAACTGGGTGGTCTAGCTAAGTGCTAGGTGTTAGCCTCAGTATCCAGGACAAGCTAATCTTGTACATTTTTTAAGTATATATCCCCTTAGTCTTTAATTACATAGCTACGGCAGAATTATAAGTCTGCTCTCAAAAGCGATCAAGACTGTCACCTCCAAATGCAGAATAAGTTTTTTTAAAATAGACGATGCGTTCATTCCTTGGTAACCTAGATACAATACCACATAGCATGAAAATGTGTCAGGCCTGTCAGCCATCAAAGCAATCCCACTGGCCAAGAAAACCTATTTCACTTTAACTAAGCCTGCAATCATTTACAAAGCCTTCCATTTGACTCCCTTTGAAAAATATATCATTTTGACAAATAAACCCACAGGTAAACAGGCGAGTCCATCCACTCTGTGTGAAAACAAAACCAAGGCAATTTGCATGAGTGACTCGAGGTGTCTATGCAGAGGAGAATTAAAGCTATGAAACCGAGCTATTGATGCTTCGTATGCCTCCACTGAGCTCAAAGAAACGCCTTTCATCTTTTGTCAAGTCACAAAATGCCGTTTGCATTGTGGAGCAAATGTATTTTTATTTATTTTTTTGCTGAAATGATATGTTCCAAATGTGCCATTGTACAGTTTTCCCATCAAGTTTCCATATGTAGCTGACAAATAACAACAGGAGGCACACGCTGAGGCGAAAGGCCACACTCTGCGCGCCGCAATTTCTGTCTTTACAGAAATAATTCAGAGTAGATCATAATGCTCTCGCCTTGGGGCATTGTGCTTTCCAGTTTCACATTGCATATCACGAATTATTGAGCTCCTTGTGCTGGGGAAACACAAGCCAAACGTGCGATCGCTTCACTTCCTTTCAGCACCTCTCCCAAGAAGATGACAGTTTGAAACCTTGCCAACCGAAAAGTGCCGACTGATATGATAGCAGAGGAGGAGGATGACACACGAAAGATTCACACATACAACATGGTTGTATACTCTGACTGCTCGCAGATCTCACTATGGCAAGTACAAGCTCCTGTATGTCACAAACCAAAAGCTGGTAACATCACAACACCATCCATCCATCCATTTTCAATACGGGGCCCAGTCGTTGGTCGGGACTGGAGCATTCCTTTATTGCAATAGTTGCTCAGGGAGGTGGAGGAAATCAATCTTTTCACACATTTTCTGTCTCATAGCAGATTGTCATGACATGGTCATATGTGTAAAAAACATATGGTAGTAAAAGTTACATACTGCAGTTTGAATTTTTTGTTTTGGTGGGGGGTGGAAACATATTAGAAATGACTGCTTTCAAAAATAATAGGAAACATTTAGGGTAACCTATGAAATAAATGTAAGTGAATAAAACATTTTTTTTATATTTGAATGTTTTTTTTGAGTGCTCTTAGGAATCTTTCATAAATAATCTATGAAGATGTCTTTCAAGTAGCAAAGTTGTGCATTGATGTTCATAAATCTGGACATGTTTACAAGTAAATAGCAACCAAGATGTACAAACCATCCAAGTGATGCAGTGCTAAAACTGTGTAAAAATTAATGTTACAAATATTGGTAACACTTTATTTGAAGGGGGTTGAATAAGACTGACATGACACTGTCATAAACACCTGTCATGAACATGAATAAGCCTTCATGAATATTTATGACTGTTGTCATAAAGCGTCATTCGGTAAATTATGACACTTTTAATACAAAGTTGACATTATTCAAAATGCGTTTGTTATGACAACTTGACATTAACCAAGAAATCATTACTGATATAAATTTGTTATAAAAGTATTACTGATTGCACTTTAAAAATTAGGTATCTTTATGTTATTAAAGGTAAAGTTTAAACAGTAATGATTTATTGGTTAATGTCAAGTTGTCATAACAAAGACATTTTGAATAATGTCAACTTTGTATTAAAAGTGTCATAATTTACCGAATGACGCTTTATGACAACAGTCATAAATATTCATGAAGGCTTATTCATGTTCATGACATGTGTTATGTCATGTTTATGAAAGTGTCATGTCAGCCTTATTCAACCCCCTTCAAATAAAGTGTTACCCAAATATTTAACATTTACTCTCCTGCATTCAAATTCCAAGGATTAAGTGCATTCCTCTTCTGGGAATCAATGTTAGCTTCCCTGGCAAAAGGCAACCCTTTGGACTGGAGTGTTTGAACAACGCATTACAAAACCAATCTTATCATGTCTCTGCCCCGTGACCCTGCACATCCAGGTGGTAATAGGTGAAGTGGAGGCTGTTAGACCCCCACCCAGTTGCTCATAAACCATTTACGCCAGTTTGTAAATGGAAGTAGCCGTCTGCGTGTTGACCTTGCCATGCACCCGTGAGTACTGGAAGCTCTGGTTGTCTCCATTTATTAGGAATGGAAGTGAATAGTAGAGGAGTTGATTGGACTGACACCAGACACCAGGTACCTTCCCCCCCAGTGGTCTCGGGTCTTCCACCATAACGCTAATAGACACTGACAAGTTCTCTGAACACAAAATGTTAATGACCAACTGTGTTAGCGAGATGCTACAAGCTCAAACTGATATTATCAAAAGCTTTGCAGGGGGCAGGACACTGAGAATAGAGAATAACTTAAAGACATAGAAAATGACATGTGATAAAGAAGAAAGAAAAGGAAGCTTTTGTTTGCGTACCAGATGAATCAGTCAATACCAATAAGACATCAGATCTAAAGCATTATATGCTAGACTTTTCTTTGCTAAAACCTTAATTCGGTTATGTCTGCTGGACAAGAATTCCTCAGTCGAACTTAAATCATCAGAACACATCGCCACAGCAAAACATTTGATCATGGGCGTTTGGTTAAGCAGTAATTTGCCTGTAGGCTTCTAATAAAAAGGAGCACTTCAATGCGCCATAGACGCTACTTTATCCAGCCTCCCTGAGGCCTCAAAAGTGCTAACTCCAATCACCGCATTCAGGAAAAAGAATTACAGGAAAAGACGTCATTCGTGTTCATTTAAGACCCTTTGAAAAGCCACCTCCCACTGTGGAAAGAGTAATAGTCATTCTTTTGGAACTCGGCGAGGGGCCCGCACATTTATTTTTTTTTCTGGGGAAATAAAGAGTCAGAAATCGCAATGTGATATTCAAAAGATCTGAATAAAATGAAAAGCAGGCTGGTCTGTCGTCATGGAGTTTGTGTGGCAAGTGGTTCAGTCAGGTCAACTGGCTGATCAGTCATAAAAGATATGGACTTAAAAGTTTCGTCCATTTAAAATTAATTCACCATCCAACGTATGTTAATGTGCTGCTTTTACCATAAAAATAGAACCATGTCAGCTCGAGTTTATCACCAGGTGTTGTTGGTTATTCTTAAATGTGTGTAAATGAACATGTGTAAAGCCTCCATGTTATTCATGTGAATTAGTAAATGGTAAATATTTTCTCCAGGTCAAATGTTTTTTGACATTTTGCTGTGCACTGCCAGTAAAACATTAGCTGCAGCGGATAGACTGGTTTGTGTTTATGAAACCTTTTGTTTTCATATTGGTATCATTATGGATTGTTAAATGAAGTTATTTCAAGCAAATTTACTTTATTTCTAGGAAATATTTCATGACAAAAGAACGATGTGGGAATATGGAAGCAGCGTCTAAAAATATCAAAAATAAAATTAAAAAGAACATAAATATATTTCTATCAAAAAGTTACTCCAGTAAATGTAAATGGTTTAATTAAATTCACGCTTTGTTCATACTTCACTAATTCACATGAATTATCAGTTAAAACAATACATTTTTAACTGCTCTGGCATCAACAGGATGCAAAATAAAAATAGCCGACCTGAATAAGTAGATGTTAACGAGCTTTTTCGAGACAATTAGTAATTTATTTTCGACCTGGCAGATGTTCCCCTTGGCCTATTTATGGAGGAAATGCTGTCCAACCACCAACTAAGTGGTAGACTCATCGAAGTTGTTTCAGATGGAAAACATGACCCTGAAGTTAGCATCTGATTCATACCCTATTTAACAGCAGCTAAATAAGTAAAACACAAGTCTGTTTCAGAATTCAACACCAAAAAACATGCAAACACTTCCCACACGAAGAACAGAACATTGAATCCATTACAGTTTTATGTTTTGCGATTATTAATGTGTGATTGTCTGAACACAGCAGTGGTAGATTAGCTAATTATAAAACCTTCTCTACTGATGATCTGTCAGAAATTTGGATTTGGAATTCTGCTGCACATCTACATGTCAGATTGTCAAAGTCATGCTAGCTTAACTGACCTACTTCCGTCCTCGCTATTTTTAAAATTTAAATTAAAACTTTTCACTGACCAATGAAATGTGATTTATTGCAACCTAGTTGTGGTAGCATTAACAATTAGAAGCAAAGCACTTTTTCTTTTATATATGACACGTACATTTAAGATTTAGCGCGTTTTGTTGACAACTTGACAGCTAATACCAGTGGTAGTCACCGTCGGCTAGATGTTTTACTTTCTTGCGTGTGTTCAATGGTTTGATTTGCAGACATTGTGGAGTTCAAAAAAAGTTTCAAAAGTTTAAAATGTTTTTCATATGAAAAGACTTTCATTAAACTTTTGGTTTTGTTCTCATATTGGCACAACTTTTCCACCAAATTTAATCAAATCAACTTTTAGGATGAGAGGTGTAAAAATCCTTACTCCGCCCTAACTGATGTTATAAGCCTCCTCAGCAGTGTGGTAGGAACGTATTAACAAATAACCACAATTATATGCAAATACCATAATGATTTTTCAATTTATTAAGATGTATGGATGATAATAAAAAATATATTCTGTTCATTATGATGAATAATGTGCAGACTCTGCTGATTGTTTAGATTATATTAAGCTCATTTGAATAACATGCACTTAAGAAAAACTAATTTATCACTGCAGCTATTTCACACAAACACATTAATGATATTTGCTGAATAAAATCTGCTTTGTAAAAAGAAAGCAATCCATCATATGATCTTCCATAGCAATATATANATATATTTAATAGAAACAAAACATTGGCACATGTAATTAGATTGTATTGATAGAAATTAAACAGTTTTGAGGTTTTACATAATGAGACAGCAATGCTGCTTTTTCCAAATTTATATCCAAAACATATAAATTCACATCAGTGTGAATATGTTTTTAGAGGGAAAAAATAGTTCTATCTTCGTATCCTGCATTTAAAAGCATAAACAGGTTGTTCAGCTCTTAACGGTCGCAGACAATAAACAATTAACATCGTCTTTTCACTGCTCTTCTTTTTAGAAATTTAGCAAAAGCACATGTCGCTTCACATGTTACGCGATTGTTGTGAAAAACAAAAAGACAAAGTCCAACAAAAACAACATATTTCCTTTTCAAAAAATGCTCCGGCTCCAAGCAACTAATAACACTAATAATAAGCACAAGAGTTGCCTAGTTACCTGCACTTATGCTATTTCAAGCATCGAGAGTCTTTTTATCCTTCTACCTCCTAATAACTAAGCTCTATTGATTTTTTTCCCTCTAAACATCTGTCCTATTAGTTGGTTCTCATCAAACGTCTGATGATGAAGATGAGGGGTGAGCAAACCGCTGCCGCCATAACAACGAATCCCCATTATTGCGACCCTGGAAAAATACATAGAAGTAGATGGGAGAGGATGGCAAACGGGAAATAATAATGGAGCACTCATGGAGGAAAAGAGGGAGCAGTGTTGCATCTGGATTGTGAGTTGTTCCCTTTTGAAAGGCCATCATTTGTTATTAGGTCTACCAGTAATGAACCATGAAGGGTCCCACAAGGTAACTAATTTCTATTAGCTTCCAACAGATGAGATAAGCTTTGGGAACACGGGGAGGGATACAATAAACCTTGTAACTGCACTAAACATGTATTTCTCAAACCTAAACGCCATCATTTGTCACCGGCAACCGCTGTTTAAAGGGCCAGTAACATGTAAAATTGACGTTTTTTTGAGATTTACATCATGTTATAATGTTATTCACGCAACAAAAACACACCTGGAGCGTTGCCTTGATTCTTTCATGCATGTTTAAGGAATCCTTTAATTTCCCATGGCAATCATTCAGGTGTGCAAAACACCTGGGTGGACCTAGCCCCACTTTCAAGGATGAAGCTCCTCCTCAGAGCTGTAGTTTCCAAACTTCAAGACTCCCCCACTCAGCTCTTTCAGACTAGTCCCCAGATGACAAGTACATAGTGACGGGCTCCAGCGACAAGAAGGCCACTGTGTACGAAGTGGTGTATTAAAGAATAAGCGGACACGGGAGACAATAGGATGGACAGAGGCTTTTCTTTATTTCTAGCAAACATCTGGTGGAACTGCACATCTACTGAGCTCATTATGTGAGCTACTTCTCAGTGCAACGCTGGTAAAAATGTTGCTAAAAGTTTAATAGAGGAGTGATGCTGTGATGACTTCCTGGAGACAGAGTTTCAGAAAGAGCAGGAATTGTTAAAGAGACAGAGGCCCAATTTCAAGGCGCTAAATTAGGAAATCACATCTTTAAATTATATTTGATATATATAGCATTTCATACCAACTGAAGTTACTTGATTGTGCAATAAAATGACCCTACATGCCTGGAAAACACATAGTACTGCCCCTTTAAACTGAGGTTTTACTGGTCATGAGAAGCTCAGTAAATACTGCATTCCCTTTGAAACGCTCCAGCGCACCGTTGCTATGGTAAAATACAATAAATAGCTTTTAAAAAGAAGGTGGGTTAAGCGAGGGGAGAGGCGAAAATCATAAAGAATCTCAGGAACCTCCGGAACATCTGTGCAACCTCCATAAACGCTCCATTGGGACAGATGCTCCCTAACATGGAAATATGCCCCCTCTCTCCCCCAAACCACCACACACACACACACACACTAAAAGAAGAGGCCCCGTTTCAAGCAGGATGGGTGAAGCAGTTCTCGGTTCACCTCTGTTGACCCTACGTCCTTCAAAAAGATGAACCTCAAACACGTCAACGTTTGAGTAAAAATAGAGGGCGGGGTTCGATTACGGGATGTGTGAGGTTCATCTCCCCTTTTTTTTTGTTCTGGGGGAACACGCAATCAGGGCTAAAAATGGCGATAGAGGAGGTACCGATGCATGAAAGAGAGGCGCGCATGCTGAATGCTGAAGCCTTCACTGTCTTTAACAGCTCTTCAATCAAACTGATGCATTTGCCCTTTTTGCAAACTGAGTCTGTGACAGCCAACCCGTCCCTCCCAGACCCAGAACTCAGCCCCCCCACCCCCCACATGAAAAAAAAATAATTTCAATGTGAAAGTAGGTAGAGAGGGCCGGGAATTGGACATGCTCTAATGGCCTTGACCCAGTGTTTTGTTTTGTTTCTTTCATGATATTGATGTGTCTGGTCGTAATTTCTACGCCCACATTTCATGTATACCACACATTTCACACAGCTAAATGTTGAGTTAATAAGACTTATAGTCAATGGCATTTAGACAGTTCAATCCAATTCAAATTTATTTCATCAAGGACAGCACATTAAATAATAATACATGTCAAGAAACAGAGCAGCTGTTGTTTTGAATGTAGGTTTGCTAACCATGTGCTAATTAGCAAACCCAGTTGTTGATTGGACAGCAAAATTTAAGTGAAAGACTCCTGTCACACAGATGCTTACAAGCTGAATATCTGCGGCTATAAACAAGGAAAACATAAAAGAAAACTAGTTCTTCTCAACAAAATACGTTGGCAGACATCAGTGTTCACGCAGCCATTTTTGTCAATGTGAATCAATCAATTCAGTCCCTGTGAAAGCCTACAAAACTCGGTAGCACTAGGTTTTAGCATATTCCAACAAAGCAAACAAGTAAGCTGACTAAAAAAAAAAGAAAGGAAAACCCAACTTTTGTGGATGACACATTGCAGTGTTAGCTGCATATGTTTTATCCTCCCACAGTTTCATTTTTCATTTATTTCCCAAAAGCTGCTATCTTAAACCATCAGGCATGTTTACTTCATCACTATTACAAATACAGAAGCTTTACTAACATTTTCACCTTTTATAAACACAGCATCAGTCCTCACTATCCTTTTGCTTTTTTAGCTAATCGTCGTGATTGCTAAATATATTTCCAAACTACAATTATGTATTTACCTTATCTGCTCAAGAGTTACTTCTAATTGTTCAGTTCTAACACCAGCTTATTGTTTTTGATTCTTCATCATAATCGTTCAGGAACGCCTCTGCTAACAAAATGGGAGGGGCTTAATATTGGCGTGTTTTTGTGAAGCTGTGTACCGTCTGAGATGGATGAAAATTGGCCTATTGGAAAGAAATATTTCAGAACTTTTTTTTTCCACTTTAGCTTAAATCAAAAATGTAAAATATTTTGACAACCTAGATGAATCAGTTCTATAAATATCAGCTTGTGTATTTTGGTTTGGTCACACTACATAACCCCAGTAATTTTTTTATGTTTAGCGGGAGAGTGGGGAGGGGAGGTTCATATCGTGTTAATTGAAATCTGCAGTAATTAATATAATAAGCATGTTCTAAGTTTTCATCCAATTTTCCTGTTTTTCTTAAAAAAACAGAATTAGGAAGATAAGAACTGACCCGCAACAAAGAAAATTTAAGAGAATCTTCAAGAACGCTCCACTAATATTATATCACGGCTTCACATAATTTAGCTATAATTTGTGCAGGCAACTGAAAGCGGAGATCAGAAACAAGTGGAGTCGTGAATCAGTCCGCTCACTTCCCAGGCAGCAGCCTCCGCTGGGTTAAGAGGTTAGCAGGTTGGTACATGACATCCATCTCCTGCCAAGTGGTGTTATTTCTGTCTGGGCACCTGCTTTGAAGCCGGCTGGAGCGCCATGCGAGCGCAGGCCGTGTCCTCCAACACTTCGGAGCACCTGCACTATTCAGGCGTGACACTCGGCGGCATCCCGCCGTCACTCCTGAACGCGACGTGCTGACACGTCCTCTGCTTGTCCCGCTATATTCGGCCGATCCGGGTTCCAAAAATGGGTCGCAACTGCTTTGGGGGTCACAAAGGAGTCTGATGCAGATCGTGTTTAAATGTTTTTTTAGTAATTCATATACATTTTTTTGTTTTTTGTTTAATTTCTTTTTACATTATGTTGTGTTTCTACAGTATTTTCCCCAAAGACAACATGACTCCATTTTTACCAGAGTATTAAACTGGTAAAAATGGAGTTACATGAGCTTTACATGACCTGCAAAGCTCATGTAACAAGCTTTGTAGGTGTTTGCTAATTGCTTCTGGCTAGTCTGAAGGAGCTTAGTTGTGGAGTCATGGAGTCGGGGTCCTCTGTGAGGTGGAAGCTTTGAAACTTCAGCTCCGAGGAGGAAAACAAAGCAACATTCCAGGTATGTTTTTGATGAGGGAATAAAGTTTCAATATGATGTAAAGCTCAAACAAGTCGATTTCATGTAATACTGCCCCTTTAAAGCTTATCCAGATCGCAGTGCAGTCCCATAAACCAGGAAGAAGGAAAACAGAATGACTGGTTTTAAATCATAAAAGATTTTTTTCTCTGCTGGCGGCCCTCTTCTGACCTTCTTTGAGAAGTTTCCAAGAGTTCTTGCATTTTTGTGGAGCACAACAAACTTTATCGATTACAAAACATTGTTCTTTTTTTTCCCTCCTCCTCCTACGCAAATCTCCAAGTGGACCGTTTTCCATGAGCTCTTTCGCAGATGTTCGCTATCAAACTGCCGGCTCTTTAAATGTTTCATGAAATGATTAAAGCTCACTTAACATGCTGTAATTTCAGGGATAATTGTTGAGTAAATGCTGAGAAAAACAAAGATGAGGGGAAAAATAATTAAGGTCCCTTTCTATGTTGGTGCTGAAATTAGAGTTTCTCCTTGTAATGAGGTAGACGTCCAGTTGTTACGATTTGTTAAAGTGGAAAAAGTTGTAGCTGGATTATGGTTCATCTAAATTAGTGACTTTTAAATATATGGTTTCCATTTAAATCATTGTGTCCAAGCTGAGTATTTTTCAGATTAATTGTTTTGTTCAAGTAAAGAAGCATTTACACATTATGTCACGCTCTTCAGAAAGCCGCCCACTCCGCCATGACAGACGTCAAAACAAACTATGCACACATTAGCTTCTATAAAGGTTGGCAACAAAGAAAAACTTGTTGGTGCAATATTGCGTTTAGCTCATCATCTGGACAAAAGGTGTAAGGGGAAATACCAATAAAATCATGTGGCGTTAATTCAGGCAAGCTCTATGACTTAATCAAATCAACAAACATCCTAGGCGCGAGAAGTTAGTAATTTTTTAAGCTAGCTAATTCCAACTGTTGGCAATACTGCTGTCCATGAGCCCTGAGTAGATGTGATACTTCCACAGACAAATTATCTTGACTTGCTTGTTGGCAAAAACAATTTGGGAGCAATTGCATTCTCCCAAGATGGGAGTTCAGTCCTCCCATCTTCCACTTTCTACGTTTGACATGGCGCCTCAATGTGATAAAGTGACGTAAAGTGTGGTGTTTCCATTAAATTAAAACCACACATGAATAAGATTGTTCATGTGATAAGACATTAAAAAATCAGCAACTAATATAAACAGTTACATGAGATACAGCCATAATTCAGCCATGGCTCTAGCAATCATCATCTATCAACCACTAGAGGAAACGTCAGCCTCTTATTCAGTCGTTGGAACGACAAGGCGCTGATATTTTGGAGCTGCCTTTTGGGGAAATTGTAGACGGCGATTTTGAACAAGAGTTCCAGATTCAACACGTTCAAATGACACAACTTTTTATCAACTGCATATTGTCCACATAAACAAAAACAAGCCATCAACCTCCAACTACTTCCTGTTAACGCGTGACTCATTTGATGAGGAAAAAACTTTTCAATATGGCTAAAAAAAGACACCTCAATCTAGAGCAAATCTTAATAGAAAACGTGAAACATTTCAAAATTACTGTGTTTGTGTTCAGGAAAATTATTTTTGTAACCTTAGTGCGCACAATTTTATGGTTAATGGAAAAGGCAGCTACCTGATCAAGTGTTAAGTTTGGGCCAGCGATGTTTGTAGCAGCTGGTTAAGCCAATCCCAACATATATCAAGTTTCAGGTCATGTGTTCTCGCTGTTTAAATGCTGTACACAAGTCATTATCGACTGGAAATAACAAGAAGGAACAGAAAACTCATTTAGCAAAACTGGCAGAAAAGTTTCATTTTATTTTCCTAAGCGCCTTTTGTCATCCAATGCTTCTCTGGGCAACATCACCTCACATCAAAAGCAGTCACTCCTCTTAAAAGATGGTGAATCTCATCCTCCTGTAATACTTTTTCTGTCTTCAGAATCATGTTTATTTTGCAATAATTTTTAATCAGTACATCCCAAAGACAGCGGTGGGCAGATCAGAGCCATTACCAAAGACAATAGCATGTGTAGGGAAGGTTTGGCTAACACTGCTGCTCTATTGGATTAGGAGGCCAATGAGAGGGAAAGGCGATACTTCATAATGATGTGTTGTGGCTGCCTGAGTAGGCATGGTCTGTGATGAATCGGAAGGTCTGGCTTCATAAATTATAATTATTTCGTGCCAACATGGTTTGAGCGAGCTACTTAGCATCGCAGCATCTATCAGTCGACCCATATGGCTCAGAGATTAACAGGGGACTTTTTATTTTTTTTTTGCAGCCACAAAATATTTCATGACAGAGAGGAAAGAAGAAAGGAAAAATAATATGGTTCTAGAAGTAAGGAGTCAGAATTCCACACACATTTTTTTATTCCTCCTAATTTTTTGGTAGCTAATGTTCAAATGTTCACAAGAGGTGGGCTAACCTAGTGTATCGGCTAACTTCAGCAGGTTAGCCAGTAGGCTAGGTTAGTCCACCTCTAACAAAACATTTCCCTCCTTTTTGTTGTTCTGCTCCAAATCTGTTATTTTTGTTTGATTTTTTATTTTTTTTTTTAAATTTTTTTTTATAAAATTGACACAAAAGGTAACATTTCTGAAAGTGTTCCAGTGTGTTTTGAAATGTTATTTTCTCAAACAAAAAAATCTTTTAGTTAATTTCTTTGGCTTGAAATGGATTTTCTAAATTTGTGCCCTTTCTGACAAATGTTTTTCTAAAATACTGAATCTGAAATTCCTTTTTTTTTTTTAAAAAAAAAAAATGTTTTTTAAAAAATCATCATGTTTTATGTTCTTGGTAATTGTTTTCATCTTTGCGAAGGCTATGTTTAAACAATCATCTTCATATTTTTTTGTTCTATTCAGATTATAGCTCATATTCAAAAGGCTGGATTTGAAACCTGGGAACAGTGGAAACTTTTGCAGCCATTTGCTAAAACACAAAATCTTACCAAGTATTTCTGCTCTAGTTTTTAGTGCTAATATATTGGTACTCTTAAAATAAGACAAAACGAGTATGTCTCTCTCTCTCTCTCTCACTCTATATATATATATATATATAT
>NW_006800049.1:35710-82728 GCF_000485575.1 Poecilia formosa | reverse complement strand
ATACAGTATATATATATTGTTTTAAGTTAAACATTCCTTTATATTGATGAAAAAGTACGAGTTCCACCTGTAGATTATTTCACCCATAATATGAGAAAAAATGGAAGTAGTGCTTTTTTTAAACATTAAGAAAATTTCAACTTAAAACAAGCTTGCTGAGAAGTTTGTCATATTTGAAGTGTACAAAAATATTTGAACTAGAAACTAAAAACACAAAATCTTATCAAGTAATTTTGGCCCAAAGGGAGGCGCTTCATGATCATTATATGATAAAACCTGTGGTTCAAAGTGCTTTGTTCTAGTATTTGTGTGATGTTTGTTTCTGATGCGGGCCCAGAAGGCTGTAACTCGCTTTTATTCTGGAATTTACTAGCTTGGTTGTGGTGAGTTTTTAATTCCATTAGCTATGCGTACATTTCTCGCATGCTTCCTTTTTGCATGTGATTCCCCTTGAATTCCCGGCTATTGTGTAAGTGCCTGGCTGCTAAAGTCAAAAGTAAGAAGAAGAAGGAAAAAAAAAGATGAAGTCCCACTTGAGCAGAGCGACACATGCTCAGACAGGCTTGTGGAGCCAACACTTGTTCTGGGGTTTTGTAATTTCTAATTACCATGCAATTCCAAGTGCTAAGTCTGTCCCAGCCAGCCCTCATTCCCCAAATCATGTAGCAAAGTCATGCTTCATGTCAAAGTAAGGCTTCTACTGTTGGTATCTACGACAAATAAACACTGAGCATGTCGACATTAGATGAACTGGCTAATGTGAATCCTCAAGTGAACACTAAATTCCTAATGAATACGGAAGGGGAAACCCGCAAAGACGATAAGTGACGATCCAAAGTGAGAAGAATTGCTCAGAGTAAGTTTGGCTTCTGTCCTGAGGCTCATCCAAAGCTTCCCTGATGTTTCCATGCAAGCAGGCAACAAGTCGCTCCGAGCTCCAGCAGGTTTTAACGTCTCCTCTGTGGTTTCCCCCCGCCGCCCCGCCCGAACCGGGCCGCCAGCGCTGAGAAAAGGGCCCATTGTCTGAGGCAAGAGCATTTCTTGGCCTTGAAACAATCATGCTGTGGGGTTTTCTCCGCTCTCGATGAGTTGCTTGAAACCCTGCCATTTAGCGATCAGCTTTTATGGTTTGCAGGTTTGCACCTTTGAAAGCAATAAAACTTTAGTTGGTTTGTTGGACAAGGCACACCGTGTGTCTGTGTGAAACATGAAATGTTCAGTTTTCTTAAAAAAAAAGAAAAAGCTTTAAAAAGAAATGCGTTGCAAGACTAGAGTGAAAAAAATGGATTTAAATCAAGAATTATTCCATTTAATTTTAAAATTTAATCATGTAGATTAACAACGAATACAAAACGAACATGTTCACAAGTTTAATTTAATGATAATAGTAGCCAAATATATATTTTTACCACTTAACCGTTAGGTTTCTTGAAATCATAAGTAGCCCCGAACATGACACCACCACCACCAGCAAGTTAAATCTACACCTAGATTTAGCTTAAATTTAAGCGCAATCTGAGCTACAGTTGCATTAAATGTAAAAGTTAAAGTTAAATGTAAGATGCAATTGTCTCTGCTAAATATAGCTGACGTATATTTAGCTAAATGTAGCTAAAATATAGCTACATTTGACAAGTATCAAATGTATCATTTGCTACTTTGCTACATTTGATAAATGTAGCCATGCTTAGCAAATGTAGCTTAAAAAAAGCCACATTCCCATGCATATGTCTACATTTAGCTAAATTAATCTAAATATTTTATCTTCTACATGTCGCCATATTTAGTTAAATGTGGTTAAATGTAAAGTATATCTAGCTACATTTAGCTAGTGTAGGTAAATGTAACTTACATGTAACCACATTTAGCTGAATGTAGCTGTATTTAGCTGATGGAGCGGAAGATAGCTACGCTAGATAAATGGAGCTAAATTTAGATAAATGTAGCTTTAAAACACTGCAAGAAAACCTTGATAACTTTGTAACAACTCCTCTGTTTAAGTATAAATGTAAGTCTGTCATCTGAATATTTGTGTCTTGTACAAGAAACAATCGTCTGGCTCGAATCATCCTGCTGTTTGCAGTGATTCTTTTTTTCTCTCTCTATCCGAGCGCTCTTGCTGTGAATCCCTGATACTCGGCGAGGAGTAACAATCGAACTGCCGGATCAGTTTCAGCTGGGATATAAAATTAACACAACAAACAGTTCATCCACAACATTTCCTGCCTTTCCAGCCTCTTTATGGAGTCGTAAGGGGGGAAAAAAGAAGAAGAAGAAGAAAAAAATCACCTTCAGAATTTAAATGAAACGGTGTTGGGTTTGACAGAACTCGCTGAAAGTGAAGTGAGTCTAGAATAGCCGTGGCTCACAGATGAGCGGGAGGGGAGAGCCTGATACGGACTCTTGTTATCATAAGCCATATGCCTCCTGCAGCCTGTGGACTGGCTGTAAGGTAAATAAAGCTGATGACAAACAGCAGCAGAGAGCACTAGCTGTGCCGCCCCCTTGCTCACCTCCTTCCTCATCCCGACAACGCCGGCCGCCAAACGAATTAGCATCAGCTGGCTGATACATTTGTAATCTATTCTGAGCATGGCAAACAATACAAATTGGATTTCTAATTTCGCCTGACTCATTTATGCGACGCGAGCGTGTCGCCATGGAAACATTTTTGGACACGTGGCAACTTTCATCAGAAATACCTTTATCTCCCGTTTTCCACTGAAATTGCTTTCAAAGTTTGTGTGTGATTTCTTTCTTTTTTAGTTTTTTTTTTTTTTTTTGCAAAATGAGTTTCACATATTTGAATTTTAACAAACTCTTTAACTCCTGTTATCTCCACATGCCTCCACACACAAACTGCCTACTTTATATACACAAACACACACCGTTCTAGATACAGAAAAAAAGTTTGTCCCACAAACAAACCCAGGTTCATCTCAAACACACACGTAGGTCTCTTAAGCATTGATTGGCCAGATTAATTACAGCATAGCTTCCGGACACCTATCTGCTCCTAAAGCAAATTCTCATTAAGAAAAAAAAAAAAGAAGAAGAAAGAAACAGAAGTTAAAATCAATTCCCAGGCCTCACAATGCAAGCTAAATCTCAGCCCCCAACACACTTTTGATTATCCGACTCCGAAGAACAACAAAAGCAATTAAAGATACCGTTCTCCGGCTCCATTGAGCCATCCTCCCCATGCCAGATAACCTAGAGACACCAAGTGTTCTGATAAATGGGCCGTGAACTTCTATCTGCTAAAATAACAACGTGGCCTAATGTGTCCACCAGGATGCTTATCACAATGTAATCATTGTTGCGTTTGCACTGAGAGTGTGATGTAGGTCAGGGCTGTACGCGGGGGGACAGCGGTTATTATTTAGCTTTGCTTTGACATTTAAAGTTTTCAAGTGTATTCTTGAGCCACCCTGATAGAGCGGCTGCCGTTTCTGTGTCGTGAAGGAAATATCCTTAGCTTTACATCATGTTCTAATGTTATTCCCTCATCAAAAACGTACCTGGAGCGTTGCCTTGATTCTATCATGCATGTTTGAGAAATCCTTTAATCTCCCATGGCAACCATTCAGCTGTGCAAAACGCCTGGATGAACATAGCCCCGCCTTCAAGGACAAAGCTCCTCCTCAGAGCTGTAGTTTATATTTCATGGCATGTTATATGCTGGGAAAATGTGGGAAATGCTGTTTATGTTGCAGTGTATGTTTGTGATGCTACACCCTTTGTGAGATGCCTAATATATTTACATATTTACATCTGTGGCTTGGAAAATGAAACAGTGTTTGGGAAACACTGTGCCTATGGGACAAGAAAAACTCTCAGTATATTTATTTATTTGTTTTCCTGACTGTTTTATTTAAAATATCCCTGACATTTGAACATTATTTTGATTACTAACCCATAATTCATCCAGATACATGACTAGCGAGGTCTGAAATGCAATAGTTTAGGTTCTGACCCATTTAATAAATTTAATTATTATCGAAAAGCCCAATTCTATTAGGAACTTTATCATCAAGTGAAAGATGATTATGTTAATTATGATGGTTCATCTGATTACAGGTAATGAAAGCATGACATTTAAAATTAGAATATCAAACCAATAAAAAAGTATTTTCAACAAATGGGCTTAATGAAAAGTACATTTAATACCTGTTTAAAGGTTGGCACTTTTAATATGACAAACGAGACTCATCGGGCCGTGCATTGAAATTAATTGAATATGTACATAGGTACCGAGTTGGACCAAATAGCATGACATGGATGCTAATTAAATTGGGTATGTATGTCTAGGATTACACTGGTTCATCTAAATGTTCTGCAGAAACCTTTTATTGAGTTGCAACATGCTTATTCCGCAAACGGAATTTGAGCAGTTTGATTATAACTTTAATCAAAGACGCCTTGGGCAAGTATTCAGCAGATGAGACATGATATTAAAAGGTGATGGTAATTGATTGGAACCTATTGAGTGATCAGAGCGAATCCTGACTTGTGGATTTCAAAGTATCTCTGCAGCTCAAACGAGTCGCATGCACACAAACACGCCTCGCCGAAGACAGAAGTCATTTGGAAATCGGTTTACAAATCTGTGTCGGACATCCCATCTGTGCCGCCGGATGGTGTGTCCGTGCGAACACACGACTCGTCCAAGATCCACATTCATAAAGTGTGGGTTAACATATTGGTTCTCTTGTCACGCAACCAATCTTTTTGATTTGTAGCCAGTGAGTTTTTCTCTTTTTTTTTCTTCCCTTCTTTAAGGTTCTCCTGCAGTTCATGCAGGATACTTTTTTTTCTTTTTTTTTTTAGATTACAGGAAACATCGTTGGCTCTCAGAATGTGTGTTTAGCTCAGAATGTTTTGGCCCAGGAGGCTGAACTAAACTGGAAAAGGCTTTGAGAATCTAAGATCTTTGATTAGATTTGGCAAATTAACAAAGCTGCACAATAAATCACTAAAACACAAGGAATTGCCATAATAAAAACAGACATTGATATTTCTCTTTAAAAGGACAGAAGTATCTCTTTAAGGTGAATATAATAAAGTTTTTTTTTATTTCTCCATGTTCGCAGCAGAAATGACATCGTTTTGTTTGCGTTCATGTCAGGTGTTTGTCAGGAATGAGTTGGAATATTTTGATCTTAAACATCAGGGACACAATAACTTTCCTTAAAGAGGCAGTATCATGTAAAATTGACTGTTTTTAAATCATGTTATAATTGTTATTCCCTCATCAAACTCATACCTGGTGTGTTGCTTTGAGTGTTGCATTTATGAAAAATCCTTTAATCTCTATGACAACCACTTAGTTGTGCAAAATGCCTGGGTGGTCCTTGCACCGCCTTCGCAGACAAAATTCCTCCTTCTTGGAGCTGCAGTTTCCTTCTGAGCTTCCGTGACTCCCACATTCAACCCCTTCAGACTTTAATAAACACCTGATGGACCTGGGCATTTGCTGAGCTCATTATAGGAGCTACTTCTCAGTACAACGCTGGTAAAAACGTTGCTAAAGTGTTAATAGAAGAACCATGTTGTAATGACTTCTTGAAGGCGGAGTTTCAGAAAGAGTAGAAATTTTTAAAAAGAAGCCAAATTTCGAGGTATTAAATTGCGAAGTCCGATTTATTTTAAGTTATATTTGGTATGTGTAGCATTTTTATGGCAACTGAAGGTAACATTACTTGATTGTGATATAAAATGTCTTTGTGTGGCTGGAAAATACGATACTTCCCCTTTAACTCTGAGGCTTTGGTCAATTTGTTAAGACCAAACAGCTCATAATGACACAGCCAAACGATGTCTGAAGTGAGCAATGACTTTGTGCTGTATCACACGAGAAATAATGAAAAAGCTTGACAGGGAGCGAGCACACTACAAACACCAGATCACCACAATCTCAGCAGCCGAAAGTTTCTCTTTCTTTAAATTTTCCACTTGACCAAACACCTGAAATTGTCCAAACCTCCACAGCTGATTCAGGCATGTCAGGCAATTTACTCACTCCTGTATGTCTTGTCTCCCTGTCCTCCCCTCTATCTTTTGTTCTCTGTCAACATGGCGAGATGAGCCGCCTCTGACACTACAGAGTGATTTCTCTGTTCAAAGTGAACAAAGAGATATGTTGCTGAACAACGTTTTACTGTCATGGGAACAAGGAAAGGCTTTATTACCACAATACAGTCTTGGAAAAGATAAATAGGTGCAATCTTGCTCCTTTTAAAGAATTTAAAAGACGAAATAGCAACCAGTTGCAACTAATCAGAAAGTATAACAACATAATAGAAACTCACAAGTCACAAATTGAAACTGTAAAATGTGGTGTTCCTCAAGGCACAGTCCTAGGACCTAAATCATTTATACTTTATTTTTATATTTATTATATTTTTACAGTATCCAGTATTTTTTAAATTTTGAATGGCTGCTAATAATAGAAACTTTTCTTTCTTTAAATATTATGAGCAAACTACCACAAATAGTGGAAAAAGACCTACATTTAAAAAAAGTGAAGAGGTATCCTTAAATGGGGAAAAAAAGCTAAATTTATGGTATTTTCTGGTAATCTGTTCAACAATAATGTAAAGTTACATGTAAAAGGAGGTGAAATTGACAAACACATTTTATGAGCTTAGTTTATTTGAATATGCCAAAGAGAAAATTAAAATAAAATCTAGATGTTTCAGTTATCAGCATGAAACTATGGAATGAATTACATTATCTCAAATTCTCCACTTTTTTTAGTGAGCTTCAAAATGTGAAATTATAAAAGCCCATTATTACACATTATTTGTGTAATGTGATGATGCATATTTAAATGTAAATATGCATACATAAGTAAACTTATAATTAATTTATTTAAATGTATTAAATCATTGGTTTGTTAGTTAGTATTTTATTTTTTCTTTTGCAAGTAAATGATTAAAATTCAAACAAACTCAGCCACACAAGGATCACAACACTGGGAAAAACTATAAAGGCCTATTCCAAATGATTTGAAGTACATCATTTTCAATCAAAAACATTTTAATTTTATTCCTTCGTATTTTTTATTTGTGGTAAGTAAAGCTTCAGATTTTATGGTCGGAATAATTTTTTTTCATGCATAATGCCGTATCTTAGCGCTGTCTTGACCTGCTGTCATTTTGACCAGGATGTCCTTGTAAACAACATTTAAAATTTCAAGGGGTCTTTCCTTGTTAAATAAAGTAGAAATAAAATTTAACACGGCTGTCAAACTACACTGGAGTGGAGGTCACAGTAAATTGCTGCCCAAGGTCAGACTGAGCAATTCACAGAGAAACAGGAAAAAAAAGTTTTACCATCCAGTCATTTAGACAGAAAACACCAAAGTAGGGATGTTTGGACATATGTACAGCACAATGTGTGGCACAAACAACTTCTACTGATTTTGACTTGTTTTGTAGTCATGGGACCTTGCAGTCAATGGTTGACTGTACCGATGGTAGACATTGGTACAGAGTTTTTGTAAACTCTATCATGATTATAATTCCCAAACTCTGACTCATAGTAACTCATAGTACCCCCAAGAAATTAAAACTACTTTCACCCCTGGTAATAAGTACATGCTGGGACTCAACAAAGACATTGAAAAGCCTGTGTAAACAAGAATAAAAAAATAAATAAATAAAACATCTAATTTTTGCTTAGAGGCCAGATCACTGACCTGGCCTCTGAGCAACAGGAACAGAGTTTAGGGAAGCAAAACCAGAGTTACTGGAAATAAAACCGACCACTCCTCTAGAACAACACCGGATATGCTTTTGAAAAATTTTGAATCAGTAATAGTGATATAGCAAATTTACTTCTGCATTTTGGCTGTGAATGTAAAAAAAAGAAGAGAACAGCAGCATATGATGTATTTAAAAGTTTATAATGTTAGAAAAGGACGATATAAATATATTTGATTAAAATAAAGGGGCAAGAAAAAGAAAATTGTGCACTGTACCGCTAACAGAACTCATCCATTATAGTATGACTGGGCCCACTCCATTGCTATTACTTCTAATCAAGAAAAAGTATGGATTTACAAAAAAAAAAGAGAAAGAAAAAAACAAACATTTATTTTCCTTTCTAGTTATTTTACAGTGGTCGGCCCGGTTTCTCCATCACATGAAGTTTTTGTTTAAATCTCTCTTTTAGTCCACGTACTTAGCTTGCCTCGTAGGATACAAGAACTTGCATGTTAGGTTAAATAAGGACATAAATATAATACTTTCGTTGTGATGGACTGGTAATTTGATTCTCTCCAAATAACAGTTTGGATTAGCTCACAACCTGTCATGACCCTTAATGGAACAAGCTAGCATGGGGAAAAAAAATCAATTGAACGTTACATTACCAAGGGAAGGGATTTTGCATGTTTGCCCAAATTAAATCCGTTTTCTATACCCCCTTGTGCCATGCATGGTCATGTGAGGTGGTACAACAGTCAGAAGGTACACTCTGGACTGGTCACCAGTAGATAAATATATGTGTATATACAGTGTATATATTAAAAACAGTACATGAACAACATTTATCAGCTTTTGCCAAGAACGCTCCGTTTTGACCCGTGCCTCTTTTTACCTCTCTCTCCTACAAATCCCTCTTCTCTGACTGATAAAAAAGTGGTGATGCATGAGGAAAATCCCCAGTCCTTGTTTATCCCTTAAGCAAGCATTATGCTAATTTGTTACACTGTGATGTCATCCATGGTTCCATTGCCAAGGATGCCTTAAAGCAGAGGTTCCCAAACTGTGGGGCGCGCCCCCTANTAAATAAAGTAGAAATAAAATTTAACACGGCTGTCAAACTACACTGGAGTGGAGGTCACAGTAAATTGCTGCCCAAGGTCAGACTGAGCAATTCAGAGAGAAACTGGAAAAAAAAGGCTCTACAGCCATCAGTTAGCATGTTGAGTCTTAAAGTTTTACCATCCAGTCATTTAGACGGAAAACACCAAAGTAGGGATGTTTGGACATATTTACAGCACAATGTGTGGCACAAACAACTTCTACTGATTTTGACTTGTTTTGTAGTCATGGGACCTTGCAGTCAATGGTAGACTGTACCAATGGTAGACATTGGTAGACTGTCTGCCATTGACTGCAACCAATATATGTTGCAGTCATTGACTGCAGTCTACCAATGACTGCAACATACAATTTTCACACAAATTGTTTAAGTGACTTATTTGTAATTGGCTCCTTACAAATAAGTCATAGCAGAAATTGGGTCAAGCAACAGATCAATGATCCAAAGTCCACCAAGAAATCTACAGAAAACTGTCTGAATAGGAAGCAGTTGAAGTGCTCCATCATCCCAATCAAAGCTAAGATCTCAGCCTATTTAAATTTTTGTGCTTAATAAAAATTTATAAACTAAATAAATGTTCCTCCACAACAACATGTGAGACTGATGGTTATCTAAATTCGGCAAATTCAAATTGTTCCAAATCTGGTTCCTCAAGCTAAAAAGTTGTGGGATGTAATCAGTATTGTGGGATACAGTTAGCAGCTCACAGATCCCCAAAAAGTATTTCACTATTTTTTTTATTTTGTAAACTCTATCATGATTACAATTCCCAAACTCTGACTTGATATGCATACCCCAACATGGTTGTAATGCTCCCAACTCCCCAATTACTTACACTAGCTCCCATTTGTAATAAGCAGGGGTGAAAATAAGGGGGTACGGCAGGGTACTGCGTACCCCTAAAAGATTTAGCGGGGGTACGCAGTACCTGCAAGAGAGGGGAGCAGCTGTCTGCTGTAAAAAATCATTGGGTTCACCCACTAACTAGCCGTGACTGATTAGTTTTTCAAGAACAATCCAAAACACGACTTAATCAGTTAATAAATAACTTTTTTCTCATTTCATATTGTTTCTGAACTGTTTGTGCTTTGTTATGTCGATCGCGGAAGGTTTTGAGTCGATCTCGGCGGTAGATGACAAACTGAACGTCGCCATGACACTGAGACCAGCACGTCGTCCTCTGGCTCCTTATCAAAACATTTGTAACTTTATTAAAGAACAACAACAACAAATCAACAAAATGTGCTCAAATTAATGCCCCAACAACAATAATAATCATTATAATTTCAACAAGGTGAACCACCGCTGTGTTCAGGGAGGCTTAATAATGATCGTAAAATAAATATCAAGAATGAAAACCTGATATCCTAACGGACTAAATGTTATGTTTTTAACGTGATCTCTTGTCGGCTTGGGGAGCGCAGGAGGTTGCCATGGCAACGGGTGTGCTTAAATGACAGGGAGAGACGGAGAGTAAAAATGTGCGAGTGGTTTAGAGTTGATCACCTGTTCAGGTTGTTTTCCTTTGTTTACCTTTGTCTTGGCGCATCACAGCCGCTGCAGTTTCTGAACGTTCAATAAACAACAAACTTGGACTAATTATCTCGTTCTTTGTGAGTATATGTCATTTACAACTAACATCAAACAGGGTAAATATGTTTCATTAAGTATTTAACAAACAAAATGATAATTATGTGAAATTAGATTGTCTAATTAAAAAAAGTTTTATTGCTCTCTGGCATCTCGCTTTGAGCTGAGTCTGAGAGGTTTTTCCTCCATCAAACTATTTTTTTTTACCTCTTATTTAGTGGAAATATTGATGTTGATGAGATTTAATGATAACCTTTTCCAACCTTTTTAGGTCCTCTGTTGAAAATGAGGCTCTAACATTCACAAATGACAGTGAAATAAAATCCAGTCCAACATCTGGTTTGAGGTGATTCCTCTGGAACCTGTTGGAGGAAAAATATCCCAACTTCAGAAGATGAGCTTTAACCTAACAGAGCTCAGTGGTTCCTCCTATCAGAATGAGAGTCAGGGTGAGGAGGCATCATGTTAGGAAGAGAAGTGGAAGCTGCAGGATCTTCAGAACAAACAGGTCATGATGCTGGGCTACTGATTATCCCTCTGTCTGGACACAGGATCAATAGAACCAGTTTAAAAGCTCAAATTAATGGTTATATGCCAGACATGGAAAACTGGGATGCACTCCATGCCATGATGTTCAGAATTTAGGTCTCATGGCATCTCAACGTGTTGACATTGCAGCCAGTGGGCTGAGGGACATACAGCTTTGTTTTGTAGCAATTCAAGAGCTACCAGCTTTTATTGCTTCGCAAAAAAATTAATCAGCACAGAAACTTTTTGTCATAGTACCCCCAAGAAATTAAAACTACTTCCATCCCTGGTAATAAGTACATGCTGGGACTCAACAAAGTCATTGAAAAGCCTGTGTAAACAATAATAAAAAAAAAGTTATAAAAAAACCACATCTAATTTTTGCTTAGAGGCCAGATCACTGACCTGGCCTCTGAGCAACAGGAACAGAGTTTAAGGAAGCAAAACCAGAGTTACTGGAAATAAAACCGACCACTTCTCTAGAACAACACCGGATATGCTTTTGAAAAATTTTGAATCAGTAATAATGATATAGCAAATTTGAATCTAAAAAAAAAGAAGAGAACAGCAGCATATGATGTATTTAAAAGTTTATAGTGTTAGAAAAGGATGATATAAATATATTTGATTAAAATAAAGGGGCAAGAAAAAGAAAATTGTGCACCGTACCGCTAACAGAACTCATCCATTATAGTATGACTGGGCCCACTCCATTGCTATTACTTCTAATCAAGAAAAAGTATGGATTTACAAAAAAAAGAGGAAGAAAAAAACAAACATTTATTTTCCTTTCTAGTTATTTTACAGTGGTCGGCCCGGTTTCTCCACCACATGAAGTTTTTGTTTAAATCTCTCTTTTTGTCCACGTACTTAGCTTGCCTCGTAGGATACAAGAACTTGCATGTTAGGTTAAATAAGGACATAAATATAATACTTTCGTTGTGATGGACTGGTAATTTGATTCTCTCCAAATAACAGTTTGGATTAACTCACAACCTGTCATGACCCTTAATGGAACAAGCTAGCATGGGGAAAAAAAATCAATTGAACGTTACATTACCAAGGGAAGGGATTTTGCATGTTTGCCCAAATTAAATCCATTTTCTTTACCCCCTTGTGCCATGCATGGTCATGTGAGGTGGTACAACAGTCAGAACTGGACTGGACTGGTCACCAGTAGATAAATATATGTGTATATATATAGTGTATATATTAAAAACAGTACATGAACAACATTTATCAGCTTTTGCCAAGAACGCTCCGTTTTGACCCGTGCCTCTTTTTACCTCTCTCTCCTACAAATCCCTCTTCTCTGACTGATAAAAAAGTGGTGATGCATGAGGAAAATCCCCAGTCCTTGTTTATCCCTTAAGCAAGCATTATGCTAATTTGTTACACTGTGATGTCATCCATGGTTCCATTGCCAAGGATGCCTTAAAGCAGAGGTTCCCAAACTGTGGGGCGCGCCCCCTATGGGGGCCGCCGTGCAATTGCAGGGAGGGCGCTGGAAGCCGTCTGGATGGATAAAAAAATAAATAAATAAATAAAAAAAAAACATGAACGCTGTATGCGCTGGGTTTTTACCTTAGAATGGCCAACTCTGTTATTCCTCTGTCAATTTGATACAGTAGGGGCTTCCGCACTTCCCATATTTGTGTCCTCTGTCACTTTTATAAGCAGTTAAAACTGTTTAATCCGTTGTTAACCTGTGGTAACCTGTTTTTCCGAGCCGCCTTTAAATGCAACATGAGTGCTACGACGCTCGCGCTGGGTTTCCACCTGTGAAGGAGACCTGCTGCTGCTGTACAGAGCTACACAGGTATGTTAGAATCATGGCAGCAAACCAGCAAAACGCAAAGAACTTTTCACAGTTTTTTCCCTCAAACTAACCGACTTGAGTAAAGTTGTGGATGCAGGTAAAGTTAGCTAAAAGATGACTAGCTAATATCAATACAGCACCTTAACCTTAACAAGTAGCCTGTAGGCTACCGATGTTGGTGTCTATGTCCAGCTACTTACATTCACACCGCTCATTCTTAGAGACAGGGAGTCTCTAAGAATCCTCTCCCCCCCCACCCCACCCTCTCACAAACGTCGTTCAACCAGACAGCTATTTGTAATTTGTAATCCATAGGGGGGGAAGGAGGGGCAGAAAATGTTTGGAAACCACTGCCTTAAAGAGTGTTTGGGTGCAGTCTTTAGGACAGAGATAAAGTCTCCTTGTTTCTAGACTTTGAATTTTATGACAATCTGCAAAAAATCCAAGACAATATTTCAAATTAAAGGGAAAACTCATGCAGTGTACTGTACAGCCTATTCTTATGTTTTCATCTTAAAGCATGAATGATTACAAGGACTTAGAAGAATTGACCTACAATCCATGAGCTACATGTTGGGAGGTGATTGTATCTACATTTTTAAACAGGTTTGTGAATATTTTGCACTGCCTGTGTGATCATTTCAAACATCAGAACCTATTTGTACATCCAGTGGAGAAGTTGCCAAACAAATCTGTTAAACCCGACTTATTTTTGAGATTTTGAGATCTCATTCAGGAGATCTTGATTTCTCAACTTTTGGATATCTTTCAATGTTCTGAAAAAAAAAGGTTGAAGTCATATTCAAAGTGTTTCTTTCCATATGTGACTTCAAATTAATTGTCTTGATGCTAAATGATTCATTGTGGCAGAAACTAGATAACCCATTGGTTTGACATGTATGGTAATGAATGCCATCAATCTGAAGAACGATGCTTCCAGACCTGTGGAGTTTCTGGGGACTCCTGAGGCCTTTTTGCACTGCAGGGCCTGGAGTCTTTTCTTGTCAGTCATTTTGACTGACAGCATTAAAAAAAAATCCGCCATAATATATTTCTGACCTGTTGAACAACTGCACAGATCCACATCGTGACATCACACATCGAGCAAATGATTTTAGGCTATGTAACTTTTTCTCCACAATGACAAACTACATATAATTAAAATTAATTAATTAAACACTTGTTTCTCATCAGTGGACACTTTTATCAAGCATTGTATATAACAGGTGAGTGGACTTGATTAGTGGATTAGTTTTTTTTAAAATAATGAACACTTCTGAATCTGAATGGACCAGATTCAGAAAGGAAAGGATTGCTGGGTGCCACACCTTGGAATCGGAGACAATAGAAAGTGAAGTCCAGACCAGACTGGGGATTTTTTCCCTTTAAACATCAGTCCTGCAACAGTCAATATCCTTGCTCCAATTTTTATAAAACCCTATTTAATTTAGTCACAATTCTGCCTCATTGTCACTGCCATCACCACAGAATCAAGTTCACGGTAAACATGTTTGGCGATCTTGTCCGACTGATGCGTCAGGTTTTTTTTTTTTGGTTTTTTTTGTGTGTTGTGTGCCAAAGGTCATGGCAGATGTTCAGCAGAGTGCTTATTCATGACATTTATCCTTTTTACTGTCAGTTAGCCTTACTCAGGCACAATGCCATGACAGGTTATCCATGCCATTAGCAGAAGACACACAGACGGCAGACAACAAAGACGAGGCTGTCTGATCGGCGAGCGGGGGTAATATGTTTACGGCGGAGAAGAAAAAGGGCGGAGGGGCTCCAGAAATGACAGGGAGAGAACTGAGGCTCAGAACTGGGATTTGTCTTACATTTCCCTGACGCTGTCCTGAATGCTGCCTATTATTATCCTCAGAAGAAAGAATTTATTTTCTATTTGTTTGGCGGGCTTTTTTCTTTTTTGGGTCTCAGGCTTGATATTTATTTATTCATTTGTGCCACCAGTGGCGCCTGAAAGGGGAGCTGTGAAGTGCATCACATTAACTGTATTGACATAAACAGCTCACCAAGCGCATTGCCTCTGCCTTTGATGAGGGTTTAAGTAGGAAGCCATTGAGAGACTTATGGAGAAATGTTCCCATGGGATCAATAGATTAGAGCCCTTACTAATCTTAGTGAGCAAGACAGCAGCTCTCATAAGGAAAAACTCCAGTGATATCGCTAACATATGCTGCGCCATCACTCCCCACTGCCCTCAAACCGTAATTATTTTTCACTCTAATACAGGGCACGAACTTGGAAGCACAAGTACTGCCATCTTTTTCCATGTGTTATGGTATTGCTCTTAGGCTTTAAAAAAGAGAGAAATGCTCCGATGTGCTGTGTTGTTACTACTTTTTATTTTTCAGAATAGTCTGATGTATTATTCCAGGTCGGGATCCAGTGTGGCCCAATAGCAGACAGTGTGCCGTTGTTGTTTTAGTGTCACTTTAATTTAAAAGAAAAATGATACAAAACACTTCAAAACAAAAGCGTGTGTTAAAATCTGCTTTGTAACAATCATTTTGGGCTCAATATAGATAAAGTTGAAAAGCACATATGTCTTCTTTTGCGTTGGTCATCAAGTATTTTTAAATTTAGAAGAAGGTAGAAAAGAAACGGCTAACTGGAAAAGTGACAAAATGATATGAAGGTAAAATGTAATGCAAGGCGGGGTAAGTTTATTTGAGTAGCACAGGTAAATGAATAATATTCATTTACCTGTGCAAAAAAATACAAAATCCTACCATGTATTTTTGGCAAATATCTTAGTTTTGTCTTATTTCAAGTGTTCTAACTTACAAGCTATAGGAGCTTGTTGTAAGTCAATAATCTCTTAATATTGATGATATTGCCAGCTCCACTGGCAGATTGTTTCACTTATTGGACAAATGTCTTACTTGAACTCAGTGGAACTAGTACTTTTAAAAAAAAAATCAATACTAAGGAATTGCTGAAATATTATTGCATGATATGTAAAAACTCCCTTATGTACAACTGTTCACATCATATTCAAGGTCAGATTGGTAGGATCACTTAAAGTAATTCAGAGGACATGCAATATGCTTACAAAAAAGTTATCCATGTGTTAGCAGTCTGAGAATTTGGATTAATATTTTTCTCTTCTATCTTTTGGAAACAAAATATGAAACAATCAACATGTTTTTTTTTTATTATTATTATTTTTATTTGGCTTCCAATATTGGCTTACAGAAAAAAAAAGAAAAACTCAAGCAAATGGGGCTAATCTTATTTTTTCTCAGGATCATATGAGTTTTTCTTTACACCCATTTAGTCCACAAGCGATTTCCTGAATGAGGCGCCCAGAGTGTGACAGATCCAAGGTGAGTCGTCCAAGACCGAGTTTCAATTAGACTTCTCTGTGGGCACTGATCCTCAGCACCATTAATCAATTCATTTCAATTAAAGCCATCCAAGAAATGATTAAATAATTACCTGCAGGCTCAGGGAGTCATATATCCTTATTATGGGAGCCCATTGGTCATCAGCTTGAGAATGTCTGACCAGCGCCAGATGTGGCACAGCAAATGAGGAAGCTGGATGACGAAGACGGTGAGTAGGAAGGCAATATTTAATCATCTGTATTCTGTTGAGCTGAAATGGAAATGGAAGATAGTGTCAGAGAAAAGTTCTCTGTCTGTAAATCTGAAATGTGTGTTTTTATCTCTGTGTGCCGTACAGGTCCACCGTGGCCAACTGAGGCGGGATGACAAGGTCAGCGGGCGAACATGGATCAGTGGACATCGAGGGGCGGCACAGGAAATGTCATGGATGTCTGCCTGCGCTAATGCAAGGTCCTGTTCCTGTCATCATGCAGATGTTTGGCTCTGTGGGGAAGAATGAATGGAGATGATGAAAGGTAAAAAGGGTTTAAAGTCTTCAGAGATTTCTGCTTCCTGAACCGAAATGGTCAAATGGACTAGACTTTACTCTTTAGAATATTTACCTTCTTAAAGTTGTAGTTTGTGTTTTTCAATTTTCATAACTTCCCTTATTAGCAGGAGAAACTGTAAGCTTAGTTTGTCGACAATCAAAGAAATCTTGTCTATCTTGTCGTCAGCTGCAACTAGTTGCTACAACTACAAGATTAGTTGCTACTTAATGTAGCTTAAGAACCTACAAAGTCTGTTGATGGCTAAAAATGGAAAAATCATTCTACACAGATTGACTAATATTGTTTTAAATGATTCTGTGTGGGCAGAATCATTTATGTGTGGGGTGGAAGTGTGGGGCCAAGCGGGAAAGACTTTCCCATTTCCTAATTCATTGAAAAACTGCCACTTGTACTTTGCTCAGATTGCCCTTTTGTCTAAGTTGTGTGCCAATAAGTCTTATAACTCTCCATTCCTTAAAAAAGCAGTAATATGTGTTTTCCAGGCACCTAAAGACATTTGATAGCACAATCAAGTAACTATGCTAACTTAGGTTGATATAAAAATGCTGCTTATATCAAATATCATTTAAAAGAAATTTGACTTTGTGATTTAAAGCTCTCTTTCTGAAATTCCACCTTCAGGAAGTCATCGCAACATGGCTCCTTTATTAAACCTTTAACAAAGCTTGTACCAACGTTGCACTGAGAAAATGAGCTCAGCAGAGGCGCAGTTCCACTAGGTCTTTGCTAATTGTGGCTAGCTAGTCTAAAGGAACTGAGTAGGGGAGGGCTACTCTGTGAGGCAGAAGCTTGGAAACTGCAAATCCAAGGAGGGGCTTCGTCCTCAAAGGTGGAGCTAAATCTACCCAGGCGTTTTTTATAGCTGAATGGTTGCCATGGGAGACTAAAGATTTCTGCAACATGCATGACAGACTCAAGGCAACACTCCAGGTACGTTCTTGATGAGAGAACAACACGATGTAAAACTCTAAACAGTCGATTTTACACAGTGCTGCCTGTTTTAGAAAGAAGAATCAAAGACATAAAGAAAGAAGCGACAAAAATATTGCCTTCTTTATGAATTGTGTTACTTTTTAACGGTAGTAGGGACTGATTCTCAGAAGAGGCCATTGCTCTGGACTTAATCAGTTCACGCAGACTTTTTTATGACAAAAACACACATAAAACCTCCTCACGCAGCATGTACAGTGAGGCCAGTTGGGTTAAATAGCTGTCATTATCAGGCTGTGTGGCAGTAGAATGGAGGTGACCCCAGACGGCTCTCTATCTTCCAGCCCCGCTGCTGCACATTAATGGTTAATTGATGTCACAGGGGACTGCTGATCAAAGGCTTTCTAACCAGTCCCCCCTTCTTCAAGCACGCTCCGCTGCCATTCTATTAGCAAGACGCGCACGTCAGACGGAGGCGGGGTGGGTGGATGCTCCCGTCCTCAGTTCTAACTCAGATACCCCGTGCCGCCACATGCAGGCACACCTTCCTCCCATGCGATAATTATCACGCCCCAAACACACAAACATGCACAGGCACACACAGCGAATCCCATATCTTGAGCCGCAACCATATCTGCAGCTTAAAGCACCGCTGTTCTGACAGCCATCAGCAGAAATGGAGGCAAATCTTATTTACCTCGCTAGGTTTTCAATTTTTTTTCACCCTCCTCTGCTCCCCCTTTCTCACCCTCCAATTCCATATTAATGACATTTTCATGGTTTCTCTCCTCACTGCTGCCCGCTCACCCAAACTTCCTCTCAGCAATCATGCTAATTTAGCAAGCGAGTGGCTTTTAGGTGCCCAGCTACGATGGCTGCTGTCACTAAAGATCACAGATCTTTTTTTTTCCATAAAAAAGAAAAGAATTGAAATGCTGGAGATTTGCCTTGGTTTGTCTATTGATCAAAAGGAACCAATTCTTCCACTTAGGAGTTATTTTATGTGGAAAATATGTTCTGCAAATTCCTTTTTTTTATTTTTTACATTTTAGCTTCTTTCTTCATTTACTGGGTGAGGAATTTTAAGTGAATGAACACTGGTGTTGACCACTGAACTTTGCAAGTTACGCTGTTCTTAATATTAATATGATTTTTCTTATTTTATTTATTGGGCTGAAGTAGATGGTGAATTTCTTTCAAAAATGAGTTTCTGCAAAGACCTTAGAAGTCATGAAAATCTTAACCCTCAGTGGATTTATCTTCACTTTGATGAAAGTTTAGCTTACTAGCTAGCTGGTAACTCAAAGGGGAGGCCTAGACTAAAGTACATTTCCATAATATTAAAATAACTGTAGGGGAAATATTGCAATTTATGCAAATGTTTTTTTGGAAACCCCTAAGCCTCTTTTGCAGGACGGCTAGTGTCATAGCTCTTTACGGAAATGGCACCACTAAATCACGGATCAGTGCGTGCATCCAGAGCGGGCAGCTGGGATAGCAGAACCAAAGAGGCGTCGCATTAGCTTCACCTGAGCGACATATAAATGTATCAAGACGTTTCAGGCCACTCATACGTGTTCAAATGCATTCAGTGCTTTAAATAAAGTTGTGTTCAGTCTACATTCTCTCCATTTCAACTGATCACAAGGTATAAAAAAACGTGAAGATTAAAGATTACAGTATGTTCTAAGAACGGTTTAGTGACTATTACCTTTGAAAATTTTACATCAAAACAAAACAAGAAAAGCTTAAGTTATTTTTTTTTTCCAAATGGAGTGACTAAAAATTTAAAAAATAGTGTTTGTTTGTATTGTTTTTTTTGTTGTTGTTTTTTTGTATTTAACTTAATTTCACATTAGAAACAAACAGTAGCTCAACAATTTATTTTGCAGTAGGATGTTAATATTAAATGGTTGTTGTTACAACAGAAGCATTCTGTAATTAGTTTATCCACTGCAAACAATGAACTTCTTCAAAGACTTACACAATTGTAAGTATGTTTGAGAACTCCTGTGTTATTTTTGAAGCTTGAGTTATTGTGCTAGTTTTTGTTTTCGGATGTGACTCACATTATAGTTAGTTTTTTTTTTTTATCCATTTCTGGTCTTTTCTTCAGTCATATAAATATAGTTCTCTGTTTTTTCCCATGGCTTTTGGAACCTATTCGAAACCGGTGCTGCTGAAAGTCGAAACGACTTCAATCCAGAAATCCGTTGTATGTCAGCACACTTCAGCATGACTCATCTAATTTGTGTTAAAAGCGGCAATTGATGTGCAACAGTTGATGTAATACGTGATCTCTGATGTTCGTTTCTGCTCCTCGTTACGGCTGTCCATCAATAATAATCATACCTGTTTTTATTCATTTTGTAATCACCCAAACTAGCATATTTGCTCCTTTATTTCTTAAGTATGACTCCTTGATCCTGGACCCTGGCATTATGCCTGTGTGACTAAATCAAGTCCTTCATTCTTCATCATTCAATGCTTCTGTCTACACCTTATACTCTATTTTCTTGAACAATTAATCCACAGAACTATACCTATACTTGCTGTGTAGCAGAGAGAAGATATTTTTTAGACAGATGTGGACAGCCCAGTCTAATATTTGCATTGGACTGAGTACTTGGGCTAACCACCTATCCAAACAGTGCAGTTTATGGTGATGGATGTCATTTTTTGACATATTTCTATAATAAAAACCCCACAAGTCTCAAGGGTGTATGCAGTTCCAGCCGCTCTGTGAACTACGTGAGGCTTATTATGTCATTTTCAGCTTAAGTTGTGAATATTTGTACAACTGAAGGGTATTGACACAAACTACAGCGGAATAGCTGACCGAATGTGTTTTTTATTCATGTTTGGAAAACAACACTGTGTTAAAGTGTCAGAAAATATCAGCATCAGCAGAGGCAATGGTGGATATCAGCTAGTGTAGAGCAATGGTGGTTTTTGATATGGGCAGTTGCCCAGGGTGGCATTAGAAAGGGGTGAGCCACCCATGAACTACAAGATAGGCTATGATGCAAAGTCAAATTTTCTTTAAATTGTTTTGATTTGTACAGCATTTTTAATAACACCTGAAGGTATAAAATTTCACTATGTGCCCGGAAAATATATAATGCCTTTTAATGTGAAAACAACTTGGAACACAATTGAGCTATGAACTGAATACGCAACACAGAAACTGATGGTGTTCGTGGATGCTTTGAAAATCTATCTTTACTCAGCAACCTTTCCAAGAAGAGAAGAAAAAAAAACCATATGAGCCAAACAACATTTGGTGTGCTCACGGTGCATAAACAGTCAGAGACATTATTCAGCTTGTTGGTACTTTTTAATGCACTCATATCATGTTTACACATTCAGTTTTCATGTGCACACCTGCTTTTCATGTGTTCAGGCTTTGAAACTAATTAAAAAACCCCTGAAAAAAAAAAAAACACCCAACAGAAACTAGTGGAAGCGCACTCCTTCAACTGTGTTGTGAGGCTGTTATAGTGTGAGTTTGGCGGGCCGCCTGGAATAATTAGTGTTGCCCTGGGTCTGAGTCTGTGTTTGCTGGGCTCACTGAATATTCCCTCTTATGCTCTTTGGCTGCCAATTAACTCACACGCACAAACGGTCTTTCACGTGCCGCAAGCAGTAATTTGACGAGTGTTTTTTAGAGAATAAATCAGATTGTTTTGTGCATCTCTCACATTGTTTCCGACAGATTCAGGTTTTGATGAGATTCCAGAGGTTTCAACGAGGGCCGTCCGAGCCGACTTAAATTGGCCTAACAACACCTACCAAACGTCTTTTAGCACATCTAGAGGAAACATTCTCGTTTTGTTGAGGAATGAACTCCGGAGACCGTGTGCCGCTGTTTGTGTTAGCCAACCCTGAAAAGCGCCTACGATATGTCAGGAGAATAAAAGGCATCCAACACGCGGGCGCCTCTGAGGCCTCGCGGAGCCGGTTATGCATCACAAAGGAAACTAGATAAACGCATCATCCTCATCGCTCTCGCGCAGCAATTTCCCAGTAGTGGGTCTTCTTGATGAAGTGCCAGATCCCCTCCCTGTTATTCTCCTCGCGCCAGCCAGGTGTCCACATGCATGACTGTATTCATCAGTCAGGTGGCTGCGGCCTGGCTTTCTTTCCTCCTTCTTTCCCATCCTGCCTGCTGTCCCCAGCTGTGAGCGAGACTCTGCTGATTTATCGTTTATGCTTTATCAGTCGCCGTTGCCGATCGCCAAAATGAACCGCCATAAGAGGCATTGATTAAATAGATTGTTATTTTGCGAGGCATGCTGCACGGATATGTTTCGAAGTTTGAATATATTCGCATGATTAATGCATCACCTGGGAAATCCTGGCCTATAATCGACAGGTATGATGCCAGATGAAAAAAGGTAGAGAGGTATGCACGATTCCAGAGGATGAACAATAATTACAGTAATCAGAACGAGGCCTGGAGTTATTGGCGCATGGGCATGAGGCTTCTCTCCCTTCGACACCTGCGTGAGCCTCGCAGTTGCGCCACTTCTTTTGTTCAGACGCGAAAGTGATTAACGACAAGACGGAACATTCGTCTTCACTCTTCCTGTTTTTCTTCGTCATCTCCAAATCCACGCAGCGTACCTGTAATTACACTAAATCCCACATAACTGCAGACTCGAGCGCGAGGAAGCAGTGTTGAGAAACATCCGATCTTACCTCCACCCCATGCTGTCAAAACCTTGGAAGCCTTGCACAATTTCTTCCCCTCAAACATTAACAGTAACTGGATGTGTGACGATACAACGTGATGGTGGGTTGAAGAGAAAAAAGAAAACAGTTTGCTTTAGAGCCATTCAGCATCTTGCATCTTCACAACATTCGACCTGTTCAGGTGATCCTCACAAAGCTTTTGTCAGATTTTGTTCTTGTCTTGTAGGCCCATTCCCTATCTCTAACTTTCTTCTGGTGAAGCCATGGTACTGGGGATTTGGGTGTATGCGTCAACTCATTTTGAGGCTTACTTTTCTCCTGACTGATACCTTTGTACATTGAAATCCCTTTGATCTTTTGTAACATCTCTGCAAACCATGCATTCAACTAAAAACAAACAAAAAAAGCCTGAGGATTAGTCCACATGTTTCCGGATATCTGGGGAAAATAATGAAAACTCTGTTTTATGTAGCTAAAAATGACTATTTATGAAAACTCCAACCAAAGTGGAGATTTGAGAAAATTCTATGTTTGTGTTTACATGGGAAAATGTTGCTTTGGTGTTCTGTGCATAAGAGTCTATTACACAGTGCGTCAATATATCCACGTACTTGCTTCGACACCATTGCCAATCAACATCGTCTTGTTTTATCAACTTCATATTCTACTTTTAACTTTGCACATATGCACACGCTGAAGGGCAAAATGACAGTTCTTTTACTTTCATCCATAATCACGCTGCTGCGGTAGAACAATTTAAAAAATATAAAAATTAAACCTGGAGATGTAGGCAAAACTTTAGTGGTTCGCCACGCAGTGAAAGGGGGGAAAAAAACGCAGAAAAACCATTGAATAACAACGCAAAACAACTTGTGTTCTTTTTTCTCCCTCTGTGTGTCGGCTACGCCACAGACTTGCTACCATAGCAACTGACAACAACATCACAAATGTATCAGGATTGAACACCAAAAAATGTAAAGATTTCCCACACAAAGAACAGAACGTTGAGTCCATTAGAGTTTTATGGTTTCTGGCTTGATGTTTATTTTACAATTAATAATGCAATTATTTATAAGTGATTCTTGTGGTAGATTAGCTGCTGCTGTATAGCTAATATATCACAGCAGTGGTTAATTAGCTAATTTGAACACCTGCTCTGCTGTCAGAGTTGGTGTGTCGGTCACCAAAACACACCGAATTCCACAGCACATTTACATGTTAAGGTTGTCAAAGTCAAGCTAGCATAGCGACCTGTTTCCATCTCCCTCACTAATTTTCTTTTATTAAAACTTTGTTCTGACCTTGTTATCTAGTTGTCAAAGTACTGCAGTCCATTTCTTTTATATATGTATACATTTAAGATTTAGTGCATAATGTTGACAGCTTGACAGCTAAATCTAATATTAGTCATCGTTGGCGAGCAGATTTTTGCCTGCTACGATCCCTGGGGTTCGTTGTCTTGCATACATGATGTCTTACTGCAATTTGTCCGTAGGGAAGATTTCCTAAAACAGACTCAACATGTTTAAGGGTATGTACACCACCACGTTATTGGAACTTAGTAGCAATTGCTTAAGCACTTAAGTACTTCAAATACTTAAGTGCTTAAGTTCAGATGTTTTAATATTCTTATATTTTGGCACTAGCAGGAAGCTAGGAGATGGATCTTGCTAACCTTAGCATGCTTTCTACTGCTTTCCTATATTCCCTATTACACTGCTGCAATTTAAATGATTTTAAAGCAAATGATTTTTTATCTTTATTGATAGACACCAACAAGCCAAATGGTAACTCTACTTCCTCTTTTAATTCAAATTAACTATACGCAAAACTGTACCATTTGAAGTCTTACTATGAAGTCAGCTGAAAACAAAATCGATATTTAATTGAGTGGACTAGGTTACCTTGCTTTACAAAATCTTGAAACATTCCCACTAATAAACCCGTGAGTCCTCAAAAACATGGACCAAATTGTTTTTCGCTTGGCGGCTACTTGCTAAGCCATCAAGGTTTGAGTTAATGAAAATGCCTGGATGAAGGGGCTCTCTGATGAGCAACCTTGGACTCCCTCTCACAGCACTTCAAAAGCGAGGAATTAATAGATTTAGCTGGTCAGTAGAGGACCACTGACTGCAAATGTCACATGGAGCTAATCATTTGCTCCAGAATAATATTCAATGAGACAATGAGTCATTGCATAACCTTTGGACCTGGACATTTTTTTATTTTATCACACTCTCTTCTAGACAGAACAGAAGGAAATCACTGCTGGGTATTTTGCGGATCATGTCAATGATAGAAAGAGACTCGGCGCTCCGTGATGAATGATAGGAGCAAACCGCCACACAGCAGATACTTGCACAGTCTTCGCCGTGGCAAAATTAATTTTTTACACCCTCACATTTTGCGACGTGCTGCCCAGAGCTTCGCTGTAAACACTCTGTCGATCATAAATTTTAGTTTGTGTAGTTTGTGGCAAGATGGATATGGACAGTAAATCTCTAGCTTTATTGTTGCTGCGGGAAAGCCACAGTTCATTCACTTACTTTCTTCTGAAAATACGTGTGGCAGATCAATTCTTTCCCCAGTTTAAACTCTTTAATTTCGTGATTAAACTGAGTGAGTTTGGGAACTTTATAGTGAGAGATGCATGCATACAAATGAGACACATGGTGAGGATAAAGGCTTCCTCGGGGGCATTTTACACTCAGTAGGCAGAGTTGGAAATTTCTTCTCCTTTTTTTGTTTGTTTTTTCTTTCTATTTTGTGGGATACAGAATGTTACCAGAATATAGTGAAATCAACAAAGTACTGTTTACTTGGAAATATATGTGTGTGTGTGTATATATATATATATATATATATAGTCTATTTAGCATTATATTTAAAAAATATATTTTTTATGCAAAAAAAAGTGAAAGTAAAATTGAACATTTTAAGTTGAGCATTGGATGTAATTTCAAAGTCGCACCATAAAACATGGTGGTGGCAGCATCATGCTTTAAGGTTACTTTGGGAACTCCGAGTGATTGTAACAAAAATCACAGTTAAAAAAAAAAATCTTTCCACAAAAGTTGGTGTCAACCAAATTCCTGGCATAAACCTGATATCTTTCCTTGCTCTATGAAGCTGCTACCTAATGGAACACTCAGATGTTGAGATTTCTTCCATTTGCATCCAGTCATGCACATATGCAGTCATCATTAGTGTTCAATGCCTTCTTATCTGTTGAATCGCTTACATGCATTAAGTCAAGGGCAGCTCATTTAGAAAATGAATAAATCATTGAGCGGGTGCATTAGTAATATGGAGATGAAGAACAGCTGAAATATTAAAACATGGAATGTACTTTTTTTTTTTTTTGCAGTTGGGAGCCCACGGTACGAGCCCTTGTACCACAATGTCTGCTTTTCATGTGGTTTAATTAGACGTGATATCTTAATTTGTACACAGATGTACGGCAAAGTAATTATACAGTATTTTCCAAAGACTAAGCAGAATGTAGTGAAATCCCTCTTCCCTGCCTGTTTATTGATAGAGTTAAAAAAAGAAAAAGAAAAAAGACAGAAAGAAAGAAAGAAAGCTCATTTATAGACAGTGGAAGGCTGTCTTCTTTGAGTAAGACTTCTTGTCCGGCCTCTTGGGACAGGCTCGCTGCAATTTATCACAGTCACTAATTATCCATGTTATAAGCCACACTCTTCCAGGAAAAGGAAAAGGAAACACACACACAAAGAGAGAGAGAGAGAAAACATGGAATCACAACAATGAAATCACAGCTAACACAAGAGCAAAAGACGCAGTATATTTTAATTGTGTGCTGCTCACTGATTAGAAGACTAGGGGGTGAATACGGACCTGTGCAGTAAAGGTGGTATCTCGCCTCATAAAAACCAGCCTCTTATTCTATGCTTCACTTCGTTCAGAGCATCTGGGATCTCGACTGTTGAGAAACGATTGCTTCCTCGAAGCATGGACTCAGTTGAAGTTTTACCCATTAGCTAATGTTTGGCCATGATGTATATAATGTTGCTAGTTCGATACTGTGAAGCTTACCGGAAATTGGCTGGGTTTTTAAACAACCGTCCTCCACAGCGAAGATGGACGTGCCGAGCTGAACAAGGAGGTTGTTGATGTTAATTCAACAGGCGTGGCCAACACAGAGTGAGTGACTTGATTCGTTTCCTCTGCTGCCATTGCTAAAACTACAGACTACAATTCTAAAACAGCGTGGAAAATCAACGTCATTTTTCACAACTGCTCTTTCTGTTCGCTGATTGGCTCGGTAGAAATACTACAAGAGGGAACACAGTAAGTGGGTGAAAAGCCCAAATTGTCTGTGAAGCGAGCTAGTGTTTGCACAGAAAGGCAACGGCCAGGCTACGTGTAAGATGAGAATAAAATTTCATTCAGGCCAAGTAATTCTTAAAAAGTTGCTCATTTAGAAATGATTTTGATCACTCAAAAGGTAAAGAACGACAGGATACTTAAACAGATGGTAAACTACATTGCTTAACAAAATACGACACTTCCCTAACTTCTAGCTTTAAGATTTTTTCAATAATGCCTTTCAATGTTGTTTTTCCCCTTCCTTCATTAAGCTGCAGCACATCCACATTATTCTAGGTCAGTGGCTCCATCGAAAACCTATCTCGCAAAGAGATCAACAGTAGAGCTAATTACGCTAATAGGCTCTGGCAAAATGTTTGATACCAAACTACTAGCTGTAATTTAAGAGCTCATGGGAGATGGCATATTCATTTGGGGACTCCTTTTCTTTTTCTTTTATCTTTTACAACATGTTCTCTCTGTAAGAGGCGCCACAACACAGAATGAAGACTTGACTCTTAATTTGTAGTGACATTTTAACACTTGAGACAGTTTAGACTCTACTTATCCCAATATTTCCACATAAAATCTTTTATTTTTCAGAAAAAAAAAAAAAGAAAAAAAAAGAAGTTCTTCTCTTTCTTCTCTCTGGAAATGGAAGCGACATGGAGCAAAACGGCGTTTTGCTAATGTTTTGCTAGGCTAATGTTTATTTGAAACCAATTGTGCACCACATCACATTAGGCTGAAATATAACAGCAAACATATGTTACCACCAAAGTGATGGCTAGTGGGGAAACGGCAAAAACTCGCTTACAAAATGGTTAATGACAAGTGCAGATGGTGAAAAACTATTACGAACTAGTTTCCTTCTGTTATGCTGCTGATTAAATGCCAAGTGTGGAATTTGTGGGGTCACTGCTGGTGAGGCTGCATTATTGGACAAAAAAAAGGATACATGAAGTACATTGCCAAATTGCTTAAACATTTCTAAATTTTTACATTTTTACATCATGTGAAGTGTGTTACACAAAAAAGTGTTAACTTAATCTTGTTATATATCCAGTTCTTCTGTTTTCAGAGGTTTGTTAGAGAACATTAGTGAACAAACAGGAGGAAGACCAAGGAACACAACAAACAGGACAGTAATATAGCTGTGAGGAAGCTTCGAATGGAACAATATTCTAATATTCTAAGTTTTGAACTTCTTATGGATCAATCCATTATCCAAAAAATGGCAAGACTCTGACACAATGACAAACTTACCAAATGGTGGTTCACCAAAACTGGTGAGTTGAAGACTCCAGCCAGTGTCAATCACCTAAAAATCTGTGGCAAGATTTTAAAATTTGACTAAGTTATCCTCGAGTTATTTTGCAAAGACCAATGTTCAGAGATTCACATGCAAAGCTGGTCGAGTCATTTCCCAAACAGCTTTGCAGCAAAAGACGGTTCTACAAAGCAGACTGAGGGCGGACACTAATGCTCTTATCACTCTTTTCAAATTTGTATTTGTACACATTTTTTGAAAACCATGCAACATTTTGCTTCCACTTCTCAATTATGTAGTACATTTTGTTGATCTTTCACATAAAATCGCAGTGAAATCAATTGGAGTGTGTGTTTTTAATGGGATAAAATGCAACAAATGAGATTCAATACTTTTCCAAGATTATGTAAGAAACCTAAAATATCGTGTCTTGGAAATACCTAAAACAACAGAACAAAAGTTCCTAACAGTTGAGCTTTCGTGTCAAAACCAGATACGTCCTGTTAACTGCAGACTGCATGCAAAACTAAACAGATGATTAAAAAAGGGCTTAAAACAACCTGATGAAGAATTATTAGGCAACAAAACCTGAAAATTCACTTTTAATGTAAACTCAGACAAAAAAAAAGTCATTCTGGGGCCAGTAAGGATGTGGTTAATAAGACCAACTGGGACTCATAAATGTAATTGAAATAAAAACCAGCTGCTTTTTTGTCTCCTCGGTTTCCTCTCACACAGTTTGTGAACAAAAAGGAACTATCCCAAACTGAAGCCAGCACTTTTACAGTTGGTCCTAAATCAATTGGTATTTTGGGATTTTAGGACAGAGTTAATCACTTCTTTGGGAGAAATATATTAACTCAAGGCATCTTGTAAAGCTTATGAATTAGTAGATGGTTTATGATCTCAGTTAAAAAAACACTATTGCTTGAAGCTAATCTGGTATGTTTAACTGCTGCTAACCAAAGACAAAACTTCCCTTCTGTGAAAGGAATGATTTGTCATCCTGGACGTCAGCTGCTGTGGTCTCTGATCTTACTCTTCTATACAACGGCATAACAAAGGAGCGTTGACTTGAGGAGCTCTTTTCACCGGAGCCTCTAGCCAGCGGTTTGCCAGAGGTGACTGGAACTGCTCAGCCGTGTGGTCGAGAGCCTGCCGAGAGCTTTTCACACCAGTGTTTAATGAGCTGCGTTCAGGTCCACTCCACATTCATCTCACTCCATTATTGGCTCCAAAAAGCTTTTTAAAAGTCGTTTGAGCACTCAGCCTGCTTAACCAATAGCCTATTCATGACAGCGCCAACAGTCCTTCTCAAACAGAGCCAGTTAATTTGTGATTTACGACTAAACAGTGAAAAAATCTTTTTAAAAAGGCATCTTAGCCCATCCAATTTGGTGCCGTCATTTCATCAACTTGAGCTTGAATACTGAAATCTATCGGTCGCAAGAGGCTTCAAAACCAACACACTGCTGTGTTGGAAACAACGTGAGGGTAAATTCAGCCTCCAACCTGCTTGTTTAATGATGTTTGGAGCTGAAAATGTTCCAGTCTCAAAACATTTGAGGAGCATCGTTGGATTGGCTTCATTCCTATTTGAGTGATAGAACATTTATTTCTGTCCACTTCAGTCCCTCTTTCTTGTGGGACTCCACAGGGCTCCATTCTCAGTCCTCTTCTCTTTCCTTTGGACCGGCTCCCTTTGGGGTTGATCTTTAGAAAACATGGAGATTCTTTTCTCTGCTATGCAGATGGCTGCAAAAATTACCTTCCACATCTTCTGCTCGTTCAAAATGCTCCTACTTTCTGTACACTTCGGATCCTCTTTCTTATGGGATTCCGCAGGGCTCAGTTCTTGGTCCTCTTTTTCTTTTGCCTACTTTCTCTGCTATGTAGACGACTGCCAGATTTACCTTTCACACCTTCAGCTCGTTTAAAATGCCACTGCTTTTAACTGGTGCGCACAGACATGAGCACATCTTACCTACTCTGTCCTCCCTTCACTGGCTTCCTGTGCACAAGGAATTAATTTCAAAGTCCTTATTATAAACCTTTATTTAATAAGGATTGAGAAAACTCGTTGATTAGAAATCTCTTTGATAAGCGTGTCCAGGTATGTTATGTTGTCTTGTAAATGCCCAGATGGTCTTCCTCCTCCATACCTCTTAGATTTGCATCAGTCATATCGTCCTTTGCGGGCTCTTAGCTCAGCTGACCAGCTGATTTTAGTTGTCCCAAAAACTAGGTGGAAATTGAGAGGAGATGGAGATTTTTTTTTTCTTATGGCTCCCAAACTTTAGAATTTGTTGCCTTTGAATATTAGACAGGCATCTCTACTTCCTGTTTTTAAGTCTCACTTAATTTTTTCTCAATAGACTTTGGCCCAATGTGAGTTGATATGTTCTTTTTATTATCTTTTAATGTGCTTTACAAATAAATTGGAGTTGGATTTATTGAGAGTCCAACCTGAAATGGACTTTCTGGATAAGGTGTGTGAAAACATTGGCTCTCTGATGTCTGAAGTCCTAGGTGTGCTGTTTGGGCCGCAATGGAGTGATGAGGAACTATCTTGTAATGAAAAAAAAAGGTTTGCACTTACTCTGGAGTCTTGTGCTGACACCGCGGGGAAATGACAACACCTTATGATTGAGGTTTTTCAATAATAGAATTTACTCGTTTTCTCTTCCATTCGTTTCATTTGTAACCGATTGAGTTGCTGTTCTTTTCAGCCAATCCAAAGATATGTATCACTCTTATTTAAACTATTCTCTTCCTTCCTACCTAAAAAAATCTTTTATTAGCAAATGTATCTCTGCTCTGATGGTGACTTATGTTTAACATTGACTTTATTAATTAAACACCAACTTGGCACAGATTCAAAAGTCTGGCACTTACCTCACACAATTAATCCATTTTGAAGAACAGATGAGATTAGAATAAGAAGAACGTTTAATAGGAGAAATCAATGCTTTGGCTCTAAGTCACTTATTTTCCCATAAATCTGTCCTAAGACATTTATTTTTCTGAGGGTTTTTAATGACCTCAAACCCCAAACAAAAGCGCAGAGACATAAAAGAACCCCAAAAATAAATATTCAACAAGACCATTGTAACTTTAACTTCAATTTGTGCATAAGGATTTCCTGTGCCAGGAAGAATTATTTTCTCAGACAAGCAAGAAAAATAAAGGTTCCATCTTCTGCTTTCTAAAGACCCATCTTTCAAAGTTTTACTGCAATCTCAGAGAATGACTCTTTTCAAGTTTTACATAGATTTTTCTGTATATTTTAAAACTATTAATACTTCTACTATAAAACAGTGTTTATTTAGCTGTGTTTCCATTACAAACATGCACATAAATTTGTATATATCCCTCTAATGTTGAAAAAACACAATTTCCATTAACTAAGAAATGCTATTAAAATCACACGTGAATAAGCTTGTTCACTCGATCAGTCATTAAAAGACGTACCACGTCACCATCTTCCTACCACTTCCTGTCGTCTTCTTCTTCGTGGTTTGCGGCAGCGGCAACGTCCGCCTGTTGATCACATGACTCATGGCGATGCAAAAGAAAAAAAGGATTTCCGTAGCATATTTGCAAACTAAGCCAATTTTGAAAAACCACCTTATCCTACCGCCACAACTCTATCAAAAAAGGAATTTTTTTGTTTAATTATTGTGTTTCTATTGAGCAAATTTATTTTCATAATTTTTAAAGTGACATGTTTGTGTATTAGGATGGACATAAACTAGTTTAATCCAACTTGTTTTCTACTCCTCCAATTATAGAATGTGGTTGGACAAGAAATACCTTAAAAGACAGAAACAGAAAGTCCTTCTAAATAAAACATACATCTCTGAAACACGACATCATGTGGCTAGATTGTTGCCATTCCCATCACTTCACTGAAGGAGAAACACAATGCAACACATCCGCCGCTTATTTGAGCAAGTGCCAACAGGACCTGCTCATCATGACTTATTTACATTGTTTAGTCTGGCTGGTCCCCAAAGAGGCCGGGCAGGGCCAACGGAGGAGGAGGAGAAGCTGGCTGAACGAGCACAACAGGGCCGCTGGAACACACACCAGGCATTTTACATATTTATAGAGTCAAAGGTGTTGCCGAGTTGTTTGTGCTGCCCCCAAGGGTCGAGCTACAATAAGATCACCGCGTCTAATGTTACCTCGCCGCTGCAAACACGGGTGGAAGCGGGCAGACATGAGCAGATTGTGTCCTTGTTACACTCTCACCCAGGATGAAAACAAAAACACCTCGGCCGGGGATCACAGGGAATTCTTTACGGGAAGTTTTTTTCTGGACAAGTGCGCTGAGCTCATAACTATTCATTTGCACACTCTTGACTGTAAGAATTCAGAAATGAAAAAAAGAAAAAGATTTTACCTAGCCAAAATCTCTGTGTTGCTGTATCACATTTAAAAACGATGCATCCATTCTGCATGTGTTCTGCACATCATGCCTGCCTGGATTTAGTGGTTTCTGGTGAGCAGATGACTGATTCCGAAAGAAGTGGAAGAACAAAAAGAAACTGATTCATTCGTTCTGTAATGATTAAGAGCATATTTTCCCTGAGATTGATTTTGAGGAGGCAGGGCTGGGGAAATGAGATCAAAAGTTAATATTTTAGCAAGGAGGACTTATATGTTTTGAGGAATTTCAAAGTCTTATAATTCTTCTGGATTGGTTCGTCTGATCAGCATCCAAAAAAAAAAACTGGGTTCCATCATGGGGCAATTCACATAATTTAGGTCGGGCTGCATGCATCTGTAGGGCTCAACGGCTTTACTTAAAAGGAGAGTCTGATCCGATCGTCTCTGTGGAGAGTTTTTAAAGACTTTAAAGGGACATTTTTATGTAAAATCAACTTTTATGGGCTTTACATTATTTTTAAAATGTCGTCCCCTCATCAAAAACATACCTGGACTGTTGCTTCCATTTTTTCATGCTTGTCTCAGAAATCCTTAATCTCCAGTGGCAACCATTTGGCTGTGCAGAACGCCTGGGTGTACCAAGCTCCGCCTCCCAGGAAGATGCTCCTCCTGGGAGGTGGAGTACCAGAAAGAGCAAATGTTTCTTAAAGAGACAAGCCCAATTTCAAGGTGTTAAATTAGAAAGTAAAAATTATTTTAAGTCATATTTAATATATGCAGCATTTTTATAACAACTGACGGTAACATGATTACTTGATTGTGCTATAAAATGGCTCCATATGCCTGGAAAACACACAGTACTGCCTCTTTAAAACAAAAATGCAGTGCTGCAATGTTCTGAGAAACTATGCTAGAAAAAAGCATTTTATGTTGCTTTTTTTTCTCGCGAACTCATTACAAACGATTATACCAAGACATTTTCTTCGCAAGAACATAAATTGGAAGCAAAGTGAACAGGCCTGCTACCGTCAGAGCATAATCGCACTAAACCCTTTTCTGAAAGATGAAACTACAACCAGATCTTCCAGGCGTACGGCCGTTCAGATCATATTTCCTAATTATCCCGACATACTCCAGACTGCACAGCGCTAACCAGCAGCCGAGAGTATTCAGAGGATGAAATAAGAGGGGAGGCGGGGAAAGACTACGGTGGGTAAGGCTCATCTTCTCTACTGAAGGTTTGCCTTTTAGAGGTTATTGCCTTTAGTGATCCATTCCTTACTGTGAGCAAAGGCGCGCGCCGCATTATCGGTTCGCGGGGCTTCGAGAATCCGCTGCACCACGTGGAGCACGATGGGCTCCTCCTCTCTGTGGAGAGGCCCTGTGGAAATAGCACCAAATAAAAAAAAATAAAAATTCTTGCTCAGGATGTGACAAAAAAGAAAGTGAAGCTACCTTGCCACCTGCAGCGTCTGGCACCTCTCTATTCTCTGCCAATTAAAGGGCTGGGGGGGGGGGGGGGATAGCCAGGTCTCTGGGCTCGAGTTTGTATAATAACATTTGCATAAAATGAGACCATCTGTTTTGAAAGCTTTTAATTTTTTGAATGTTACTTTAATGTGGTAGCGCTGTGAGTTTTGATTTTGCCTCGCCACTGATTTCCTTCGGGGGGCAAAGCTACGGCTAAAGAATACGAAAGTGAGCAAGATCCGCATGAAATACAGCCAACACGTCATCCCATTATAAGTGGTGCTTTTGCTTGGAACCAAATGACAGTTTGACACATATTCCTAATAAGACAGTGACCTGATTACTTTTATGCAAATCGTGTTTGTCAGTGTTGGTTCAGAGCAAATGACATCAAGTCACGATAATAGATTCTTTTTAATTGGCTTCGGTAAAATGTGTTTGGAATAAAGCTCGGTTTTTACACAAATTACATATTTTCAGTTTAACCGTAGTATGTGAGGGAAATAATTACTAGCAGTGGTAGACAGGGTGAGGTTTGGTGTCCAAAAATCCAAAAGAAAGTGTAAAGTAGTGGAGGGGTAAGAGGTAAATAAAAAGTATGTGGTCATGAAAGTGCACACAGCTCACGAGACAAAACAAGATCTTCATAACCATTTTTGCTGGTTCCGTTCTGAGGAAATGGCACATATCAAAAAAACATTTTTAAATTCTACCTCAGATTGAAAAATTCAGTTCAGTTTTCATCTGATTTTGCATAAGAGGACAAAAAACCTCAAAAAAGAAAAACCCTGTCCTATCACCTGTAGGAATGTCCAGAACACGGTAGCTGTTCTCATGATGGTACAGTGCTTACAAATGTTTCATATCTTGTCTGACTCAGTAGCTGCGTTTGACATTTTGAACCTACATTTGCATAATAGAAACACACCAACTTCGAAAAAAGTAATTTTTTTTTAAATAAAAGTTTTGCCGTTAGGATGACGTGGGTTTTTTGGCTGCATCTCAATTGGTGTATTTTGCAAAACTGCAATGGAAACACTTTTTTTTTTCACTTCACACAAGTCACATGTGAAACAACGGGATGTTCCCGCTGGCCCAAACCACAAAGAAAGGAAATAGTTGTAGGATTATGGTGCTGCATGTTTCGTTAATGACTTATCGCATGAACAAACTTATTCTCATGTGATTTTAATTGCATTTCTTGTTTAATGGAAACACCACAGTTGTAAAACCGTGTTTTTTTTTTTGTTTTTTTTTGGAGGGGTGGGGGGGTTCAGCATTAGCAGAACATCGACAAAGTCTTGCACACATTTGTAGTGGAAACACAGCTATTGAGTACTTGGCTACCACAAGTGCTGCCAAAGAATTGACTGCTTAATGAATCAGCTGTGCAGCAGGATACTGATACAGAAACAGAAGGGTGAGAGCAGTAGGGCAACCAAAACAAGGATAACCCCCTCGGTCCATAACACATTAACCAAAAGTGTCTGCCAAAATGGTTAATTCATAGCAAAAATCAATAAATGGACAAGAAACAGTACTTTGACGTTTTAAAGAGAAGTTTCATGCAAGTTTAAATTCGTATGCAGTGCTACTGTCAGCTTGTACAAACAAGAAGCACCAAGTGGAGTTTCAATTTTTGCTTCAAGTATTTCATGTCTTCCTCGTTTTCCATCTTTAGCGGTTCCTTTTTGTAACATCTCCAGTTTTGTAAATAAGGGTTACTTTCCTGTTTTTTTTTTGTCACACATGATAACTTAGTTTCTAAGTCGTACACCTGAGGGAACCGATCTTTCTTTGTGTGCAGTAGCAGTTGATCTGCTGTTACATAGATGGTTTCAACTGATCATCTACTGTAGTTTTAAATGTTTGCCTCAATATTCTTTCAAAAACAGTTTTGCTACCTGAGGAATTTGGTGGCAAAGCAAACAAATATATTTTTGTGTTTCATCGAGTGAGCATAAGACTGTAAGTACCATTTTTTAATTGAGATATCAAGTCATGATAATAACAAAAATGTTGTAGCAACAGCAACAAGAATTAATCAAAGACATGACCAGTTGATCAATTACAAAATCAGATTGTATGCGTAGTGACTTTTTAAAAAATGTGACTTTTAGAGTTCCCTCATTTATCCACGATGCCACACTCCGTCAAGCTAGGATAAGGCATCTGCTTTGACCTCGCCTGGCAGAGCCGTGTTTACGACCAGCCGGCATGCCACTGTGTCACAGGGGGTGATGGTTTTCCACAAATGAGAAATTAGGCATGACAGTGTGATCCTTTCCACAGGGCCTCTGTAGCAGAGGACGGCCTTTCATCAGAGGCCCCGTTTCCCATGCCTGTACCAGAACCTGCCAGGCGCCGTCTAAAGTGTGCCTTTTAGGGTCCCGCAACAGATGGCGGACATGTGGGACATCTCGAGCTCTGAATCTTTTCCCTGCCTTTTCAGCGCGTGTGGACCGATGTTGATGCTTTTTCTCAGTGATGAGCAGAGTGATTTTTAAATGAATGGTATGTAAATGAGGTTAGAGAAATTTGCATCTCAGGTCTCTTGTTCTCCGCCGGTCGACCTCCCGCACTGCCACTAATGGTAAACATATTGATGCCCATGAAGACCCAGTCGGGCACTTCACCTTAGTTTGCCATTACTGTGTGTGCTGCAACAAGTGCTTCGGTTGATTAGGGAGCTTCACCTAATTAAGAAAAAAATGATTTAGATTGTAGCCTTGTGAATTGCAGGAGAAGAGAGAGGGACCACCTTCGTCCTCTGAAGCAATCAAGCCAGTGGCCCTCAGGGTGACTCCTCATTCAAACGGCTTGTTGGGAGATTTTTGCTTGCAGGTTTCCTGTATCACAGGTGAGCATTTCCTGAACAACAGGCAGTATATTGTCCTTCATATATTACTACTAAAAGTGATAGAATCATGGCACCATCCAGAGTACTGGAATATAAGAGTCAGACAATAGCTGCATTTCAATCGACCTTAAAATTCGCAAATTAAAATTGCAAAAATAAATTTGCTCAATGGAAACATGCAAATTTTAAATAAACTCACCTTTTTGATAAATTGTCCCATCAGATTGTCAGTTTCTGAAACCACACACACAATAAATACTTGTCAAAGCCCAAACAGGGTCAACGTGACCCCACCGGACTGAACCGAGTAAAAAAGCTTGCGTGGTGCAAAAGACCCTAACTTTTAAGACGGCATGAAAGTTAATGAACAAACTTTGTCACATATGATCTTTGTTGTTTAGTGGAACCACAGTTATTGTGAAATTGTGGGGGTTTTCACAGTAGCAGAATATCAACAAAGTTTTGCTCACATTTCTAACTGAAATGCAGATACTGATTCTCCTGCATTTCAATTTACCCAAAAATTGTGCAAATTGGAGTCACAAAAATAAATTAGCTCAATTTGCCAATTTGATTAAATGTCACGTCTTTTGATACAAGGTTTTTGCAATAGAATGAGATGATTTTCCAAACCTTCTCAAAATTAGTATGTTTCGCAAAACTGACCAGCAATCGGATGTTACTGGTGGCGGAAAAGATGAATGAGACGACAGGAAGTGGTAGGAAGATGATGGTGAGGCATCATCCTCCTATCGCATGAACAAACTTTTTTATATGTAATTTTTAATTGCATTTGCTGTTTAGTGGAAACATCACAATTGCCAAGATTTTCCTTATTTTCATCCCGTCCCACCAACAATTTGCTTTTCCCAGTTACTTTTTCTTTTTAGATTCCCAAATCACAAAATCATTATAATTACTTCTGCATAATGACCGTAATTGGAAAATCAAAATCTTAATCCCAAAGCCCATGTCTGGTTGTGGTATTTATTAGTGACACCATTTATCACAGAAGGGTCTCAAAGTTAGACCGTGTTGTCGACAGCCAGCTGCAGCTCAGCCCGGTTCAAAACAACTGTTACCGCTGCAGCAATTCTGAAAAATAACAATTAGCCAGGAGCCAACTGGTCTGGGGAAAAAAAAAAAAAAGACACGAGCCATACAGAGAGACTTCATCAAAAATTCTGAATATGAAATTGACTTATCAGGTGGCCTGTTGGGTGCAATTCAATTATCTCTTTGTTTTGCTAAAGGGAATGAGGAAGGGAGATGGAAATGTAACGCAGTGAAATAGCAGGAGGCTGCTGGTAAAGATAAAAGGTCAATAAAAGCAACAGCGTGAAAGAGAAAAGTGATTAGCAGTAAAACTAATAGATTGTGGAGTATTGTTTCTGAGAGAACCATTTTCATTTTACTTGCTTTGTTTTAGTTGGAAATAGAAGTTTTTAGGGTTTCTCTGTTTTCCTTTCTGGAAAATCTGATCTCTAATGGGAAATCGTAATGCCCCCGCTGTGCTTCCTGGGTCGTGGCGTTCCACTTAACACGGCCGTACCATTGTTTTTTGTCTTTTGAGGGAATCCAGCTCGTTCGTCATATTTTTGTTTACTTTAATAGCTGCCGCAAAGGGACTTTTTTTCCTGCCATCCCTAATGAAGCTGATGCGAACTAGAAGTTGGTCCATCTCTTTTTTTTTCTTTTTTACGCCCCACTTCCCAGAACCCAGGTCATCTTCTAAGAACCTCTGATGTTATCAAAATCCACTCTCCAAATGCAAATCACATTCAATCTTCCTGTGATCGTCTCTCTCTCTTTCTCTCTCTCTCTCTCTCTCTCTCTCTCCTGTCCTTATCTCCAAAAAGCTTTTCCCTTAGAAAACCCACAGGAGCCGACTCTGTGCGCCTTTGCGCGTGATAAGAGGGAATAAAAAAAAATAAAAGTCGGGGCGAGTTTACTGCCGCCGCATTGTGCCGGTTTGATCGCATTCCAATTCGTGCGTTGTTTGAGGCTGGAAGTGGTGGGCATGTGGGACGCCCTCCTCTGCAATGCAATATTAAAAGAGATCTTACATAATTCATCTCTTTTCCCTCTGTTTCTTTTTTTCTTTTATTGGAGAGCCATCCTCAAAGTGTCACTGGCAGACCCTTTTAATTTTGACAAGCCTGTGAAGCTGGAGTGCAAAATCCTGACTGCTTGGCTTTGCGGCTTCTCGCGGGACGGGTTGATATTGGGATGATAATGAGGCGCTCTTTTTCAAAAGAATGGATGAATTAATAACCACTCGTCAGTCTGGGAGGAATAGTTCAAAGGCCGTCATATAAAGAAGTGGCTCTGCTTCCAAATGAGAGGAAACATGATTTATTTAGCTCATGGACAGTGCGTCGGTGGTGTTTTTCGCAGTCTTGAAACAAACAGAAACCACTGAGATTTTGCTGAGAGTGGAACAAACTGTCACTGAAAGGATTTATTTATGCCACACCATGTTTAAGAGAACAGAGAAGGACCCAGGTATACGTGATGTTAGGTTATAAATCAGTGTCTCAAAGGGTTCAGCCTTTCATAGAGCTCTTCATGTTCACTCCATCATCTGAAAATGGACAGGTGCAAACCGCTCCCCCTCTTAGAGGACACTTTCAGGTGGGAAAATATGTGGACTAGAGGATCAATCAAGTTTATTTGTATTGCACATTTAAACAACATAACAGTTCAAAGTGCTTTACATCATGGAAACATCAAAAACACATCGTATAGCCAAAGGTTGTAAAACCCAGTAACAGCCATTACATTTGTCGATTATCAATACACATTAAATGTTAATGTTCCATTTATTGTGGTTTAAAAGCAACTCTAAGCAGGTGGGTTTGTAGTCTAGTTTTAAATGAATTCAGTGTAATAGATAACTGCTTGTCGTGTTCTTTAAAGTTGGCCTTTATGGAAGAAAAAGACAATTACAGTTTGTTTCAAGTCAAGTTCGCCTGGCCGTTTCCAATTCTGCTAGCTTAAAATCTCGCTTCGCAGATAGTGTGGACTTTCTCCCATTTACTTGGATTCCTCCTACAGAGCCAATCAATAAAAATCACCATGGAAGGAGAAGTTGTGAATAAACATGGTGATTTTCTGTGCTGTTTTAGAATTGTAGCCCACCTGGAGTTTTAGCAATGACAGTGGAGGAAGTGAACGAAGCCGTTCAGCTATGTGTTGGCCACGCCTCCAAATATAGAATTAACATAAACAGATGCCTCGTTCAGCTCGGCACGTCTCGCTTCGCAGTGGAGGATGTTTGTTTACAGCACAGGGAACTTCCGGTAAGCTTCACAGTGTTATATGTATTTTATACAACGGACAAACAATTGCGAATGGTTAAAGTTTAAAACTTCATCAATATTTGTATCGGTTTGAATATCCCAAAAGTCTGCAATTACAAAATCAATTCACACATATAATGACATCAAAGCAAATGGTAACACTTTATTTGAAGGGGGTGAAATAAGACTGTCATGACACTGTCATAAAAACGTGTCATGAACATAAATAAACCTTCATGAATATTTATGACTGTTGTCATAAAGTGTTATTCGGTAAATTATGACACTTTTAATACAAAGTTGACATTATTCAAAATGTCTTTGTTATGACAACTTGACATTAACCAAGAAATCATTNCAATTCTGCTAGCTTAAAATCTCGCTTCGCAGATAGTGTGGACTTTCTCCCATTTACTTGGATTCCTCCTACAGAGCCAATCAATGAAAATCACCATGGAAGGAGAAGAAATCATTACTGTTTAAACTTTACCTTTAATAACAAAAAAATACCTGATTTTTAAAGTGCAATCAGTAATACTTTTATAACAAATTTATATCAGTAATGATTTCTTGGTTAATGTCAAGTTGTCATAACAAATGCATTTTGAATAATGTCAACTTTGTATTAAAAGTGTCATAATTTACCGAATGACGCTTTATGACAACATTCATAAATATTCATGAAGGCTTATTCATGTTCATGACAGGTGTTTATGACAGTGTCATAACAGTCTTATTCACCCCCCTTCAAATAAAGTGTTACCAAGCAAATTTCTCCACAAAAGAAGTTCTAGGTGAAAAGCTTGAATGACTCATGGAATAATTATTGAACACTTTTATGGAAATGTTTTACATACGTTGTGAAAAAGTCTTTTGTATAAATAATCTAGTCATATACATTCCTCAGGTGTGATTTTGACCCAGTATTTTTTTTTTCCATAAATGGTTGTCAAATCACTCACTATGGATGCAGTGAACTCTGACCTGTTGCTCTTCCCATCGTCTTTTAACGGGACAACACAAAGCAGTCAAACTCACTTGCTCATTCTAGCCGTTTTGTTTCCTCTCTCTGAAACTAAAGACTTTCTTGGAAATGTTCCGGTACATTTTTCCATTCCTACTCTCTTTAATTACAAAGTTGACATTTCAAATATGAATTTTCCCTGTTGTGTCTGCAAAGTATTATTGCAAATTGCAAACACAAACCGTTAAGTCAGCAACATTACAGAGTTTCCCGGCTGTATAACTGCATTAATATAGAGCTTTCTATATTGAACACATTATTTATTCAATACCTGCTGTATAAGACTTATGCATTTATATAATACATGCACTCAGCATTTAGATTATGATTTCCTTCCACATTGAGATGGTATTTTAAGTTGTTTTAAATGAGCTTTAAATGTCTTGAAAGTAGTTTTGACCTGAATGCACTATGGTGTTCGAAGCGTTTTTTTTGTTGTTTTTTTGTGAAAGTTTAAGGAAAATCCAAGCAATTACTTGACAATTAGATTTTATGTTTAGGTTGTCTTAAGTTGATGAAATTTGCTGACCAAAAAGGGGATTAGTCTACAACGGCTCAGAGTTTTTTTTTTCCCTTTTGTGTTGCTATATCTGGCAACTGCAGTTAAGCGAACTGTTATGGACCAGTGGTGGGCATTTATCGTATCGTTTATCATTTATCGTATCGTTTATCATTTATCGTGATAAATGTCTCAACATGAGATGGTGGTTTATTGTTGTCATAATAAATTTCAATTATTATTTAAGAAAATATAACCCTAAAACTATTAGAATTGTTATTTTTCGTATTTTTCTCCACTGTTCGATAAAAGTATTAAAGATATCAGCAAATTTGAAAGTATGATTAAATGCTGATACTGTGTGCTTCTTGAGTGATACAAGTCACACTTCTTTATGTGACTGGTCTCCCAGAGAAGCGTATTATGAATGAGAATGTTTTTTTCAAGAACAATATTGTTTTTGTGGGGCTACAACTTTGCATAATCTCAGCTGAAAAAAACAATTCTTTTAAGTCTGCACCTATCGGATAGATATGGCCCAAATATGTCCAGCTCATGTTGTGTATTTACATGTTGTAGTTTTAAAAATGTAATGATGGAGTTTTCGACAGATATTTCCTTCAGGATTCAATCCCAAAGAGAGCAGGGTGATTATCTGGTCTCTCCAGGCCAATTGGATTTCATCCTGATCATTTCCTAAACTGTTTTTCTTGATTTATCTGAAATAAGTCCAAAAAACGTCTTGGTATGAGCATGACTTGGCCCCAGGACTGATAATTGTGTTTGCTGACTTTTTTTTCGGAATGATCTTGGACAGATTTTTTTTTTAATTTAACGCAACAATTTTCATTCCGAATATCTCCGAGTTCTCCTCACCTACTCGGTTTTTAATAAATATAATTTCCAGGTCATATTCTGCTGCCGCTACTTCTAACTGGGAAAAAAAAAAAACACATTTTCAACTTGCCCAAAACTTTTCAATCATGGGCTTCACCGATGATGGAGCAAGCTCTGCACATTGAAAATCCATTACATACTGGTTTAGCCAACACCCAGCTGGATCCTGTCCCTTCCTGAGCGCTCCGCGGGCCGAGTCGTATTTAAGAGCAAAATGTGAACCGTTGTCTGGATGCTGCCGTCCCCACGTGAGCCATCTTTATTTCTTTTTGTCTCACACATCTGCAGCCCTCACAGCTGGGAGAGGAAGAAAGAGAGAGACAGAGAGAGAGAGAAAGAGAGAGAGAGAGAGAGAGAGAGAGTGTCGCCATTAACGGGCAATTTTGCCCTTTCACTCCGGCTCGTCTTTTCTCCATTAGGCAACTTCCTTCATGCGTTCTTGATTAACTATTTCCCGCCGTCTACATCCACACTTTTTGCATTCCACCACATCAAGGCTGAGGGCACGTGCAGCCCAGGTTTGGAGATCCGTTCGTTTTCCCCGGGCCAAGAGGTCCAGCACAAACACTTGGAAGGTGGTTAAGTGTTCCAGGGTGCAGGGGTTTTTCTCCAAAATCTATCTACTTAAAGTCTATGAGGAAAACACAGTGGGACTGTTTTCTTTTTTTTTTTTTTTTTTTCTGGCTATTGGAGCGCTTGAACAATTTACTTGCAAGCAGTGAACAATAAGCCAAAAATAAACACCCCAACGGGGGAGGAGGGAAAGCATTATGAAGCACTAAGCTGTCGTTCAATCCATCATAACTGAATATCTGCACTATGAAACGCATTCATCCTCCACGCCTATTGTTGACTTATTGTGGAAGTCGGTGATCGGATGTTGCGGATGCTGCTGAATACTGAATTCCGGGCCACATGTTGGTGGTGTTTGGGTAACATTAACGTGGACGCTCTCGGCTCTAATAACCCGGACTCTTCTTTTTGTTCATCTGTTCCAGCGCGTGTGTGAAGCTTTGGTGATATGAAAGGCAAGTGGAGAAAGATGCCAGCCCTCAGTCATGATGTCTAATAATCTTAGCACCGCATCCACCACGTCTGCTGTTGAAGCAAACAGATGGACTCCCACACTGGCAGCTCGGAGGGAATAGATAAAGCACTTCTCTGCCCGCTGTGACAGCTACTTATTGACTGTTGAGTAGGCAAGATTTAGCTAATTACAAACAGGTAATGAACTGAGCCTTGCTGTGCTTGCATATCATATATGCTGTTACAGTTTGTGAAGATTATTATAATAAACCTCCATGGTGGCCTTGATGCATCTTGTTTTTATATAGCGCTGTACTCATTTACAGGCACTGCTGTTAATGATGTGATAAAATGGATGGAGCCCCAAAGTTGTTCCTTTTAATTTAATCCATTTGAAATATCAGTCAGTGAATACTGAACCTTCAGAAACACATAAAGACAGTTAGAAAGTCGACCTTCTATCACCTGAAGAATATTTCTGGGTTTAAAGGACTAATGTTCCAGTGAGGTCTTGAGAAACTCATCCATGAATTTATCTTTAGTCGCATCGATTACTGGAACAGTGCCCTCACAGGTCTGCCTAAAAGCTCAATCACACAGCAGCAGTTGATCCAAAGTGCTGCTGCTCATGTCTATGTTGACATGACAATTTTGATGATGGGCACTTGACAAAATACACTGTTTATTGCTTGTTTCACAATTGACACATAATGAGTTAGCATGTTAGCTTCCACCACCCTGCAGACTTTTGAACAAGCTCATGGTGATGCATCTTTTTAGGTGAAGGAAATCTATTTGGTAAAAGCCCCAAAAAATCTAAGAACTTTCCTTTAAATAATGTAAATAAATTCCTTTCGAGAGAGGGTGGTGTGCTTGCAGAATAGCATTGTAAATGAAGTTGTAATTATGTTTTCCTGCCCAGGACATGCTTCAATTTCAGCCTTTGTTTTGCAGTTGGGTGTTGCAGTTCATTGGAGCAGTCATTGCAGGCTTCACACTGATATAGATGGGAAGCATTTGTGGGGAGGTTTGCAGTCAGAATGGCTTTGCTAAATGACCATTAAGAAGAAAAAAGGATTCCCGAGTTTGTTTTCATCATGCTTGATGTTGGCCAATGTCAAATAACTGCAGAAGAAAAGCAGATCATGCTGTTTATAGGGGGATCCTCCACTATTCAGGTGTTATTGTTGAAACGAAAAAAAGAAAACAGTGTTCAACTATGGGTGTTTTCACACCTGGTAGTCCGGTAGACTCGGTTCGGCTGAGAACCAAACTTGAAAACATTGGTTACATTTTCAGCTGGTGCAGTTTTCTTTCACACTGCACTGCTTGAAAAAAGCCAAACCCTTTGATAAACCTGTTCCCAACTTGCCTGTGGTGGCGCTGCACCAAGAACCACTGAAGGACACAACACAGAAAACCTCTGAAGAAGACATGGAGTGCAGCTTCCTTCTTCTGAATATGTAAACAAAAATTTAGTAGCGTCACACATTGGTGGTTGTGCGATTTTGTCTTTGGTAAGAGATTGCGAGTCATTTCTCCTGCTAGCGTTAAAAACGTTTGCATTTGTTCTGATTGTATTTACCCAGAATTCCCTGCGCCGTTGTCTGCTTCGTGCTGTTGGAGCGGTCTCCCATACGCCTGCCGTTCATATAGCCACTCAAACCGCTCCAGGGTTCACTTGAACCAAACCGAGACCTACATTTGCAGTTGGACCAGAGTTAGCATTCTTGGTCCGTTTCAGAGTTCGATTGCGTGTTCACACTTCCCCGATGAAACCGGACTTTCTTGACAGACAAACTGGAGTTCAATTAATGCAGTGACAACCCTGATATTGTCTAAATTTCTCTCTTTTAAGGTGTCCCTACTGAGTGTAACTGTAATAAAAACCACTGATCTCTATGATTTGCAGTATATCCCTACAATGCACTCAGTTGCAGATACAGAGGTTTGTCATTTTTTGCCAGCCCCGTGTGTCACACAGTGTTTCTACGGATCTAATATCCCGACTTGACAGATAACTTACTGAATGATAGTCATAGATTGCACATGTACAGCCTTCAAGTAGAGTCTTCTGAGGTTTCTCCCCTATAGAAATGTTGACAAACTGCATACGTTACACAGATTATCTTCCACACTTTGTGCAGTCTTGGGATTGTGACCTTGTTCCGTTAGCTGTTTGCAGAGGGAAAGTTTACTGTAATATCCCCGAAGACGCTGTTAGAATGACAGAGATTTATGTTTTACTTGGAGGTGTGTGTGAAGCGGGGAGAGGGGAAAAAATACAGCAATTACCTGCTTTATAGTAACCAGAATATGTGAAAAAATATATAAAGACAAAATGATTGCCTTGAGGCAAGGTACATGCATCCATTATGCACTTTTTCCTATTGAAATGACCTGGGAAAAAAAAGGAACGCATCTACTTTACATATTGTTTATCAGAAACAAAAGCTAAGGATATTGTTCTGTGTGAACATTAGCACCGTGGGCCATGCTGGTTTTGCATTAAGGCAGAGACCTAAAATAATCATGTTTCTACTGGAAGCCGGCAGCATTCAGAGGCAACGATTGCCTGCCTGCCCGCAGAAACATGGTTCATTGTTTGAGATTAGCATCCAGTCATTCTGATATTAACATACAGGAAAGCTGACTGAGGGCAACAGTCGTACATGTCGCTGTAAGAGTAGGGATAAGAGTTTAAAGTTTATACGTGTACTGTCTGCATAATCCGTAGATGCTTCAGAAAATATGAACATATGAAATGAAGTCATTGTCTTGCAAAACCTTACCTGCTCCTATTTCTTGAACTTTTCCACATTTTGTGATGTTACATCCAGAAGTTTCAATGGACTTTTATATGACAGAACAACACAAAGTAATGTATAAATGTGAAGTAGAAAGGTAAGTGTTGAAATCTTTTATTAATAAAAATCTGAATGTAGCATTTATTTATAGTCCACACCTGGAAGAAGAACATTTTTCAGCAGTTTGGGTTATATCCCTGACAACTTGCAGAACACCTCTGTGGAAATTCAAGTCTGTTGAGTTCAACATACAAAACTACTTCTTAGTCCAAAGTGTATAAAAATGGTTGTGATGACTTCCTGAAGGCAGTGTCGGAAAAGCAGGAGCTTTTTAAAGAGACAGAGGCCAATTTCAAAGCATTACATTGCAAAGTCAAATTTTGTTTTAGTCACGTTTGATATGTAAAGCATTTTTATAACAACTGAAGTTAACATAGTTTCTGAACTTTGCTGTAAAGTGACACTATGTGGATGGAAATTACATAATGCCCCACATTTAAGCCACTTTGCAGCTTAATCCCTGATTTGTCTGCTGTGTTCTTTGGTCTTCATGATACTGTTTGTTCACTAATGTTCACCAAAAAAAAAAAAAAAAAAAATCCCTCAGAGGCCTTCATAGGGTTTATACTGAGATTAAATTAGACACAGATGAGCTCTACTTACTAATTACTTTTATTCTGAATGCAGTTAGTTGGATATCATTCAGAGGGGCCGAGCATACACACAACACTTTTACGTTTTTAATTGTAAATTAGCTTCAAAACGTGTCTTTTCTCAAAATCCTTGGTAACACTTTATTTGAAGAGGGGTGAATAAGACTGACATGACA
>NW_006800049.1:21953-35700 GCF_000485575.1 Poecilia formosa | reverse complement strand
ACCTTACCTGCTCCTATTTCTTGAACTTTTCCACATTTTGTGATGTTACATCCAGAAGTTTCAATGGACTTTGAATGACAGAACAACGCAAAGTAATGTATAAATGTATTAATAAAATACATCTGCTACATTCAGATATTAATAAAAATCTGAATGTAGCATTTATTTATAGTCCACACCTGGAAGAAGAACATTTTTCAGCAGTTTGGGTTATATCCCAATAAATCATTACTGATATAAATTTGTTATAAAAGTATTACTGATTGCACTTTAAAAATCAGGTAACTTTATGTTATTAAAGGTAAAGTTTAAACAGTAATGATTTCTTGGTTAATGTCAAGTTGTCATAACAAAGACATTTTGAATATTGTCAACTTCTTATTAAAAGTGTCATAATTTACCGAATGACGCTTTATGACAACAGTCATAAATATTCATGAATTCTTATTCATGTTCATGACATGTGTTATGTCATGCTTATGAAAGTGTCATGACAGTCTTATTCACCCCCCTTCAAATAAAGTGTTACCTAATCCTTTCACTTTGCAACTTTGCTTTGCTTTGTGTAGGTCTAAAGACAAAAAAAATCCCAATGAAAATGCATCAAAGCTTATAGTCCCAATTGTTTCCTGGTGTCAGTCCATTAGTGTTCCTGCTTCATTCCTTAAACAAACCAAGTTACACCTTAAATCTACTGGCACTATTTTTCTCTATCCTGCCTTTAATGTCGACAGAGAGGTACATCGAATTTAGTCAAGGTCGAGATGTGACTTGTCCTAATGGGGAGCAGGGAGATGGGAAGGAATAAAGCAGATCATCGGGAAGCCGGCGACAGATAAGCGTGTAGCAGGTTAAAGGAGGAAGTCCGCGGTAGTTGCCTCTGGTGGCGATATCTCTGCAGAGCAGACACGATACTTGAGAGGATTTGGCAGATGGTGCTGGCTGGTGAGAAGCGTTCACACTGGAGGGGCGGATACTGAAGCTGTCTCAGCTGCTAACAAAATATCTACAGTAAGGCAATTCTGAAGGGGTTTTGTAAACGAGACAGCTTCCATCTTCTCTCTAACCTAAAAGCTGTTGCCCCAGGCTTGACATGTTGATTGTGTTTGTAGGAAATTATGGATCTATCCTCAAAACAATGAAGAAGAGTCCCAAAAAAAAAAGCCTACAAATGCTGACTTGGATAGCCATTCCCTGACAATGCACACCAAATAAAGTCTGCCCGAAACCCCCGGACGGACAGCAGACGAGCTGTCACCGCGCCCCTTATCGTCCACCACAGCATTGTGGACGTCAGGATTCCTGCTCTTTTAATTTCCTTCATCCCTTCTTTTCCTCTCCTTTCCCCACTTTTCCCTTGGGTCTGGAGCATTTTAAGCCACGTATGTAATCTTCAACCACCCAGCCGGCTCTAAGCCTCAAAGAGTCACCCAGATATGGGCAGATGGAGGTGAGCTATCTTGCTAACCTGTTACTGTGGGCCTGAAGCGATAATCATTTCAAAACTATGTGTGTTGGGGGGTGTTTTTAATAGCCCTGTAAAGGTGACGTTTATCTACCTTATCACATTTGGCAGATGCATCGGTGAGAGGGATGGAGACAAGAAAACCAGGGACATGGGGGACAGGAAAAAGAATCAGCTGATAAGGGCCCCTCCCCAGGGACAGATGAGTCTGGATTTACCCCCCAAAAAAGTGCTTTCTTTAGGAGAAAGTTTGAGGGATTAAGGTTAGTTGCTTTCCGCTTTCTGTTCCACCTGCACCTCATCTCACCTTACCTTATCCTTCTTCCTTCTCCAGCGAGATGCTAACCTCTGGAATAAGCCTTTATGAGCCGTGCAATATGTCTTGGATTCACCTTCAGCTTTGCCCCAAAGTTCTGCCTCAGCATTCTTTTCCAGCCACTGCTAACACTCTGTGCTTTTCCCATTACTCTTCATCGTGCGTTGCTCAAATCGGGGTTGGAGGTGGTGAGGCAACGGTGATAGGCGTTTTACATAGTTTCCACTCCAAAACTTCTTTCTTGACAGAAACGTTTCCAGGCATAAAGGGGGTAAAAAAGCAAACATGTACATTCAAACAGCTATTTCTGCCGGTTTATAGTTGACCTACCGGGCAAGTCCAAGGTGATTCAGAAAGCTCCGATTGATGTTTTATTTGGAACATGTGTGGTGTTACAGCATTACTGTAATATTTTATGGATGACAGACCTGGACTAGGGTCTCTTGGTGTCTGTAGGTACTTGTCTCAGGGCCGTTTCAGTCTCTTACATCAGTTGTGTTGCCGCTGGTCGGAATTCAGCCGGAACCCCCAGTTTTTTTTTCCTCTTCTTTTTCAGTATTTGTTTCAAGGGTTACAAAAAAAGTTAGGCAAAGTCAAAAAAGTTCATCTGCCTACCAAAAGGGACACAGTTATTCATACTGATACAGAATTGACCTTCTGCCATGGTGCTGGTAATTCTTTGTCTGGAAGAGTCAGGTAGGTAGTTGGCTACTATGAAGGGTTTCAACATTTAAGTCTGGAAAAAAGAACAATATACAGTGTAAACAGAGCTTATTGTGTCAAACTCCTGTACAATGGATACATTTTAATCATAGTTGCTTAATTTATGGTTATTTGTGGTTGTAGAATCAACTTACAAAAAATATTTGATTTCAGATTGGTTTAGTTTACAGTGCTGTGAACACTGTTTACACAGTACAGAGTTCAGTAATGTTATACATCTGTACACATAAAAAAACTGATTCATCTCATCTGTTAATATCTACAAAACAATTGTAACACAATTATAGCACAAAATATAATAACAATAAAAACTATAAACAATGTCAGTTTAGCATATTAACTACTTTACCTTCAGTTGTTATTAAAATGTGTTGCATATAAAATGTGACATCAAAGAAACTTGCGTTTGTGATTTAGCAAATGTAAATTCTGTCTCTTTAAGAAACTCCTGCTCTTTCTGAGACTCCGCCTTCAGGAAGCTCCTTTATATACATGTTAACATTTTTACCAGTGTTGGACAGAGAAGTAGCTCATATGGCAACTTTTGGCTACATGCTCATGTTTTTCCTTCTTTCACATTTTTTAAATGTATCCATCAATTTTTGCACAGTGAAATGGATTTCCATTCTGTGAGCTTCAAGCGTGAACACAGCTGAAGTAAAAGCGATAACGCATTCCCTTTAATCTAAAAAAAATAAATAAATAAATAAAAATTGAGATTCAGTATTCATCTGGCTGCTAACTTATCTCCCAATCACCTGCAGTCCAATCGGTCCTACGAGCTTCCTCCCGGTGAGGACTGATTGTCATCAGCCACAAAGCACTGACAGTGATTTCTCTTTAATAGCCGATCCGCCGTTGTCACCAGTCGCCGCCATAACTTGCAGTTTGATATCCAGCAGACCGAACCGTGTGACAGCTCTGACAGTTGCTGTCACCCTCAGTCAAAATAATAACATCCCAGCAATCAGCTGGAGATGAAAGAGCGCCGGCTTCCTGTTTACGCGCGCACAGGAGCGAAACTCTGCCGAACATTTGCCGAAGTTGGGACTGAAAGAAAGAGGTGGGGAAAGTTGCAGGTGATCCGTACCAGAAATAAAGGTCGTTCCGCTTGGCGATGATTCGCACTTTGAAGTGTTTAGCTGTGTTTAACACTCCCATTATGCTGCGGGGCAGAGATAACTTTCGACACACCAATCATTTTTTTTCTTTACCCCCCTTCCTTTCTGTCTCTGTTTTTCTTCTCTCAGAGGCGACGCGACTGTTGCTATCTGCACCTTTAATGCTGTAATTAATTCTTTGACACCCTTTTCATCTCAATAGTGTAAATTATTCCTCTGTCTGCCTCTAGGTATTAGCTAACACTCTTTATTTAAAAAGAGTGAGGTGAAAATTAAATCTCTTTAAGAAAGAAAAGCTAATATGCATGAGGTGAATTATGTCTGACAGCTTCTCTTTGTTGAAAACTTTTTAAAGCCTTAACTTTCACTTAACTTTCTGATGGTCTACAGGTTGCATTGAAAATGCAATTTCCAGACACATAACAGGTGCGAAATGAGACGTTTGGTGAACAAATGTTATGTTTAAAACAGAAAACTTTATTTACGCTGCTCAGGAAGCGGATTGGAGAAAGAAATCCTTCTGAAGAGGTAACAGTGTTATTTTTGGTTTTCTACCATTAGCTAATAAAAAAGCAGAGCATGTACACAAATGCTAAAAATAAGACAAATGATGTATGAAAAAAATGAAAGGAAAATGACATGCTTTGTTCTACAACATAGTATTAGCATATGATGCTAAAACCCCGATTGTCAGCAGTGTTTTGCTTTTTTATTCCTCTGTGTGTCTCTGTGCTGCATTCTTTCTATTAGAGACATTATGCCTTACAAGATGGACATAACTTTATCTCGTATGCCATATAATTTTTTTTCAGGGGAATGTTTTATGTCTGTAGTGAATCCAGGGCTGTGGATTGTTCATCAAAAAATTTGCCAACCATGAAGCAGATTCCTTCCAACAGCACAGCACACCTTTGTAGCTGAAGGGCAGCTGTAGCTTTGAGAAAGAGTTGTTAAAAGCAGAATTATCTATTCCTTTTAACGTTATAGTTCACTTTTTTTTTCAAGCAGTTTAAAATAAAAAGATTAAAAACGCTTGATTTATTACCTGGAGTAGTAAATGGCTGCATTCAGTACAGCTCCAGGCTGGAGCTAATGGCAGGGTGGCTCACTAAAATTGTAATTTCAAATAAATGCTCTGCAGTCTTAGATTACAATGAACAGGGGGCCAAAACTTGAAAACGTGGCTCAAGCTAATTATTTTAGTCACATGATTAGCTAATTTAGCTTAGCGTAGCTTAACTGTATACAACTCTATTTTTAGCATTGTTGTGCTAGCTCTAGTCAACTTATCAACTTAAAGTTAAAATTACTGAACCATTATAGATGACAAATTTTGAAGAACTGTTTAATAAACTAATTTTCTGCTTCATGAAGAGTTTTTTTTTGTGTACAGAATTGGAGGCTGCTTTTTCTTATTATTATTAAACATTATATACATCAACCTGCCAATTGGACTAGGGATATAAATTAGTTACTTGGCTTTAATCTCATGTAAAATATGTCTAAAATTTGAAGGGGGGGGGGGGAGGAGAGGACCAGGGTTGAGAAACACTGTGCCAACAGATTAATAGCCTCCATTAGTTGCCACCACCTGATATAGTTTTTCAGTATTATTATTTTTTTGTATACTCCTGTAGCCAAGCAACGACCTTTTGTGGCTAAATTGTGTCTTTGTGCAGTGACTAAGTCTAAAAATATATTAGGAGCTTTTTCATCACATTTGCATCCACACTTCACCAGGATCAGAGATAATCTACACAGAATGTGTGTCTGTTGATCTGCTAGCTCTCTAATATGTAACATTATCTGTAGTTTGAATAATTACTATTTCACCCAAAAAATATTTATTGGGTTCTGTATAAAAATAAAAAATTAAAAATAAAAACTACCAAAAGCAAACTTGATAATAGCTTAAAATAACCTTTAAATAAATTTAATGAAGTTGTCTTTAAATGGAAGTTTCTGGAGAAGACAAGAGAGAGTTATTTCATGAATGTAAGATTTTAACATAGCATCACATAAAATCCTGAATTATCTTTAATATCATCCAAATCCAAATATGTTGTTGAAAGACGGAATGGAAAGGAAAGTTCCTTACCATTATTAGAAACAGTATTAGTAAATTTGAGAAGTTTGCTTTTGTGGCAAGTCTTGATATTTACCCTGCCAAATCACCCAGGACCTCCACCGAAGCAGCATCTGGCCGAGAACCACTTGCAAGCTTAGCTAAATCTCATTTGCCTTAGTAAGTTTTACCGCTCACTGTTTTTGCCTTCATTTTCACCATTTGGACACACTTCGCCAGGATCCAAATCCTCCTCCCTAATCCTGCCTGTCTTCGCCTCGCCACCTCTTCCTCCCTCTCCTTTCTGTGCAGCTGTCTTGCTTTTCTGACGCAGATCGACAGCGGTGGAAGCACAGCAGTGGCAACTAACCTCGAGCCCCCTACATGACTGCTAGTCTGGATGACTTCAGTCTTACTGGAGCATCGACGGTGCTTCTGACCCTCACTGCTTCGTCTGACTTTAAGCGTGATGGATGTAGCTCCAATCTACAGAGAAATCATGAATCGCGGGAAAAGTAGTTGTGTTTATCCAGACATAAATAACTTTTAAATGAGGTCTTCCAACACATTTAAACTTGTCTGGATTGATTTTGGTACCCTGTCTCTCTCAAGACGCTGTTCTGTGGCAAAGACCATGGGGAATTTCATGCATGTTGATGCGGCTAATGGCCGCCACCTGAGCACTGCCATCTGCGCAATCATGCTGAAGTGGAGGAGGAAATGCTTCGAAGTTTGAGTAAACTGCCCCGTCACTTGTGGGCACGAACTCACTGGAAATTCTCCTTTAGCCTTCTATCTGTGCCGCCAGCTGGCATTCCATCACTGACCTGCAATAAAGTCGACACAGTCAGGCGAACTGTGTCCAAAGGACAAGTGAATCCAATTATCCCAGATACTTCCAGCTGTCCCTCTGAATTTCCATAGGGTGAGGTCACCGCATCGTTGCTGCCTCTTTGGCTTGTTTACTTGCAAGAGGAGAGCTGATCAGGACTGATGGCACGGCACAAAAATTACAGACAACAACCAAAACAAATGGTGTTAACAGAAAACTAAATCTCTTTTATAGAATGAAAGCATTTCTATGCAGGCAGGTAAATCAGGTTTCCAGTCATGCTGTTAGGATTGGCCTTTGAGTGAGAACTTCTCTGGAGGGGAGGGGAAAAAAGAGTTCATCCAGCTTCAAAGATATTGAGTCAAAAGGGTAACTCTGTCAGCTTTTCCTTTTATCTCTGATAACGCCAGTGACTGAGCTCAAAATTGAAATTATCAAAATAAATTTGCTCAATGGAAACACAGCAATTTGTACAAAACTCACGTTTTTTGATAAAAAATGTTTTGCTGCTGCTATTTTTCAGTGGTTTTTCAGCCATATTGAAATAGATATATTTCACAAAACTGCAATGGAAACACTTTCTTCGCATCACACGAGTAACATGACCAACAACTGGATGTCACTACTTCATTATTGGTAATGGAGCTATGCCATTTTACACAATCATGTTAATGGTGGTAAATGTTGCCCCTCAAAGTTATTTTTGTTTTTACAGAAAAATCTTATTTCATAGACATACTAGAAATCTTTTAGCAAGTCTTGGTAACTTCTCTTGGCTGCTTGGAGAAATGGCTCATAGAGAAGAGCAGGATTTAGATATCAGAGTTTTACCAGTTTAGAACTTCCCTTTGAAAAGTAAATTAAGACTTAATCCAACACTAATGCATACCAAATTTATGTATGGTGTATTTAAATTGAGTTTGATGTTCTGTAATTGTATTGTCTTTAACTGGCTCCTTGCTCTACCAATGACAAATGAAAAACTCTAAAACACTATTCCATTTTTGTTTATATTTTGCAAATAAGGAAGTAGCGTTCAGTGTCTTCTACAGATTTTTTTGCGTCGTTTTCTTCAGTGATTCTTGGTGCAGCGCCACCAGAGGCTTGGAGGGGGACAGGTTTTTCAAAGCGTTTGGATCATTTGACGCAGTGCAGTATGATGGCGAATCGCACCAGCTGGGAATGTAGCAAATGTTGTGACTCTGGTCCTAAATCAAACCGAGTCCATTGGACTACCAGGCGTCTGTTGAACTTGAGTAAGTTGAAATTTAGCTTTTATGTGATGTAATTTTTGGAGACTAATCCAACAGAAATGTTGGAAACTGAAACGGAAGCTTAAGAAGGGTTTATTTCTAAAGAGTTTCCTGTATATTATAAGCTGAACGATCCTATCAGAACTAATTGCACAAACATGTCTTGTTTTTCATTCTATATTAACTATACTCACCCACAGCACAGATACCCAGAAGAGACTAATAGTTCTGTTTTTTTTTCTCTGATGTTTACTGGTCTTCCCACACAACTCATTTGTAAGCTGACCTGCAATCATAACAGTGATTCATTTTCCTGGTATAATCTCTGATAACCTCTAACTGGCAGATGAAACTGTAGAGTAGCTCTAAGCTAATTAACAAAGTAAAAGCTATTAGCAATCTACATAGTGTCCTAGAAGCCAGTTCTTCTTGGATACATTCTTGCATCATAACATCATGCCTGTCTTGTCTGTTGCTGTCACATTTTCTCTTTCTCTTCCGTCATCATCTTCTCGACTGTAAATGTTGACAGGTATCAGGAGTCTGGGATTTTGCAACAGATGACAACAACTCACCATCTTTTCCATCACTGAATGCTAACGTCTAAGAACCCTGAAACCTCCCACCTGTGTTCCAAACAAGCCCCGCCGTCCGCCTTCATACGTCTGGGTAAAAGTTTTTTTTTGCACGAATGCTAATCTTTTTGTCTGCCTGTCCATCGATTTTTTTCTTCTTCTTCTTCTTCTTCTTCTTCTTCTTCTCCTTCTCCTTCTTCTTCTTCTTCTTCTTCCCGCTACATTTTGCGGGGCATGTTGGAGGACTGCAGGTGGATTTGCGGCCCACGCTTCTCGCTCTAAGTTTAACCTGTGAGATTCTGCACCCCCTGAGGTGGTGCGACACTTCTCCTCCAAAGCGTGCCTGCTTGGGTATAATTAAACTTTTGATGGGAGTTAACTGTTGCAAACAGCAAAATGACTTAAGTCAACCTGGTTTCATGTTATTCTCCCAAAGGTCTCTCAGATCTATCTTTGCTCTGCAGGCAAACAGTTATTTGTTTATTCATTCTTTTAGTAAAATGATGCACCTTTCTATAATTTAAAGTAGTTGCAACAAATAGTTTAATGTCAGCCTATTTGGACTCATTTTAAGCGCGTTATTGTTTTACTTTTTTAGAGTGTTTTTGATTTGTAGCTTCATGTATCTTTTATTTATTTTGCTGCTGTCTCCTGTGCCCCTGTGTAGAACAGGATGCAGAAAATCAGCTGTGACTTCAGGAAGACATCACAGCATCGCAACGGATAAAAACGTTTTTACCAGCATTGCACTGAGAAGTAGCTAAAAGGAGGAGCTTCGTCCTCCAAGGCGGGGCTAGGTCCACCCAGGCGTTTCTCACAGCTGAATGGTTGCCAAGGAGATTATAGGATTTCTTAAGCATTCATGAAAGAGTCAAAGCAACACTCCAGGTATGTTACATTGTAACATTGTAAAATTGTATAAAGCTCCAAAAACTCTATTTTACACAATACTGCCCCTTAAAAAAACATCTCCGAACTCAGCAACTTTTGATCTTTTTTTTTTGTTCTTTAATTTTTAAGCCCACAGTTTTTGACTCTTTGCTTTTTCTTGAGTGAAAATACGTTCAAGTAGTGCAAGTCTTACTTGATCATCAATATACAAGCCTCCCATATGTTGCTTAATATTGGTTTAATAAAAAAAAAGATCTTTAGGGAGGCGTTCTGGATCGCAGGACTAAAATATTCATTGTTCCTAGATTCTGTCCCATCTGTTTATAACCAGCTTTAAAAGTCACTCTTGCATGAACCTTCTCGGATAAGATACATCCTCTACATCACACAGCACCAGTCAGGCTATGTGAGGTTTATTTTCCACGTCTCCTTGTCATCCTTAATGTTTCAGCTCATGTTCCTGATAAATAATCAGATGAGGCACAGTCTCACCTGTCGGGTGTCGGAGCGTCCCCTCACTCCTCCGCCTTCATTAGTGTTACGGCCAGCTCTGACTGCGGGCCCGTTCCGGGGTCAGGCCTCTCCGCTGTGGGCTGTAATTGCAGTGTGTTGCACACTTGAGAGCTGATGCACCCGCCTAATGAATTGCCACAAAGTTTAATGTGAAATTACGTTGAGGTGAATGGTAATAGATTATCAGGGTCTGTTGGGTTACTCTGTAAGGATAATCCATTGCAAATTGATGATTACCTGCCTGAAATTATAATGAACATGTAAATTAGATTATCCCACTCAAATGATATAATCTGATCACCCTTTTTCCCGTCACTGGATTATCCGTCACAAAAGCAGGGGACGCACCAATAAGGAGAAAAACGTTCAAAAATCATTTTATTTTGTTATTTATAGCTCAAATTTATTTATTATTTTCATGAATTTTATGAGCTCTAATTGATCTAAAGATATGGATGAGCACACTGTAGTGTAATGATGTTTTAACATACCAATGTGTAATCTTTACTGATTAAAACTAAAGGAACATTTAAAATTCATGCAGACATCAACTTTGTTTTGAGAACAGATTAATAATCCCAAAATTAGGAAAACTTGTGCAAAATAAGCTGATTAAAAGTAAAAAAATGAGCAGGCATGTAATATCCGTCCCATTCCTTGTTTAACATCAGGGAATCAGACAAACAGCTTGACTATATCAGCCTGGCAACATCATGTTATGTTTTCAGATTTCACAACGTCACCAGAATTTGCTTTAACTATGCCGCTCAGAGACAGTTACGTCCTTACATTACTGTGTTTGTGATTTATTACATTTAATATTTTTTACTTCATACCAGCAGTCAGCAGTTTTGACAAATGTTCCCTGAAGTAATCTTTGGCACATTTTATTCAGTTCAATTAAAGTTGATTCATCAAGCACATTACATGTTTAACACAAAGCAGCTCTTGTTTTGTACACAGGTTTTCTAGCCACAAGCTTGTTTGCAAACCAGGTCCTTGGTTGGACCTTTTTAAAAGACAGCAAAACTAAAACTAAAGACTCCTGTCATACATAGACATATACCCTGAATTTCTGTGACTGTTAATAAAAACATGAAAATGCATGTTTATGAGACCGTTGGTACATTTAAGTCAATTTTAAAGAAAAGAAAATATTAGACTGAAATACTTAAAGTCCTTTGAGGGATTGACAGTTGTAATGAAAAATGGCCTTATCAGTATGTCCATTTAGTCCTAGAAACAGCTTAGATGTTTTTGCCTAGGGCAGGGAGGGACCTCACTGGGTCGGGCTTGGAACCCGTTGATAACTGCTTGCAGTTCTAGTCTTTTTTTTTTTATTATTCCATGCGATTGTTAACTGGAAGGCCTTCCATATGAGAAACTTTACCCAAATAAAACATAAGATAAACATAAGAGTCCTTCGGGCGGTGAGACAGGACATTACTGGATGAGAAAACGTTTCATGAACAGTATTGAGGAGAACTTTGTAAAAGCAGCAACCTGCCAAAGCCAGTGATCCGGTACAGAGCAGAGGACCATCCCACAGGAGGCGTACTGTCAGTGATGAGGATCACGTTTGTCAGGTAGACTGCCAGGGATCTGGAGGCCACGCCCCCAAGAAGCACAAAGAGGAAGAGGTTCAAATGAAAACGGGAGAAGGAGAACAACAGGGAAGACGAGCCCTGCTGCCAGAATGAAGTGTAACAAAGATAACACATAGAATATCCTCCATGAAATCCATAAAGGCTCTCCGAGGAGTTTCACACAGAACAGGTAGAGACTTGCAAATGGAAAAGAAGAGGCTGACAGGTGGAAAGGAAAACACAAGACGTATTGCCTCACAGATGGTTAAAGGGATGGGGTGCGGGATTTCTATTTCTGTCCTATTGTTTCCAGTGACTGTTTTCATATGAACATGGAATGAAACAGGATTAGATTGGAGTCTGAGCGATATGTTAAATAAACACATTGCTAAACACATGTGGTTTGTTTAGCAGTTTCTTACAATGGCATCTTCGGATCATTGTACATAGAAAAATAAATAAATAAATACAAGGAATACATTTCTGCCAAAAAATCTCTGAAATTCTGAGATTAATCTCAGAAAATTGCTAATTCTGAAAATGTATACATTTTTGTAACTCATATTTCTCATTTATCTCCACAAATGTTTGACTTTTGAAAATCTTAATATCCATGTTTTGTTTTTTCTAGAAAATCCTTGCAAATGTTTGACTTTTGAAACGTCTTTATTTTCTTTTTTCTTTCTTTCTTTTTTTTAAATAAATTTCTGAGATAAATCTCAAAAACTAGAGATTTTTTAGTGGAAAATTACTCCTCCTTTCTTTTTCTACCCAGAGGGGCTCTAAAACCCCACTGTTAGTTTCTGGACAGCATTTAAAAATTAGCTAAAGTTTCACCAGGCCCAGAAGAAAAATAATAAATCTCCCTGATCTAATGGATTCCACAGTGTGCGTCAGCCTGCAGCGATTTCCCCCTATGTATAATGTTTCTGTTGCACATTTGTCATGCCTCTTATTAACCTTGATCACTGTGACAGATCATCTCTGTTTCAAGATAACGCCGCAGTAATGCGTCAGGAAGCTGGCAATCCCTTACCTTTTTTGTTGTCATGACAACCAACATTTAACACTTTGGTGCATTTTATCTCCAGGGCCTTTAGGTTAAGTCATCTGTTAATATTACCTTTTTACTGAGCATGAGATGAAAAGAAGTGCCAAAGTATTAAAACCCAACGCATCGCAGTGCAGTCACATAGTGGGTGTTTAAATAAAGATGCAGAATAAAGATCAAATGACAATATAACTTATTGAAACCTCAATCTGAAGTCAGTGCGTCAAGACAAAAATCCTCCCTTTTCACCTGAACTTTGGTTTTAAATTGTAAAGCTGCGGTGAGGTTTAAACCTCCAGTCGTTCTTTGTGGCACCAGAAAACAACCCAAACCGTAAAGTAATCAGTTGGTTTGTCATGTATATGTTTTCATATTTTGTCTAAGATTACCAGGTTAAATGGTTGGTATGGATCTTTTTTAAATGAACAGCTTACTAATTTGACATAATTATTGCAAAGATTTTACTTATATTAGCGTAAACTTTCTTCTGCGATATACATTGAGGCACTTTTTATGAGGATTATAATAATTTTCCGATATTTATTCAGTAATGTGGATGGAGCCTCAACAGAACAACAGTTTAATGACAGTAAAATCTTAAAGCTGCATTACCTAACTTTTATAAACAAGATGTTTCTTACATATATGTTCAAACTGACAGACTAATGTGAGACAGAAAATATGTGGAAAAAATCAAACTTCTCTGGTTTCTCCCTGAAGTTTGGAAACAAACTGTTCAGTCAGAAACAACCAATCAGAACCAGAGGGAGGGCCATAGTGTTGTCAATTACTCTTGCGTACATGCTACTCACAACACCTCCCCTCTTGCTCTAGCTAAAGCTAGTTCACCAGACTGGAACCTGCTGTGAATGCTAAGGCTAGTTAGCATGACAGCTGATGAATTTTCTGCTGTTGTGATTTGCCTCTCTGCCATTATGTATACATTTGTACACAAGGATGATTGACAGCGACCGATCTCTGACTCTGATTGGTTGTTTATGACCTGGTAATAATCAAACCAATTCTCTAAAATCTTCTTGTCAAGCCTGTGCTTATGAATGTAGTTGGTACATATTTTTGTATAAATACAAAAAATTTGACATTTGGCTGCAGAATTCTTTATCCAACCATCATCTTTATCTTGTGGACGATGTCAGTGACTTGCTTTCAGGACTTTTGTCCAGTCGACTGTCTTTGCTAAGATGGAGTGTTGCCTTAATTCTTTTATGCAAGTTTGAGAAAACTTTTTAATCACTCAGCTCCTTCAGACTAGCCAGCAACAATTAGCACTTGGTGGTACCACTCATTTGCTGAGCTCATTATAGGAGCTTCTTCTCAGTGCATCTCTGGAAAAAC
>NW_006800049.1:0-21792 GCF_000485575.1 Poecilia formosa | reverse complement strand
CTTGATTGTGCTGTAAAATGACACTATGTATTACAGGGAAACACACAACACTGCCTCTTTGAAGCGTTCTGCTAAGATTGCCATGTTTAAAAATAACACGCAAGTTGATCTATTTGTTGTTTTCTTCACCTACCGCCGCGATTGTTTGACCCTGCGACTCAGTTAGGTGAGCTACGCCTGGTTAGAACCAGAGCCGCTTCTCTTTTCTCTGTCGCACGGCCATGACGGGTCACTGGAAACGCTCAAAACGAATTACAGTGCCCGCTTCAGCTTCCTCTTCTCCACGCCGCTCCAGCCATAAATAATTCGACGAGTTGTTTCGCCGCCACGCATCTGAATCAGCTGATGCATTTTTCATTGACCGGGGTCTCCATTAGACATGCTGATAGATGTCTCTGACACTTCAGGAGCACATTTTCATACATCCACACAAGGATGATTATGAGCACAGATAAGCATAGGGGAAAGACAGACGTTTACACCCTCGGCACTCGCTCCTGTCCTCCTCCTCCTCTTCCTCCTCCTCCTCACACATCCAAGCTTTTCAAAGCTGGAAGTTCTTGAAAAAATAATCCAACACTGTCACAGCTGACCTAAAAATTACAGAATCATTTCCTATATACATAACACCAAACTGGTCAATCAATGCATCCCATCATCATGGTACAAATAGGAATAAGAAGGACGGAACATTTTTTCTTCTAACAGTGAGTCCATTTAAAGGAGCAGCATGATGTGAAATCGACTTTTTTGAGCTTTACCTCATGTTATGATGTTATTCTCTCATCAACAACATACCTGGACTATTGTCTTGATTATTTTATGCATGTTTGAGAAATCCTTTAATCTTCCATGGCAACCGTTCAGCTGTGTAAAACGAATGGGTGGACCAGGCACAACCTTCAACAACTAAGCTCTGCCTTCGAGATTCAAGCTCCGCGTTTGAGGATGAAGCTCAGTTTTATAATACCAGTCATATGTGATATATACAGCAATTTTTCCACAACTACAGTTAACTGATTGTTCTATGAAAGACTAGGATAATGTCTCCACCTGTTGTGATCGTTGAGAACCCATTGAACAGGAATAATATGCATTTTGAAAAACGCATATTATTCCCCTTTAAAAATGTATCAAACAATAGAAGCTACAAGGATGTTTGCACTGATTTTTCTCCACCTGAAAAAAAAAGATTTATAGGAAACAAGGGAGAGGTAAAAACAACAAAGCAGAAAGTGCAGATCCTTTCTAAACTTTCAGCCGTTTTATCATTCCTCGTGATTTTAGAGCCTTGACTTGCTGGGTTTTCATGCTCACAGAGAACACTTTCCAGCTTCCAGAGCCATTACTCAGGCTACGTGGTTATGAAGCTGCAAGTTGTCTTTATTTTGATGTTATTTGTTTCTCTTATTTTAACTTCTCTCCCCCCGCCCGCGCTAACGGGAAATCACTGGGAATAATTCAGAGCGAGTTTTAATAATGTAATCATGTGCTCAGCAGGAAGGAGGTATATCTCAGGGTCTTTGCACATTCATCCTCTAATGCACTCAGCTGAAAATGCATCTGCAGCGTCCTCCAAGTGTAACAACGACGCACACTCAGTAAGCAGGAAAAGAGTTCATCATCCCTGCAGTTCGCACAAAACCAACAATCATCGCATTGCCTCTCTGTCCTGTTGATGCTTTGTGAAAAAAAAGAAACTATGTGAACGGACTCCACTTTACAGGCGATTTAGAAAGAAACCCTTTCCATTGATCTGTTGTTTTTGCCACGTAATTATCTTGGAGGTGTAGCTCTTTGAATCCCTGTAATGGGCCCTGTTCAAGCATTTTGGTCTCGTGCTTGAACACGACAGCGCGATTGTGCGGTCGCTTCGGTACAACACTCAGAGTGCAGCTTTCCCGACTCGCAGAGTCCAAAGCTTTCGGGCGCAATCCGGAAAGTTCACTTGTTTCAGTTTTTGCTGATTCCAAAGCGGTCGCTTGTCTGTTAAGTAATTCTTGTTATTATCGTATTCCTACAACCCGTGTGTAACCTTTTCTCCCATGTTGTGCTCGGTCAGATCGACACAGTGGAGACGTCAATCAAGCGCTCCCCATCGGTTTTCAATCTAGCAGCCCCCCACACAGACCCCCCGCCCTGGGCTCTGGAGATGGAGAAAGGTCACCCTGGGGTCGCGCTGCTCTGTGTTCTCATTCGAAGAAACCCTGCTGCTGTTCTGTTCTCATCACCAGCAGAAAAACCCCTGTCCATGGAAATCCCCTTCAGGACAGCGCGCCTCAGCCCCAGGTCAAAGTTCACTTATAACTGAAGCTGTTTTCTTTTTTTTTCATTCATTTGCTCTCTGCACCATCATCACTGTAACCCTGGAAAAAATATTGTTTGGATGTTGCTGCAGTAAATTCTTCAGTTTACAAGAGATCATGCATATTTGATTTATTTACCCGTCTAAAGCAGAGCTGGACAGCGTTCCCACGTCGCAGTGTGCTGCCTGAAGGAGTAAGAGAAAATAATAAATAAGGGCAAAACTTGATAATACAGAAGAAAAAGAAAACCTCAATTGTTTTTGTAGGTCACCGTTTTCTTTTTATTTTTAAAGCAGAGGATTAATTTCAAAACGTACCAATACAAAGCACAGAAATAACACTTGGAGGTATTTGCACCATGATGTGCCAATTGGACCTTCACAAGATTTTCTCTTTAGGAGAAAAACTCAGGACTGAGGGACGAACACAGTTCATACTACGGCTACATGACGGACAGCTCTGTCAAGGTCAGCACCATGTTATGTTACTTTATGGACATACAGGTCCATGACGTAGAGCGCTGCCCTGAAAATATCCAGTAGCTCTGTTAGTTTGTACGTCTACTACAAACATGAACATGTAAAATGTTTACGTGGTAACTTGGGAATGTACAACTGTGATTTTTTTTGCTTTTACATCTGTAGTTATTTTTAGTAGTTCTTGCAAGTTAACTGTGTCCCTTGTAAGCATAAAACATCTGCTAGTAGAATAGAACAGAAGAGAGGAGAATGCAGTTCTCATGTGACATCACACTTAATCACACTTAAACTTTGTAACTGGCAGCCATTTTGGCAGGCAGTTGCTATGGAGTTTTGACGACAATAAATAAGCCCTGACCATAGAATTAGCTCTCGCCTCGTTCTTAACTTATAAACAGTATAAATACATTACAACTATTACTCTATGACAATTTTGGATCACTCTACCCACATCTGTGTGATACTTAAATATCTATGATATTTACTGCAGTACCTACTGCCAAACTAGCAAAAGTCATTTAGCTAAAGTAGCGGCTATCTGCATGCTAAGACAGAAGCATAGCCTGCATGTATGCTATTACATGAACTTACTCTGCCAGTCACCAGGACCTTGTTATTTACATGAAGAGTTTGCATGCCTCTTACAAAGCCTTGGAAATACAGATTGTATGCATCTGTGGGTTTCAGTCCATGAAATCTACAAAATCCAAGAGTGTTCACAAAGATTTTATGTCAGTATTTCCACCTCTTAGCTTGAAGTGGCATGTTGGAGACAAACATGTTGAGAGAAAACTAACACATGGAATTAGAAAGTTTTAAGTTGCATAAGAGAGTATATAATGGATGTAATGTTTAAAAACTTGGAAAAGTGAGACTTTCAGCTGCTTCCATTCACTCCTGCTATGTTTTATATGCCCATGCACCGGTCAGGATTGGGACAGAAATTTCTATAGTCACCTAAGTGCTTGAATAATTTTAGCATTATTGTTTTCCAGCCTTTATCTTGGTTCTCATTTGCTTTGTGCTTTCTTTGTTTCTTTTACATTTTTTTCTTTGCGTATTTCTTGATTTCAGATATATTGATGCATTAATTTTGTAAGCAAGACATTCCTTCCCCTTTTATCAATTACTTTTCTTCAGTTTAATTTCTTTATATATCTATGTTTTCATTTGGAGAGGGGCTGATTTTGAGAATACAAATTTGCAAACGTTCTATCATTGGCTAGGAAAAGGTTCAGTTTGCCATATTTAAAGCAGTACTGCAACGCTTAATGTTAAAGCTCCATCAGCATTATCAAAAGTTTAAGGGTAAAAAAAAACAATATTGCTTCTGCTTTTCACTCATTCTAGTTTTTCCTACATGTAAACTGAAATCCCATAGCCGATGCCGCAGGGTTGCTTTTCTGAATAATCAAATCAATGTTGTTATAGGACATTGATTTCCTGGGTTACTACGGTCAGAAGGGGACACTTACAAGATGAAGAATTGGTCAAACAATTAGGGGAACGAGGTCCTACCGGGGATTCTGTAGCTCCATCTACCAATTAATTTTCATTACCCTATGAAACCTGTTCAGTATTAGAAAGTTCCCCATTCTGCTTTAGAAGAGAAAGAAAAACACAACATGTTTGTGTTTCTATGTCAGCTGTTGAAGAATTGTGTCCAAACGATTTAGGAAAAAAAAATCTATATTGAAAATATATAAACACTCACCTGCCACTTTATTAGAGACACCTTGCTAGAATTTGCTAGTACTACTTTAGTAGCTGAAGGTAACTGAATGTATTAATAAATAGGCACTATATGCATAGAAAATACATAAAACTGCCCCTTAAACTTTGATTATGGTGCCGTATAAACAGAGCTTCTGGCAGGTTTAAAATGTGGATAAATATTCTAAAAAAAAAAGTCACTGTTGACATTTGTGGAGGAAGCATCGTTTATGTGTAGAACAGGAACAGATGGAGGCAAAACCAGAGCTCAAGAGGGTCATTTCTAGTTCAGGTCCCAATTCCTTCTGTCTTTCTCTTAACACTTTATATGGATGTATGTCTCCTTATACAGTTACTGTCTTCACTGTAGATTAATTATAGGAGAAATAAAGCTCCAGATAATGTATCGGGACGTTTGCTCTCGTGAGGTTACGCTGGGTTTCCATCACGGAGCCATAAATCCGAAGTGAGCCGGTGTAGCTTTTCCGTTTGATAGACACTAAAGAATATTTAGTGGTGTGCATTGCTTTCTAAACCTGTAATTCTCCACAGAGTACACTACAATTTAATGGTGGGAGTGTGAGGTGGACCGGCCCCGGGGCGACAGGGCCCCTCCTCGCAGCAGCTGTTGCCGCAGATGTAAGGTGACAGTAATCAATACTGATTATTAAAGTGGGAACACCATCTCCAGTGTGTGATTAATCTTCATTCTCTCGTGTTTACAGAGCCTCTCCTGGCCCGCTCGCCTCCGAGGGGGAGCTCTCCGCCATTATCTATCCCCGGAGACGGGGAAAAACAAAACACTGTCACCATTAAGCATATTCCCTGTCACGGCCCGGAGAAAGCAGGCCCAGGTCGTCGTGATGGACCCTGAATGCGCTCCTGTATCAAAACACCGGCTCTGGAGGACACAGTTCTATGAAGACATATTGGTTTGTGAGGGCTTTGTGTTCATTAAGTACAGCTGCAATCACAGAGGCCATTCAATGCTGCTCATATTCATTTAAAACTGCAGTATGTAACGTATATTTTAATACATTTGTTGAAATGTCATTATGACTCTATGGTATGAGATGGCGCTTATCCTGCTCCACCTTTTGCTTTCTGCTATGCCACCGCTAGCATAACATGTTGTGAATGCTAAGGCTAGATTAGCATAGCCACAGATGATGCGGAAAAGCTGCTGTCATTTAACAGGATGTTGTTTCTCCACTATTTAGCACATTTAGTAATGAGTACATAAAGTTTGATTGGCAGCACTAAGACCCGCCTCCTGGCTCTGATTGGCTGTTTTTGGTCAGACTCAGTGCTTTTCTTCAGATGGCCTTAGTAGCTCAGGGAGGAGGTGGACGAGATCGATATCATGAAATATTAAAAATGATATGATGATCTCTTGTAAACTGAAGATCCCAAAAGAATCAAAGTGTTTTTTATTGTGTCTTGGTAGTTTTTTTTTTTTTTTTTTGGGGGGGGTAGGGGGGTAATGAAATTGTCCCGCCTTCACTATATTCTGCACTATACGGGACACAATGTGCTAAACCTCTATAGTCTACTTTAAACAGTGAACTTTTGTGGAAACACTTTTTTGGAACTTAAAAAAGTCAAAAATTTAAGTTTGTAACTCCATGTGCCCCTCTCCCACATGTTTCTGCATATGGTGGGTGGGCTGGTTGATAAAAAATACTACTATATCTGCCCTCATTCATAAGACAGACACATGTGATTGTTTGCTCACCTCAAAAGACAAAGTGATGGAATGGAAATCAAAGGACAACCATCACTTAAAGCTGCAGTACATAACTTTCATTAAAAATATGTTTTTTCTATATATTTGTTAAATTTGTCGCTTCTGCCTCATGCCTGAAATACACCAGTCAGTAACAACCAATTAGAGCTAGGAGGAGGGTCTTAGTGCTGTCAATCAACTTGTACATGCTGATTTCCTAATCTAAGTTACTGAAGTTTTAAGGTGGAACTACAGTTCTAAGCCACTGACTGCATCAGAGCTGATAGCCTGAGTAGCCAGCCAATAACTAATAACAAGAATGGATGTATATATATATATATATATATATATATATATATATATATACATATATAGTGCTGTATGCAACAAGGCTTCAGAATTTAGCAGGTGTTTATTTTATATTTTTGCTTTTCTGTTTTAAAGAAAAGCACGAGGATCACCTTCATTTCTACTTCAAAATTTTGTGTAAATACTGCAGATAAATTTTATTTTTACCAAAGGTTGCCAAACCATGAGAATCTCATCCCAGCCAATGACTGCATTCCTATGTGCAAACAGCATTTCTTAGAGTAAGCTGATTGGTCAGATTCTCGTCATCTGTTAATTCAATAAACTTGATCTACTGTTTGTGGGGAAAGTATTGTGTAAGTATTAGAAGACTTACATCTGATCAGGTTTACATGATCACATGCAATTATTGATCAAATATAGAAAAAAGTAAAGCTGCCCTTCTTCGCTTGTGGGAATCAACGCCGCAGAGCAACGTAAAGTCCACAACACCGTTGATCTGCTGCACATGTTGTTACCGAGTCGATAACCTTAAACAACGCCTCTGAAAGTTATATCGGACCCACTTGGTCTTTTTCAAAAGTGAAGTTCTGTAACCTTGCTGTGTGGCAGCCATTGTGAAACAAACAATTCATCATCCTCGCTTGGCCGCATCTGCAATCAAATTCAGATTAATGTTTAAAACAGAAACAAAGCAAAAATCCAATTAGAGTCATTTAGGGTATAGATTGTTTGGTTTGGGGGCATTTATGCTACCAGGTCAATTAAGCAGAGACTCAATAATGCAGTAATGAAAGTCAGGCATGGCGAGAAGGAGAGACAACGAACAGGCTCACGGGTGATGGTAACGAAAGAAAGCGGTGGTGTGTGTGTGCGTGTGTGTGCGTGTGTGTGAGGCGTGTGTTTTGCAGTCAGGCGGCTGAGCGCTCAAACACACTCAAATATGTGTATGATATGCATCGGGGGGGAAACCATTAACATTTTTGGACCGGCTTGAAGGCTCCCAGTGCCTCCCGTCTGCATCGCCTGTGACTGCAACAGATGGTCACCCCATCCCTGAGAGCCCCCCACCACCCACAGGTGTCAACTCCCACCCACACCCCCCGTCTTTGCCTCCGTCGTTAGATAATCTGCCGTCCCACCTCACCTCCCCCTCCTGCTGCTCGTCTAAAAAGGAACCCCAGCTTCCCCACTACCCCCTTGTTAAATCCTCTCTTCCTCTTCCTCGCCTCCCGTGCTCCCATCACTCAGCACCTGTGAGGATCCCAGTGAGAGGAGATAAGGTGTTTACGTGGCTCCCTTTTTTTCTTTCTTTTCTGTTGGACTTGGGTGATGAGTGGAGGGATGGGGGAGGAGGAGGGAAAGGAGGAGTGTGTTGGTCAGGTAAAACAAAGAGGGAGAAACCGAGCAGAGACACAGAGAGTTCCTGACAGCTGTTTCATTCAGAATCTCCCCTCTCGGACTCCACATCTTAAAGAGGCAGTACTATATATTTTCAGTGATATTTTATAGCACAATTAAGTAACTATGTTACCTTCAGTTGATATAAAAAGACTTTCTAAATCAACTATGACTTTTACTTCCTGATCTAACACCTTGAAATTGTGTTTCAAAAGGAGAACTCCTGCTCTTTCTGAAACTCCACCTTCACGAAGTCATCACAACATGGCTCCTCTATTAACCTTTTAACAACGTTTTACCAGCATTTCACTGAGAAGTAGCTTGTATAATGAACTCAGCTCCACCAGGTGTTTGCTAATTGCTGCTGGCTAGTCTGAAGGAGCTGAGTTGGGGGGGCTGCTATGTGAGGTGGAATCTTGGAAGCTGCAGCTCTGAGGAGGAGCTGCATTTTGTAGGCGGGGCTAGGTCTGCCGAGGTATTTTGCACAGCTGGATGGTTGTCATGGGAGATTAAAGGATTTCCAAAACATGCATGAAAGATTCAAGGCGCTCCAGGTATGTTTGTTTTTGATGATGGAATAACATCGAACAGTTAAAAAAGGTTGAGTTTATATAATACTGCCCCTTTAAGAAGACAGGGTGGCTATGCCCGCCGCAGCAAAATAAAAAAAGGGACTAGGAGGAGATCTTTAGGAAAGTTCAGAGGATTAATTTGACACAAGGCAGAGAGGATGGTTAAACACAAGGAGGAAGAGGAAGATGAGGAGGGTGGGGGAGTGAAAAGCTTTCTTTGTTAGAGTAATTGCTCTGAGCCAGTCTTGTGTGCAAACCGGTTAGAGATTATAGGATTTATTCCCATGTAGATTTTCAACAAAGTCGCTCTGCTTGAGCCATTCTGTTCTTCCCCCCTGCAGAACGTGCAACCTGGGATGTTCGGGATAAATCCATAAATACATAAATATCGAACAATGCGGGAGCGCCGTGTCTTTTGTTACCCGGGACAGGGAGGCAGAGTGACGCAGGCGTGGATTAAACACACACATGTCAAGGTGAACAAATGAAATGTCAAAATAAACGACAAAGCAACATATAGAAAATATCAAATTTGATTGAATTTTATGTTACAGAGCAAAACAAATTAACACGATTGTGACGTTGTGTTTTTGATGTTTTTTGTGCATTTTATGATGTTTTTAAGATTGTTAATCTAATATTTTCATGGATGGTTATGAATCTATGAGGAACAAACTACCTCATAATTTCCTCTGGGACAAAAAAGCACCACTTAACTTAATATAAGCTAAACTAAGCCAAGCTAACTTAAACTAGCCTAAGGCAAGCTAATGTAACTTAATTTAACCTAATTTAAACAAACTTAATCCAAGGTAAACTAATCCAATTTAACCTAAACTAACCTTACCTAAACTAAGCTAAGCTAAATGAAAAAGAAATGCAATTCTTTTTATTTTTATTTATTTTTTGCAAATAAAAATCTAAAATGCATTGTGTGTATTTGGGTTTGGCTGCCTTTGATCCAGATACTTCAGGTGTCGCCTGAAGACTAAACTGAGTCTGACTGGTGGTCATTTAATCTCAGAATAAATCCAGATGTTCTCTGGCGGTTTGTTAGAAAACGTTGGTGAACAAACAGCATCAGCAACACAGCAGCCAGGTCAGGGGTGAGGCTGTGGAGAAGTTCAGAGCTGGGCTACATTATAAAACTAATGTCGAGCTTTAAACATCTCACAGACGTCTGTTCAGCCCATCATCTGAAAATGGAAACGGTGTGGCACAGCTGTGGGCCGAGCAGGAAATTGCCGTCCTTCTAACCTTAACCCAGGAGCATGAGGTCAGCATGAGGTCAGCATGAGGTCAGCAGGAGAGAAACATAACAAGAGTCTTTCGTGAACGTCTTGCTGAATTTTCACTCTGGACTCCATTTTAAGAAAAATCAAAAACATTTTGCTGCCAGTAAAACATTATGTTAAAAAAAGGGGGGCTAAAAGGTTTTGGGGTTTTTTTAGTAAAAAAACAAAAAAAAACTGTTCCTTTGTTGATGCGGTATCACATTTTGGATACATCTGGACACATTTCCAGTAAAACTTATTGATCTTTGTGATTTTAACGTTACAAACTAAGAAAAGATTAAACAATGTGCAAGCTTTTGCAAGGCAGAGCACATTCTGTAATGGATAAAATATGAACGCTCCAAACTGCTCAGCCATTGTTCTGTAACTTCTGTAACAAGAACACACTCTTTTTGATATCAACGAGACACAAACCGCTTCACCGAATCATAATTATCATTAAATTTAACGGCGGATAAAACAAGAGCATAAAATCAAACAAATAAACAAAAAAAAAGAGAAAAAAACGGACATTATGATTATCGGCGCTATCACAGAAACGGGAACATAAAGAAGAAAAATCATTTATTTGATGTTGAAAAATGGAAACGACCTCGATTTTGGGTGCAAAGATTAGAAAAAAAAATCTAAATGACTCACATATTTGCATTTGTAGAGCTACTTTGTTTACTGGAAACACTTCAAACGGCACATTACCATTTCAAAAGCTGGTCAAGCATGTCCGCACATAAACACGAGACGTCTGTGTTTGTCTGGTTTATTTCTCGTTTCCTCGTTCGCCCTCAAACCAAGCGGCGGATCCCCGCAGTGAACTTCTGCCGGCTCTCTTTTGCTCGCATGAAACAGTGTGGGGCAAATTGCATTGTGTGTCTTAGAAGACACCGCGTGCGGGACAGATGCCTCAAAGAGGCTCTGCGAGGAATCAAAGGCTTCCCTCTGATGGAGGAGAAACCGTTGCCATCCCTGACGGTTTCTTTCGACACATGTCGCCAATCAAACAGCTCTCAAAACACCTTCTGTTTTCAATCCGGCTCTTTGACGAGCTGCTTGAAAAGCAAAATGTGTGCGTGTGTGTGTGTGTGTGTGTGTGTGTGTTTTGGATGTGGCAGGACATATTACCTTCCATGCACCCACCAGGCAACAGGCCTCACTTGTTCACACGCTCCACGGCAACAGCGCGTCGATCCGAACGGCACCCTCGGTTTTTACGGGCCTAACTCGCGCCGCGCTGACGAAAACTTCACATGTAAAACGTTGAGGGCTTTCTCGGGAGACTGATTGGAAAGCAGTTTTCTGCGTAATAAAGTCGCGTCGTAGCTTAAAGGGAAACCCTGAAGACCTCAAACGCCGCCAGAGCGAACGTAAAAGTGCTAGTCTGACCTTTTACGAGGCTCCAGTGTTTACATGTTCTTCATCTTGATCGTTCTTCCTGGTTTTTGCGGGGAAAGCCCTCGGCTCCCGTCGCCCTCGGGGCTGTGGTTGTGTGTGCCGGGCGGCGTGCGACGCTCCGTGGGTGGCAGAGTGGGAAGAGGCCTCCGGTTGAATTGGGACAGGAAGAGAAAGAGCTGTCGGGGAACTGCTGCAGCCCGCCTGCCCCCCGTTTTGGCCCGAGGAAACCCTGATTTCATGGTGCGCTTTGGGATCAGCAGTGTTGTGTCAGATAAGCTGGTGGGCCGCTTTGACCTTCCAGCCAGCGATTAGCATGTCCCCAGTCAGACGTCTACACATTAGTTTCCTGAGATAAAGAATACAGAAAGAAGTGCTTGATAACCGTCCAAAGAGCTTTGTAATATAAACTAGTGACCAGGAAGTCTGTCCACAACATTATAAAAGACAAAAATGATAAAATTTTACATCACCGTGGCGTCATGTGTTGCATCTAAATTTGCTGACACCTTTTAGTCCCCCAGAAAAACAAAAAAGACTGTTGGATTCTAATGAATTGAACTGGAATGTTTTCAAATATTCTTGTCATATAAATAAATGTTCAAAAGATGCAGTTCTAAATGAAAATACCTATCAGTAACGCCTATATTGATACATATGGAATATATTTCAAAGCTGCCGTATGTAACTTTGATGAAAAAATATTTTGTGGTGAAAACATCGAGCTCCTCTGCCTTCTCTCAATGCTGACTACAAGCAACCTATCAGAGCCAGAGGGCGGGTCTTAGCGCTGTCAATCACTTCTCCATGTGGCGCTCTTCATCCTTCCTTCCCCTCCCGCTGCTACACTGCAACTAGTGTAGCATGTTGTGAATGCTGTTTGTTAGCATAGCCACTGGTGATGGCAGATAAACTGTTTTCCAGTTACGGTAAATTGTTTCTTCCCCATTGGCATATTTAGCAGCGAGTACATGAGGATGATGGATAGCACCAAGAACCGCCTCCTGACTCTAATTGGTTGTTTTTGGTTGGGAGTGGCGCATTACTTCAGATGACAGTAGTAGCTTTTCACAGATTATCTGTCTCATTACATACATACAGTCTCAACCTGGTGACAGTTTTAACAAATGAAACGTTAAACACTAAAACTTTAACGCTTTGGTTGCAAGTTTCTCCTTTCCCAGTGTAATTTTTCCCCAAAAGCAGGAACCAGAAGGCAAACTTTGTTTTAGTAAACACAACTCTAATCTCTCCTGAACTCAGCCAGCTACTTTACGTGCGACTCAGCCGAACATACACTCTTCATTTTTCCCACACACACACTCGCCAGATGTTGCTGAAAGCTGTAAGGGAAGAAGCGGCAGGTACGGGCGTTTAAATATCCGACCCCCACAACGGGCTCTTCCTGTACATCTGTCGAGATTTACGTGGACAGTTCTTCCTACGAGAAGTGTCGGCTTCCCGGCGAGGCGGGATCAGAAGGAGACCGAGGTTCTTCAAGCCGGAGCAGGTGACTGTGGGTCAAAAACAAGAAAAAAAGAAAAGGTCTTGTCAACCAGCTTTTATCTACAGACACTTCACCTGAACCCCCATCTGCTTCTTATATCAGCGCTCACGCTCTCGCCAGCTCAGAGGTCCACTGGTCAGACCTGCAGAGGTCAACCGCACAAAGCGGATTAATGAAATCAAAAGCAGCCCGGATGACAAGAGGCTGCTGTTGATCAGTGGAAATCGCTGAAGGTTTTCATTATGACGTATGACGATGGGATGGGGTGTGTGTGTGTGTGTATGTGTGTGTGTGCGTGTGTGTGGGGGTGATTCAAAGGGGAGGATATTAAAGATTCAGCAGAGCTCTTTCAGACTGAGTAATGGTCGGACAGAGCGGGGGCCACCGACAGCTTTACTGTTCCCTCAGGCTTCAAAGTGTTAAGTGTGTGAAGCCGATACCGCAGAGTATGGTAACATACGGCCCTTTTTTTGGTTTTACGCGAGGATAAAACCCATCGTGTTTTAATGGATTTAGATTACCGCCATAAATCTAACAGACGAGCGTCTGTGATGTCACATCTGGAGCGGCGATGTTAAAGGGAATGCAGTGGGTGTCGCATCGTCGAGCAAGAACCGAGTGGAAAACAGCAGGTTTATTCATACTGCGTCTTAAATCAGCTGAGCTGGAGCCTCCCAGTCACAGCCGTCGCTCTGCAGGCCTTACACACCGCTGGAGCATGTAGGTGAATAGTTCAAGGGCTGACACGCTAAAAACAGTGCAGTGGAGTTTTTGGATTCACCTGTTTTACTTTTTCTGTTGAACGTAACTGACATGTTAGCTATACACAGACTTTTTCACAGAGCATATCGGAAATATGCAAAAGAAAGTGAAGTTTGGGGAGCTGAAATTCCCAGCTACTATTCTATTGACACAGTAAAGGCTGCTGTTTGCCAAGCAAAGCACTGAGGCACTGGGAAGCTAATTTGATACATTTTAGCTCGATTGCTTCCTGACCAATTTCTGAAAATGCAATAAACTATTTGAAAATGTTGGTGATTTTAAGAACACACATTGAACTTTGCCATTTGTAATGCTAGCTTAGCTAATTGTGCTAATCACAAACAACAATTCTTAAGACAAGTTAGGATGCCCACCCCCCAGTTCTTGGGGTTTTTCCTTAGTTTTTTAAAGTAAATGCAAATATGACATAGACTTTGCTGTTAATAAAAATAATATAATAAAATAGTTTTAAAAAATAGATAAGTTTTTGTGTGCCTGTGTGTGTGTGGTTTTGTGAACTGACAGTCTGACAGGACAGGTGTCACTAAGGGAGTGAAGGAAAAATATTAGGGTAGTGTTTGTATATATTTTTATTTTTATCCAAAACTGGAATTCACAAAAGTAAATCTCTGGTTGGTGCATCTCTGTGTCAGACGCAGCCAGATGAAATGACTGATGAAGCTAAGGTTGATGCACAACATCAGACACTGTAAGCTCTAAACAACTGTAAATCCAAAAGAGGTTAAATCAAAACAGGACACAACAGACCAGAGGAGCAAACAGACAGATGGACAGATTAACAAATGAAGAGTGGAAAACTGGATGATATCCACCCACACTGGCTGAGGACACAGAAGAGGAGACCTTGAAAAGCATTGCAGGGATAAACAATTTTCTGCAGAGACAGAAATATATCAGGATAAAACATCCAGAAGAAAACTTAAAAAAAAGGCTTGAAAATTCATAAGTCATGAGACAAAAGCAACGTGTGTTTTTCCTGGATGGAATGTTGACTCGCATCAAACTTTAGCTTGCTTGCTCATGAAAAGAAGCTTTTCCCACATCCTTATTTGCATGCACATCCTGCTTTTAATTGGCCTTGGTCAAAAACAAAAAAAAAAACGTGCTTTGAGTTAAAAAGCATGATTTCCGATCTTGTTCTGGCACCTGGTTCATGAGCTCAGTGAGGACGGATCAACGGCTGACAGCTGGGTGAACCAAACCGATGAAATTTACGTTTTCGAATGCAAGCGGCAAGCTTTAATTGCCTCTGTGATAGCTTCTGTCGATAAAATCAGAGAATCAGAGACGGGACAAAAATAAACAACTTGGTTGTCGTGTTTTTCTGGACGCCAGTTGGAGCTGGAAGAGGTAACAGGCAACGACCGCAGCGGAGTATTAGGTTTTCAGCCATATAGTTTAATGTTATAGCTTTATAACTGTTACCTTCAGTTGTAAAAAAATGCTACATATATCAAATATGACCTAAAAGAAATTTGACTTAATTTAACACCTCTGTCTCTTTAAGAAACTCTCGCTCTTTTTGAAACTCCTCCTTCAGGAAGTCATTACAACATGGCTTCTCTATTAATCCTTTAGCAATGTTTTTACCAGGGTTGCACTGAGAAGTAGCTCCTATAATGAGCTCAGGAGTTGCACAGTTCCAGCAGGTGTTTGCTAATTGATGCTGACTAGTCTGAAGGAGCTGGGGAGAGCTGCTGTGAGGTGGAAGCTTGGAAACTGGACCTCAGAGGAGGAGCTTTGTCTTCGAAGGTGGAGCTAGGTCCACCCAGCTGAATGGTTGTCAAGGGAGATTAAAGGATTTCTCAAACAGAAAGAATCAAGGCAACACTCCTGTTATGTTTTCGATGAGGGAATAACATTAAAACATGATATAAAACTCAAAATACCCAATTTCACATAATTCTGCCCCTTTGAAGCAATGAACGCGGACTGTTCCTTCAGTGGTGGAGAACTTATTGGGTGTTGGTGGGTGAGTTTTGTGAAACGGATGTTAGAAACATCTTTGCATCTGGCGAGGTGAAAACTAAAATATCTGAAAAGCATCAAGATCGGAGCCAAATGTCAGATCATTTCTCTCCATTTGTTCCTTTGTCCCTCAATCAAAGGTAATGTTGACTGAACCAGAGTGTGACTCAGCAGGGACTCTGTAAGAGCCCAGTTATTTCAGAGGGGGCCATTAAGCTCCCATCCCTGGCAGCATCTGGGGTTAAAGCCACTCTCTGCCCTCTCATGATCTCTGTAAATTTCTCATTTCTGGCCTCCGCTCTTCCTCTTCACCTCATTTTTACCCTTCTATCTGAAAGTGCCACACAGGTGAGTGGATATCTTTATCTGGGTGGCGTGTCTAGCTTTCCCAGTGTTTCCAGGCCGACCAGATGGATCCTCTCAAAAGTCTGTCTGTCTGTGACGGAGGGGGCAGATTTGGCAGGAACCTTTTTCAAATCTACAATCCAAAAACAACAAAAAATCTGCCCTTTCCCCTGGAGTTGAACATCATAAAATTTGACTTTTGTTTTTTTTATGTGCTTTGGAGTCATCGCAGGATGTTATTGGATGTTATTGGAAGTTAATCCAAGCTCTCAGTGAAAACCCTCCTGGCCAGCTGTTCCACTGACTTATGAGGAGTGGAAGATAAAGAGATGAACAAAAACTGATTTGATCTTTTTGGTACTTTTTTCAGTTGAAGCTTTGAGTTAGAGCTGCTGATGTAGCAACAAATAGAAAATGTTGCCTGATCCCTGAATGTTTGTCATCTGTGATGACATATTCTATAACTGAGAAAATGTAAATGATTGGATGTTTGTTGTTTGAAAAACAACATAAAGTGTTTAAAAAAAAAGAAAGAAAAGGTTTGGCGTTGAAACATTATAAAGTCCAGAATACCTTAGCTCGCTTCTTCAAAGGTCTGTCAAGTAAAGTTCTAAAGGACAAGCTACAAGTCTCCAATATTAAATATGTTTACTTCTAAAAAAATGAATAGTTAATGTTATATTTATAATGAGAAAATAAGCAGAGTCAGTGCAGCAGCTGCATAACGGCAGCAAGAAATAAGATATTCATTGTCTGCCTTTAATTATGCATCTTTCTCTGGGAGAGAAGCCATTTGTGAATGTTAAAGCAACACAATCAAGAGAAGTTATTGTTACAAAGGCTGAGACTACCCTCAATTTATTCACTGACAAGTGTAGACTGTATGTACAGAGAACAGCAGAGACATTTCTTAATACATCATTGTAAAAAAAAAAGGAAATTGCACAGTGCTTACGTTAGTCATTTTTCACCAGCATAGTACCATACTGTGGATAATAAAACACAATGAAGGATGGTCATAAAAACACAATGAAACAATAATATATTTCTCATTTTGTCTTAAAAAAAGAAGAAAAAAATCCCCCGAAACAATAGCTTTATGGGAAAAAGTCCAGCATTCAAACATTAATTACACAACACAAACAATATATAAAACATTATCAAATTTGGATATAATGAAGAAAAAATCATTATTGCAGGCGTCCCTCCAGTTTATGATAAAACATACAGAACATCAGTTAATAAAGCTGCTGAGTAGGAGCAGAGCCATCCGACACACACACATGCGCACACACACACTCGGAAAGCTGGCAGAACTTTCAGCTGAGCAGAGCAGCAGATCTGAACCCGGAACGACGCTGAACAGACGCGCAGATGAAAGCGGCTGAAAAAGCGCCTCGCCGCTAACCTCCCCGTTCGTGCCGGCGATTCGGAGGAGCGCTGGTGATTACTGCATCCGCTGAGTCACCCTGAGGGGTCAGGCCTCCCATGTCCACTCCCTCCCACTCGGCGGCCGAGCCGTCCGTACGGCGGCCGACGAGTCCAGTCACTGGCGGTGTTTACAGAAACACATGGCCACCTACACAGAACCACGCTGGGAAGGCAAACAGGAGCTACTGCTGGGTTGCTTTTTTTTTTATATATATATAAGCTAGCATGCTCAAAAGATGCCTTTTTATTCAGCTGTGAGGAACATCAAGCTTCTTATTCGTGTTCTGGTAAAGGAAGTCAAACAGTAGGATGTGTAGTGAGTCGTGGAAAGCAGGGTAGGATCATAACTACTGCACCTCTTTGAACCAAGCAAGATAAAACTGTTTCTTTTAACACTCCCACGGTCTTAAGAGCCAGGATCATTTGGACCCCGAGCTTTTCACCCTGTGTGTGGTCTGGCGTGGTTGAGGTGTTTCTTTGTGTGGTTTCGGGAACTGACGGTCTGATGGGACAACCCCCAAGTATGGAGCATTTTGGGGAAACTGTAGTAGTAGGTTTTACAGAAAAGCAACGTATTCAATATGAACAACTCAACTTTTGATTAATTCTGTCATGATATGAGACCTGTGGTGGAGCTACATTATTTATGGGCCTGAGCCCATAAATAATGCCATCGATGCTGCATAGGAACTTGTGTATTTCCATTGCAGTTTTACAAAAAACACCAATTTTAAAACTGAAAAACCATCTGATAGTAGCGCAAATAGTTTTTAGCGAAAATTATTTTTAATCGAAATTGTCGTGAAAATAAATTAGGCAAATTTATTTTCGGAATTCCAATTCGCATAATTTTATGGTCAACTGAAACGCAGCCAATGACAGGCCAGGCTAGAACAGCCAAGATACCCGTGATAACTCTGGAGGGGCTGCAGAGATCCACAGCTCAGGTGAAGAAATCTACAGACAGAACAGCTATTAGCTGCTGTTAGCCTGCATGAGACACAGCAAGCATGTGGAAGAATGTGCTCTGATCACATGTGACCAAAACCAATACTAGATTATCCTGAACTCATCAGGAGTCAAACATGAATGACTTGGATGCTGATTAGGATTCATTGGGAAAAAAAAAAAGAATTTGGCTATCATGCTACAAACTGTAAACCGACAACCTTCTAATCCTTCTAAACTTAGGATGTGAATGTGACATTTAAATCTATAAGAGAAAAACTCTGGAAGTAAGACAGGTCTAGTAATGTATCCCACATGGACCTATAGAACTGGGCCGAATGTTCTTTCTGCAGGGACACCAGTTTAACATACTGTCACATGATGAATGACATGTATGTTTTCAAAAGCCAGTGACGTTTTCGTGAACTTAGGCAGCAAGCAGCTGATTCCTTTTATGTTTGTACATAAAATTACAAACATCTGATTTAGTTGAACTTGGTCTGCAGCTGAGATTCAGATCAGTTCCAATCAGCTTTCCTTTAAGGACTTTGCTGGGTTTGAACTTTACATGAACCATATCATGGTATATTATTTACAAAGGGAGTCCTGCAGTACTTTATTTTGGCACTGGACTTGTGTAATCTTATGTATTATGGGTTTAGGACGTATAAACCAGGAATACGGAGGCTCATACAGAGTTGTTAACACCTCTGCTAAGTGTATGCTAATGCCGGAAGATAAACGGATCATTTATTGAAACTGGATCATCTCATAATACAAAAGTAAGGAAAAATCAAACTTCCCGTTGGCCTCACGCTCTGATTTCCAAGTTCTGATGCCTGCTCGTTCACCTACGAATTTTTGCAACTTTTCGCATTTTTGAACTCAAAAACACATTAGGCAGCTGTTGGAGTGTCCTGCTGTCTCTACCGCCGGGCTCAGCAGGCCCTTCTGGGGGGAAACCCTGACGTTACTCTACTGGTTCTCCCAAAAATCCTCACCTTTAATTTCCTTATCATTAAAAGGCCTCACTCTGCCAAACCTCTCCCCGTAAGCTGAGCACGGAAACACAACGCGCCGCTAATTATTGACTGAACAAAGAAAGGGCTCCTGAGTGGGTTCTTATGAATGGCTACAATCAAGAGGGAAAACAAAAATCAGCTCCATTGTACAGACAGGTACCAACTGCACCGCCGACGTGCCGGTCTCCCATGGCAATGAAATATTCATTGAGAAACAGCTCTGGTTACAACTGACGCACTACTAGGTGAAGCCAGAGGCGGCGTCATCACCCCCCCACACACCGCCCCGNCGCCCCGCCCGCCCACCTGCCTCCGCACATGACAGCAAACACACACAAAGAGCCGCATTCATTTTTGACTTGGCGCATTAATTAATAACCCGGCGCTGACCCCGTTTTGTTCTGCCGGTTGTCCCTGGGTGAGTGGAGCAGAGCGAGAATAAAAGGAGATCTAAAGCTGTTTTCTTCTTCAACTGAGGGAGCGGAGGGATGAGGGCGACAGCGTGAGGAGGGAACGCCGAGATAAAGCAGCCAGCCGAGAGGAAGAGAGAACGCAGGATTATCATAGTGAATATAGGAGGGGGAGGGGAGGTGTGTATGTACGGGTGTGTGTGTGTGTGTGCCCGAAATCCAAGCTTTGACTTCACAGTTGGCCCAAGCTCCTTTAACCTCCAGTCCTCTGTGTGTGTCTGCATGTCGGTTCCTGCCTGCACTAATCACACAAACAGGCATGAAGAGCAACAATAAACCTGATTAAACCAACAGAGATCCATGGCGGCATCACATCTGAAGTATTTTTGGTCCGTTTAAGAGCAAATATCTTAATACACTTGAAGACAAAACTGGGTTACGAGTAACTTTTCATCAGGATGCAGGAAAGAAGTGTCCAAAGTGTGGCCTGGGGGCCATTTGTGGCCCTTGAAATGAGTCTGATCGGCTGTCCTCGACTCCCGACCATGAGACAAAAACAGTAAAACTTTGGCCGACAAATTAGAAAACAACTGATGACGCCCAAAATTTGGAAATTGTCGGTTTTGCTTTGAAAAAGGCACCAAAATTCTTCATTTGTGTTTTTGATCTGAATGGATTTGAAAAAAACAAAACAAACAAACAAAAAAAAAAACACAATAAACATTTTTTATATTTAATATTAATGAAATGAATTATGAGTAGTTAAAATTAGCCACTTTTGTCTCCCAGAGCAAAACGTTTGAACACTACAGACAAGTAGGAGCTTTATTGATGAAAAAGTGCAAGTTCTAGTTAGGCCTGTCACAATAAAGCAACAAAGTCAGAGTCACATTGTGAATTAAAACAAACTTGATAATTTGCATCTGCATGATTTATCATTTTTATCTTTTCTCTTTTTCTACCAAAACCTGGATCACAAATGTCTTCAGTTTGCTGCTTTGGTTTCAACTAACTGACTTTTGAAGGACAATTTTGCTCACTTTATTTGTTGTTTCTGTTTTTATTATTATTATTTTGGATATTTAAAACATATTCCAGTTCCAGTGTTAAAAGTTCATTAAAATGTAATGTAAATGATCTTTGAGAAAATGGTATCAAAACAGCAATATTATTGTTTATCGCGATAACTCCTGGGACAATTTATCGCCCAGAAAAACTTATTACAATGACAGGCATAATTCCACAGGCAGATTATTTCACTTATACCAAGAATTTTTATAAGTTGCCTTTCAAGAGTTATTGACCTAAAACAAGTTCCTATATGTAGCTGAAAAGTTACTTCTAAGTTAGTTTTGTATTGCCTAGAAAATATACAAAAAAAAAAAAGAAACTTGATAAGACTTGGTGTTTTTGCAGTGCAGACGGTCCAAAACATCTACAAGCTGCGGACGAATGGATGGATGACAAATAGAAGAAAGGCACTTTATACAAACATAGGAAACAGTTAAAAACCTCTCTGAATTTCTTTTGTTACAGCTAAAAAAAAAACTATAAATTTTATATTATAAAAAAAATCTGTCTTTAAAATATTACAAATTTATAACCAATCAATACATTTTTTTTTTACCAAAGTATATAAAACCAGACTCAATGGCTACTTTGTGTTCATGCTGTATAAATGCTTGTTCAGATCTCTTCCCGTTCCCTCCTGCCCTCAGGAATATAAAAACCGTCCCTTCTCTGAGCCCTGACGGTGGCCCAGTTTGGCCAGCTGTGTGGGTGACGGAGGAACGTCCTGCCTGTAGGGGCCTTTGGACCTTTGTGAGGTGTGGGTGTGGTCTGGGGTGTGGCCCTGGGCTTGGCCTGGGGGTGAGGCCTGGTTGTGGTGGTAGACGCCGCTACCGCTACCGCTACCGCTGCCGCTGCCATTAGGGCCTTCCTGTGTGGGAGCTGCTCGGGTTTTGTTGGCCTCCTGTTCTCTCCGCCTTTGCTCCTGCCTCAGCAGCTCCTGGGTCTCCAGCAGGACCCGGGCGTTCAGGCTGGGTTTCCCCATGAAGCCGTTGCGAGGGCCCGGACCCATGGAGAGCCGGGGGTTCTCTTTGGGTACCTGGAATCCCTCGGACTGTGGGTAGGACCTCTCCCAGGAATCCTGGGACGCCATGCTGGGGTTCTTACGAGGTTGCCTGAAGAA
>NW_006800048.1:302863-396053 GCF_000485575.1 Poecilia formosa | reverse complement strand
AACCAATCAGCTGTGCAAAAATGTCTGGGTGGACCTAGCCCTGCCTTCAAGGACAAAGCTCCTCCTTGGAGATGTAGTTTCCAAGTTTCTGAGCTTCTCCACGATGCCTCCATTCAGCTACTTCAGACTAGTCAGCAACAGTCAGCAAACACCGGGTGGAAATGCACATCTGCTGAGGACTATAGGAGCTACTTCTCAGTGAAATGCTGGTAAAAACCTTGTTAAAGGGTTAAGAGAGGAGCCATGTTGTGATGACTTCCTGAGATGGAGTTTCAGAAAGAGCAGAGGCCCAATTTCAAGGCGTTAAATTACAAAGTCAGTTTTCTTTTCAGTCATATTTGAAATATGTAGCATTTCTATAACAGCTCAGCACTGCTGAATGTTGAAATCCATCAGTTAAGTCAACAAAGAGGTATAACTACACCCTGACACTGTATTTTCAGCTAAGGCTAAAAGCAGAAATGAACCAGTACAGGTTGGTGGAGAGTGCTTACAAGCTGGCCAAACTGTCAGATAAATGTCTTAGACAACTTGCCTTTGCTGCTTTGCTGTCAAGAAATGATCTCAAGGAAATCGCTAATCTCAAAAAAGGGAATCCTCTTTTCCACTGTAAAAAAAAAAAGAGCTATCTATATTGATTTCATATTTTAAATTTAAATTTGCTTTGTTACACACACACGCACACACATATATCTAACATATCTAACAGTGTGTTGGACTAGTTTTCAATCCAATGTGAAAAAAATGATGGTCTGATGAGTGCCAGAAGGAAGGAAGGAGAAATCTCCAGCTGAGCAAAGGCCAAGCCCCCTGCTGCTGCACTCCAAGCCATAAGCTACATGGGCTGGTGCTGAGGAGGAGGTAACCTCCCTCGGGGCTTAAGGTGTGTTGTGTTGTACGCTTCCTGCCATTATGCGCAGCACCCTGCCAAGAAGTGGCGGATTTGAGGAGCAAGACCCCTCCCTGTGCTCATCTGAACGCCAGTTGGTTCACCAGCACACTTTGGAAAAACAGAAAAGCTAAAGTGGTGCAAAAGTACAAGTGATGTAAAAAAAAGTAAGCTGACAGAAGAGGTAGAAAAACATGGTAAATGTAATTGAAAAAATGGCAATCCTAAGAAAAAAAAAAGGTGCATACAAACTTAAGGAGTTTATAAAACAAGGTGCAATCTACCTCCTGGGTCACTTTGATGATGGCCACTTGAAACCAAGTACTGCACTGAGGAAGGAAATATCTCCATCCTCAAGAAAATAGGAGGTCCTTACACCCAAATTGATTATTACATTGTGTTTAAATGGCACAGGAAAATATGTGGCCTAATGCCTCCTTCACATGGCAAGATTTTTATGTAGATTTTTGTGCAGATTTCCCTCTTCCAGCAATCTTAAGTACACCCTGATTATCAGAATTTGTCTAAAGATTATTTTAAGAGGGATATAAAATCGGGGATATTCAACATGTTGGATTGACTTGGCCCATTATCGCAGTACGTGTGGCGTCCTCCGAGGACAAACGTCAACACAGCCTGTTGAACTTGACATAAAACCAGTCAGAAAGTAAGGTGACGGAAACAGGAAAGGGGAATTCAAAATACACAGAAGACAAAACAAACTACCATGGTGCACCAGTAAGTCTGGAGGATGTCCGAGACGTCTTTCACTGTTAAAGTCCACAAATTATTGCTGTTGTTTCTTGATCCTTGAATGTGATAAAAAAAAGAGGTGGTGATGTCACAGCCAGAGACACCCATCATACCAATAAACATTCACTCAGCAAAACATAGTGAAATATTTCATAGATGTGACGGATCTTCAACAAAATGCACTTTAATTTTGCACCTTTCTTACCCATGTAGTGCATATTTTAGTAAGACAAGGAGAGAAGAAACAAAGTATGAGGGAAAAAAGGAGGCCTGTTTAGCTTCTCATTTACCCGCCGTCTCTGCCGCAGCCTCTCCTCACACTTCGTTTCCCCTTAAGTCACTAAAAAGGCGCTCCTGTTCTAAATCTCTCTAATCCCCGAGTGTTTGTAAAAAAAGAGAAAAAAAAAAAAACGGGGGAAAGTGTCTGTCTTTTAAAGCCACACTTTGAATGACACGTGAGTAAACAAACAGGCTTCTGGCTTTTCTCCGAGATGACATGTGAAGCCATAATTTCTCCAGACAAGCCGGGCTTCAGATGGGCGTTTATCCAAGCGGGCCATGGGAACGCGCTGCAGGAGAAGTGACACATGTTAAAACTCAGCATACCGGAGGAGGCGGGCGTGGAGGGGAGACGAGTCAAAGGTCACCCAGCGTGAGAGCTGGCATGGTGGGAATCAAAAAAAAGGAAAGGAAAAAAAAAGAAAATTGCTTTAATTAAGTCATTATATGAAAAGGTTGGTGTGTGACTTTTGACTTTTTGGGGAAGTGAGAAAATGACTCAGTGGCCCATGGTTGGAAATCTCCATCCGTGTGTTAGCTAACAAAACACACAAGCGGAATAAAATGTTTTATTTGTTTTCTGGCATCCAAAATAGAATTAAAACGGACGTCCTAATCCAAACATAAGGAGCACCAGTCAGTACAGTTACAGTCGAGGCTGGAAGCAAATGAAACGTTTTCTCATCCACTCCACAGTACAGTCCATAAAACCACGCCAAAACCACAGAGCATGCACTCCTCTGTGAAGATATAGATGTGATTCCAGAGCAAAACACAGTATAAAACTTGGCTAACCTCTCCAACACAAGCAAATTAATTCCCCCACAAATGCAAGGCCCCTCCAGCTCAAATCTATTTTCATTACAGATGGGAAAATTAATAATCTTTGACTTGCAGTCAACACAAATGAAAGATGCTATCTCGTGTTGCCAGGACTTTTATGCTTATTAGGAATAATAAAAAAGAAAAACAACATTAAAAAAAAAAAAAACGTAAGGCCGAATCGAAGATAAAACAGCACTTCTGGTGGAGTGTATGTTATAGCTTTGCATTTACAGAGGCTCTTATCAAAAGAACAATATTGCATAAAATGAAAAACCGCAACGTCTATCTATAAAGTGTAAGTTCACTTTGAACTATTGCACAGTTTGTTCCATTACAAGCACAGACTTCAATTTATTTTACTGACATTTTATGTGGGACAGCAAAGTGGTACAGAAAAGAAAAAGGGAGTAACAGAGAAAGGAAGAAAAAGAGAAAGAAAGGACAGGAAGAAAGAGAAAAAGGTAAGAAAAGGAGAAAGAAAAGTAACAAAGAGAGAAAGGAAAGAAAACTCTCCATCAACACAGAACACAAAACTTGTTAGGTTATTCATCATTGAAGAAAAACAGAAACTCAACTTTTACTATGTTTCTAACCTGCAATGTTGTTTATTTCTTCAAGCAAAATAAACAATAGTGCAGAAAGAAAAATGTGCTACATATAAAAAACCCTGAAAAGTTTGGCATATGGTTATTGTACCAGTGGAGTCGACTATCTTTAAAAGTCTCCTGATTACCACATTAAGTTATCCATGAGTTCAATCGTTTAATGTCAGTATATTCTGCAAAAGACTTCTGGGGGTTTGTTAAAGAACAACGGCATCATGAAGACTGAGAAAAATGACAGGTCTGGGATAAAGTTGTTGAGAATTTTAAAGCAGATTTACGACTTTTAAACAATAATTTTGGCTTTGATGATCACAAAAACCTACGACCCTAAAACTTGGTTAACTATCCTAACAGATAAACCAGGCATCATAGCAAAAAGTTATATAGCTATAAAGCTTTAGAGATAACTAAAAAAATAAAAAATTAAGGAGATGTACTGATTAAATTTTGCCACAAACCATTTGTGAGACGTTGTGATGTGGTCAGATGAGACCATAAGCTGATGCTTTGGCCTACATACAAAACAATATGTTTGAAGGAAAACTAACTGCACATAGTTCCCGTGGCGACGCATGGCTACAGCAGCATCTCATTGCATGAATGCTTTTAATTTGGCAGGCACAAGGAAAGTGATGAGGACAGATAAAATGTGCAAGGAACAAAAATGCAGAGCGATTCTGTAAGAAAGGGATGGCTGGGGTCAGCGGCCCAGTCAAAGTCCAGACCAAAATTAAAATTTTAGTAAAGACTTAGACTTCTGACTGTTGTTCACTGTCCACCTGAGCTTTAATCAAATCAACCAATCAGTAAATCAAGTTGTTTAGCACATTTCAGCGACAAGGCAGTTTTACATCATAAAAAAAACCTAAAAATAAAAACATACACGCACAAACTGAGAAGCCAGTAACAAACATTACATTTTCTCGAGAACCATCATCAGAATCATCAACGCACATCAAATATGTTGGTCAAAGTTCAATTGATTATGACTAAAAAGCAGCTCTTGTTTTACTGCCACAGGAGCAGAAACGTCTGTCTCAGCTAATCTAACCGTTTCAAAGTAACCAGCAGCAGATAAAAAGTTATTTTAAGTTCTGAATACAAATATACGCCACAGTTCAATTCCACCTCATGATTATTCACTCCTTTGTGTATCTCTACCAATGAAACACATTAAAGTTTGTGACTGCAAAGTGGCAGAATGTAAGAAAGTTTAAGTGATATGAATATCTTATAATTGTTTTGCTTATCATGGCTTTTTTTTTTTTTTTTCCAAATCAACCAAAGGTACTATTCAAACCTCCTGCTGCTTTTTGCTTCAAAAGCATGTTGCTGTACTGGCTCAGCTGTGGAGAAGGGCATAAAATAATGCACTTTTGACCAAAACCTGGAGTTTGTGCAAGTGTGTGTGCGCGTGTGTGTGCCTGCAGGCTCCTGCTGCACGCCGTTCCCCAGGGAGCTGCCGTAGCTGCACACACCTGTCGACTCTCATGATCGCCAGCGGGATGCAAGGAGGCGCATGGTGACAAGTCCCACCCACATTTATTAGACCTCCCAGCGATCAAATCCATACGGCGCAGCAGGTCCGTGTCACTGCTGGTTACCCGAAACCCACAAACACACACGCAGGCGCACGGACGGTCACACAAACACACACAAAAACGCCTCCAACTAAAATAATCTAGAAGATGGGAATAACATAAATCGATGTGGATTCACAGGGAGACCACCTGGCAGTCAATATCAGCCAATTCGTGTCAACAGCCGTGTTATTGTGTTTGACTTTGGAAAGTTGGCCGTGTCTGACACAATCCTGACTTCTGCAAGATGAAAAAGAAACTATAAAGTTGCATTTTTCTTAGCAAAGAAAAATATTATTTGAGGCGACTCATAGGAGCAGTCATTACCCTGAAATTTTTCCACAGGCGGTCAGGTTAAAGGGGCAGTATTATGTGTTTTCCAGGAAATTTTATAGCACAATTAAGTACCTATGTTACCTTCAGTTGTTATAGAAATGCTGTAAATATATCAAATATGACTTAAAAGAAATTTGACTTCGTAATTTAACGCCCTGACATTGGGCCTCTGTCTCTTTAAGAAACTCCTGCTCTTTCTGAAACTCCCCCTTCAGGAAGTCATCACAACAGCAATACTTTATGAACACTTTAACCTTTTTACCAGCGTTGCACTGAGAAGCAGCTCGCATAATGAGCTCAGCAGATGCGCAGTTCCAGCAGGTGTTTGCTAATTGATGCTGGCTAGTTTGAAGGAGCTAATTGGAGAATTTGTGGCTAAGGGGTGCTCTGTGAGGGGGAACTAAAAGTTGTCTTGTCGACAAATTTTCCCACCTCATCAGCGGATCTCTAAGTTAAAGCTTCAGTGGGTTACTTTTATTTTATTTTTTTAGTAAATATGCTTTGCACATTTGCTAAAACTGTCACTATGTCATGACTGTATAACAGTATCAAAAAGATCTGTGGGAAAAAAAAATTTAGTTCCTTTGTTTCCTCTCTGCGGTCCCACTGCCGCTCCCAGCCAGATACAACCAATCTAAGGCAGGAGGAGGGTCTTATTGCAGTCAATCACCCTCGTGTCTGCGCTCCTCACACCCTTCCCATACACAGTAGGTACTGTCATTCAAGTTTAAGATGGCCAATGTGTTGCAGCTTCCTTAACAGTGGAGAAACTAGCTAATGTTACAGAAAAACTGCCTATTTCCAGCCTTCTGAGCAACAGGGAGGGACTTTAAGCTTTTGGATTAAGTCCACAGTTTTCTACAGCTTCAATACCATCTTTCAACTTTGGATGATTGGATAGAATTTACTTTTTTTTTTGTCCAGTTCCTTTTGACAATGTTTACAGAATTGGCACTACATAAATAAGCTGAACTGGGGCTATTTGCTCACCAACGTCTGCTAACAAACTTTGGGAGGTTTTTGCAGAACATTTTTACTGAGAACAAATTAGAAACAGATGGACCGCACTGGTTGATCTGGATCAAGTGAGCAGGCTAAATACAAAAGTAGAAATCTGATCATTACATGCAGTGGTAGCTGTCAGGGGGTTTGGTCGGTGGTGGTGAGAATGAACGCAGGAGACCCAGATGAAGATGATGATTAATTTAATCAAGAAAATAGCTCAAAAACAGTCCAGATCTCAGGCAGCACGGCAGAGCGGAAACAGAGAGGCTCAGCACCGGTAGCAACTGAATTCAACAAAGACTGACGCAACGAGCTAATGCCGACACAGGATTTAACAGTTCAACTGTGCCGGCAGACAAACTATTAGACAAGGACCCGACAAGAGACAAAGACAACAGGTGGACTTAAATACGCAGGGAGGGTAATCAGGGAATAAGACACACCTGGGAAACAATCAACAGTGAAGACAGGAACAGGACTAAACACAGAAAACCTCAAAAATAACTGTACAGAAAACACAGAACCTAACAGTAGCTGGGCGGATAGACACTGTAAAATGTAACATTAAATGTTGAGGAGTGACCAGATGCCACTTAATGGAGAACAACATAAAGACAAAAAGCTACCATTTGGTGAAACAGACAGCTAAAATGAGCCAAAGTGAAAAGGTGGCAACAAATAAAATCTGTTTTGTCTGAACATGGCGTCTCTCTGCGTGTGTATGCGTCTGTTTGTGTGTGTGTCCTGGCGCCAGGTCTGAGGCAGGACAGGGCTGGCAGCCATGCTAACCTCCTCTCTGACTCTCTGTCTGCTCTGATTAGATGGGGTTTCTTAGTTTGGTTTGCCAGGAGCTGTGCCAGAGATAAAGACAGGCTAACAGATGTTCCCCTTATCTCCAGACCAAACCTCAAGCCCATCAACCCCTCGACACGCGCAAACCACCAATCAGCAACCTAAATGTGCGCGCACGGCGGCTGCTTCCGTAAAGTTTCAATGTGGAAGGAATTAAATCTTGCATGTAGATATGTAGCATGTTATTTTTTTAAACGGAGATATAACACGTGCACTGTGATACAGGGCAAAGGATTATTTTAATTGTCAGAACAATTCCATGAACAAAATGAAACCTGAAGATATATTTATTAATAACCCAGAAAAACCATTGAAGAACTGAAAACTATTGGTTTTATTCCTTTTTCTCGTTCTCTGCATCATCTGCACTGCACACAAACCCGTTGCCATGGAAATTGGCTGAAAACAGCTACACTAATGTATCAGAATTGCTGACAGAATGTATCAAAACACCAAAAAAAAACAAGCAAACATTTTAACAGAAAGAACAGGACATTCTGTCCATTACAGTTTTTTGTTTTCAAGTTTTATATTTATTTTGTGATTATTAATAATTATTAAGTGATTGTTTGAACACAGCATTGGTTGGTTAGCTAATTTAAGCACCTGCTCTACTGATGATCTGTCAGAAAGTAGGTGAGTGGGCCCTTTTTTTAACTGAACAGAAACACACCAAATTCCACAGCATATCTACATATTAAGGTTATCAAAGTCAAGCTAGCATAACTATCCTACTTCCCTCTCCCTTGTTTTTTTCCTGACCTTATTATCTAGTTGTCGTAGTGTTGACAATTACAAGCAAAGCACTGCATCCATTTTTCTTTTATAATTATTATGCATACATCTAAGATTTAACTTGTTATGCTGACAACTTGACAACTAAAACTGAAGTCAGTCAATGTCGGCCAGCAGTTTTTTTGCTCTCTGGCAGGGAGCTGGAGGATTGGATCTTGTGTGCATCAATTAAGAGGTAGTCTTACCTCTAATTGGAACACAAACACACACTCATATCCTCAAAGGCGAACAAAACGAACATTTCCGAAGCCGCCGATAGCTTCTTTTGACAGAGAGAGAGGAAAAGTTTAGAGCCGCTCCGCCCCTTTACCTTCCTCCAGCCACATGCAGTCAGGCCTCAAGTGGAATGTTAAGGTGGCTTTGAAGCATCTAGTGAGCCTGACACCACACACTTACAGTTCTCACCATGCTGATTATTTTATCTTTTAGCTTCTCGCACACACAAAACGGGATGTTAGAGAGTTGCGGCGACGCGTGGGTGGGGAGGAGGAAAAAAAAAAACGAACAAAGACGGGAGGAAAGAAAAAAGTTGCAAACAGGGAAAAGAGAAAGAGTAGAGGAGGCTCTAAATCAGGAGACGGAAAGATCACGGCCCGCCGACGAGAAGCAGAACTCCGGGGGCCCCCAGGGCTCGGGATCTATGTGTAGGCATAATGAGCAGAGCCAAACATATCCAGCCTCATTAATTTCAACTATCAAAGCCCCTTTTTCGGCGTGCCATGCCGCCTGCTTCTTCATCCGTCTGCAAAAAGCCCTCACTTGTCACCTAAGATCAAAACAACTGAGGAGAAGTGCCAGGCTAGAGGAACCGCGAGCTGGGGGAAAAGAAAGAAAAGAAAAACACTTTGTACGAGCAACGGAGAGAATGCAGAGGGAACATCCCTGCTATCTGTCGCATACCCAACCGGGGTCGGGATTTATATCCTGCAGATATTCTTAAACACCTTGACGCGGAACGCAGAGAGAGGGAGAAATGTTGAAATGCAAGAGGTTAATCATCAATATTTATGACTGGCATCTCCTCGGAATAGAAAGCAGACTCTGTTAAATAAAAAAATAAAGCAGACTCTGTTAAATAAAAAAATAAAAAACAACAACAAAAAAGATCCTAAACAGAAAATATAAATAAAATTGTACCAGAAAAATAGTACGAGGAAGAGCAAACATGGCAATTAATCCAAACATAGAAGCAACAGAGTGTTTTTTGTTAATAAGGAACAATTTTATAAAATGAGGAACCATTGCAGATAATTTTTTAAGTGATTGCAACAGTATTTTTGAGAGGCGCACTGATCCACTTTTTTTACTTCCAATACCGATATCTGAGGTTTAGTATCGGCCAATACCAATCCGATACAGAAAAACACTGCTGAACTGACTTTCTTTTTTTTTTTAAGGCAGACATAGATGTGCTGAACTATATATTTATTTGATACCTCTGCACCAGTACAGCACATTTAAATACACCAATAGCTTCCCAAGCTAGCTTAGCTCGGTCAAACGTAAAAATAACACAACTTTAAATTGTTCTGTCAGCACAGTCAGCGGTAGAACAGCCAATGGAAAAAAATAATAAAGAAACTGAAACAAATGAAAACAATAGGTTGACAAACATGTACAAATAAAAATAAACTGGATCAAAGCTTCTTCAAATTGTTTAGAAAGTGCAGAAATCTAAATATAATGGAAAATGACATGACATTACACAGAGCACAAAGCATATAATTAGATAGAAAAGATCTGCCCTTATGGATAGGGTACATTGCTACAAATGAAAACAATAGGTTGACAAACATGTAAACCTTTATATCCTGCAGATATTCTTAAACACCTTGACGCGGAACGCAGAGAGAGGGAGAAATGTTGAAATGCAAGAGGTTAATCATCAATATTTTTTTCAGTATTTGGAGTAATACAGATATGAATATTGGATTGGTGCGTCTCCAGTATTTTTCATTTCCCTCCTTATATTTCAGCATCAACAAGCTGCAGCTAGTTCTTCAAAGCAGTAGCTTGTCAACAGCTAATTTGCTCTGCCGCTTACTTGTGAGCTAGTTTTGCAAAAACAAACTAGCACACATCATAGGGCGCCTCGAGCTTGTTTCCATGCTGTAAGCTGCTCTTCCCACAGGGACAAGGCGGTGTTTGTTAGCTTATCTCCATCATGTCCTGAGGACTTCCATGACCACCGAAACCTCTGGACTCCCTCGTCTGACGGTCTCCATTCAGACTCCGTTCTGATGCGGCCCCAACAAAGCCAGCTTTGACCATAGCAATATTGCATCCTCTGTTCTGATACAGTGGGAGGATTCACATGTCAGGCATGGTCAGATGTCTCATAAAGTCAGGCACAGGGGCAGCTTTTGAGGCTCCGAGTTAAACAAACATATTAAAAGGAATTTTCTAAAAGACATGTGGTTTGTTGCACTGCGACATGTTTACCAAATAAACCCCTGAAATGGCGTTGGTTTTGCATACAGCATCTTCGGTGTCTTAATATTTCCCATTTTGTCACATTACAGTTTAATATTTCAAAGTATGTTATTTGGATTTTTTGTTTCCCACAAATCTGCAGCCTGAGGTAAAATAATTTAGATATTCCATTAAAAATCGAGATTTAAAGTGGCAGTATTACGTATTTTTCCAGGCATCTACTGCCATTTTGCAGCACAATCAAGTAACTATGTAACTGTCTGTTGTTATAAAATTGCTCTATATATGTATATCAAAAATGAGTAAAAAGGAATTAGACTTTGTAATTTGACACCTTGAAATTGGGTCTCCGTCTCTTTAAGAAGCTCCTGCTCTTTCTGACACTCCGCCTTCAGGAAGTCAAAGCAATTTGACTTCCTGAACATGAGGCCAACATTTTAAAATGCATCCACAGTCAAATTGCTTTGACTTCCTGAAGGAAGTCAGCAAACACACAGCTTTCCATCAAGTGTTTGCTAACGGCTAATTGCTGCTGCCGCTAGTCTAGGGGAGTTTAGTGAAAATAGGCGGCGATTTGTGTGAGGAAGCGTTTAGGGAACCGAAAATGTCTCAAATATTCATGAAAAATGTAATCAACAACCCAGATTTGTTTTTGATGAAGGAATAACGTTATAATATGATGTAAAAGTAGAAAAATAAATAACTCAGAGCTAAAAAAAATAATAATAAAAAATTGCCTAGGAAATATGTAGATTTTAAAATTTAGATACAAAAAAAAAACAATGGATTTTTACAGAAATTCACCATCCAACCTGACAGAGGTTGAGAAATTTCCCCCCCCAAAAATGTAATTTCAGTCTTCTAAAGTGCAAAAATGGCAGAGAATACCTTTGAATACTTCCATCTTAACTGCAGTACATGGGTAATCTACAAAGTTTGGACTGAGCACAATTGGTTATCAGACAAAAAAAAAAAAAAGAAAATCCCTAAAATATATATTCTTTTCCCACAGATATGAACAACTTTGTGTTTATCTATCAAATGCATCAAAGTTTCTGGTTGTAACAAAAGAAATCGGAAAAGTTTAGGAGTGCGGGGTGAGGAGGGGACTTTTTCAAGAGTGGAATAAAACATCTGTCAACGCGTGAAGAAAAGCAAAGGGGGCTGTGGGAAACTATCAGGGAGTCTTACATTCTTGATCTTATCAGCAGGACTTTGGATTGTGAAAAGTCTGTGCGGAAACTGTAGCAAATCTCTGCTTGTTTAAGTTTGACGCTAAAAAAAACTGAAGAACAACAAGAAAAGAAAGAAAGAAAAACATTCATCTGATGTGTGGGTGAAAAGTGGAAAGGCTGTCAAGTGGCAGCCAAGTTTGTGTCATGTCCTATCTGGCCCAGTGTGGCATTTTATCGCCGTATCGCCTCCCCTCTCGCACAGAGGGGGGAGTGTATAATAAACAACACTCTTCTTGCTGCAATCTTACCGTCTCAGTTTACTGCGTCTTTTCTTCCCTCCCATCTTTCTTTTTTTATTTTTTGTTCATGCATGCAGAGCCCCCTCCACCCAACACTTTGTAAAAGTTCTTCAACTTGCCGCTGTGTTTCCAGGTAAGAGGAAAAAGATTAGTTTGCTAAAGGAAAACATCACAGAGAAATCTAGGTTAGCGCAAAAAAAAAGAAAAGACTTCCCTGTAATCTGACACGTTTGAAGGGAATTCAGGTAAGAATATGGAAAGCAAAACAAAAAACACAGAGACACTATTCTCTGTGGTCTCTACCTGGAAGACTTTTTTTTTTTACTTTTATAAAGGTAGAGCACTGAGTTCTGCACAGAGATGTGAAGTTTTCACAGAGTGGAAGGAAGAAACAGAATTCACAATGGGAGCCAGCTTATGTGAGAGCCTGCGTGTGGGTGTATAGGTACCAGGAGAAACTCGCTGCTCACCGCCTTCATCAGGGTTTTACAAATGAATAAAAAGTGACAGGCCCCTACAGAGTCACAATTATGCCAGTCTGTTTCTTTTTTCTTTTCTGTTTTTGTGGGTACTTACAGAGGCATGGAGAGAAGGTCCTTTTGGAGCTTTTCTTTAGTACTTTATTAAAAGGTGAACACAGCAGGAAACTGTTACAGCCATATAGTGCCATTTTACAGCGCAATCTAGTATCTATGTTAACTCAAGTTGTTATAAAAATTTTATATGCATCATATATGACTCAAAAGAAATGTTAACGCCTTGAAATTGGGCCTATGTCTCTTTAAAAACTCCTGCTCTTTCCGAAACTCCACCTTCAGGAAGTCATCACAACATCGCTTCTCTTTTTAAAAACAGATGCACCTTATAAAGCCACACGAAAACATGAGGCCAACATTTTAAAATGCATCCACAGTTTCAAACCCAGTTTCAAAAATGCTCGATTCTGTTCTCCCAAGACATTGGATCCAGCTTAAACGGCAAAAGCTTAACAGACACCTAAAATCGTCTCCATGCGGCTCACGGTAAAGGATAATTCATCTAATGTGAGCTGAAGTCTCACCAGACCAAGTAAGTCAAATTATGAAAGTTCTTACAAAGTACATCGTAAGCCTAAAATTTCTAGAAATAACTTTGATGCAAGTAACTGAAAACTTTTGTTAGCTGTCGCTAGCATATAGCATTTCCTAAGACAATTTTAACTGGAAGAAAACCTCAGATTCTAACGTCTTTGTAACTTTTAATTTCACAGGCCATTGTAGCATTGGTTTTAAACACTTCCAAAGACAGTTTCAGCTGACTGTTAGTGAAATTATGTATTCATCAGCCATCACAGGGAACTCTAATAACATTGCAACAATCTGATCCGATAATGGGAAATTAGTGGATCTTATCAACCTTCAAGCCTATTAAGAGGAAACAAAGAGGAGACGCATCTATCAACGTATTAAATGCCTTATTGTTTGAAATATTACATGAACAGAATAGCTCAACCACACAATCAAGACACTAATAGAATTAGCAGTGTTATGTGTGTATGTATGTATATGTATACATAAAAAACATGATCTTACCTGTTGAGACACAATTCAAAATGCAAGATCTTCCCTTTACATGTTACCAACAAAGAAAAACAAAAACAAGTAAATGGTGTCTGTGATGTGTGTTAAACTAAAGAGTGTGTAAATAATCAAAATTTAATTTTAAAAACAATTTATTTACAAAATAAGCAATGCTTTCAATTCAAAAACTATTTTTTCTGCTAAACTATTGGATAAATGAACATGACCTCAATAAGAAAATATTTGTTGGTTTTTATCTGTTATTTAAGTTATTCAGCCATCAGATTGGTGCAAATTGTTATTATGCCTAAACAGCTTTCATGTGTTTCAGGAAGCTCTAATCATTTCTGAAAAAAATACTTCTTTAGAAACGTGTACTGAGGACGTTGATGTTAGCGTTGGGCAGGTCTGCGCTCCTGCAACATGTTTGGCATTGAGATGTTATTAGGCGAGGTTTATAGCTGATGTACTGAATTTGCGCCATTTCTGCACCTGCCCGTTGTTCTCACTAGCTATTATGTCAAATTATGATGCCTGCTCATGCACCTCTGAATTTCTAGAACTTTTCACATTTTTAATACAAAAACACAGTGGGGCGCTGGTGGGCAGACCTGTCCACCAGGGTTACTGTTGGGATTAGCAGGTTTTCTGAGGGCAAACCCTGTTTTAGCACAACAATCGTCTTTTGGATTGTTTTTTTTTTTTGAAGAAGAAGAAATTAATTTTAACGCTGCTGTTTGCGTTAAAATTTATGTAATCAATTAATCAGAATTAAAGCAATAAAGTCCAAACATATGACAAACTTCTGTTTTACCTTATATTGATACAAACATAAACCGGGTGGTACTCTCTAAGAACAGCTGACAGGCTCAGTCCAGTGAAGCTCTTTGATGCAAATCAGTCAGCGTGGCTTTGAGCCATGGTGGGCCACTTTCTCCTCAGTCACTCTCACTGAGCTGAGGCCTCTCGGAGCAGCCGTCGCCGTGCGGCGAATGACAGAAAGTGTCAGCGAGCCACTAATCCCTGTTTAGGCCTGTAAAAACAAAGACAGAGGCCTGACCCTCCCTCTGGCTGACTCCTGTTAGTCCTCTCAATGCCAGTCCCTCTCGCCCCCCTCCTCCCTCCACATCCCTACATCCATCCTGTCAGTCACTCGGCCTGGCCACCCCACGGCTGCTTAACAGCTTTCGCACACAATTGCACACACACATATACACACTTAGGACCATATGGAGAGGCCTGCTCATTGCCATTGTCTCCCAAGTTATCTCCTCTCTCAGCACCTGGCAGGGGGGTGAGGATTAGCATGCCTCCTAACTGCTTGAAGAATGCTCTCTACTCTTTGACTCTCTCCCACCACACTTCCTGTTTTGTTCTCTTCCCATCGTGGTCAAGCACCATGTGTCGGACTGAATGAGGCTTATCCGTGAGGGGCAGGCTTTACATGCAGTGCTGGTTAGCTCAACACTGGCGGGAACAGAGGAGGAGGCTAAGACCAATGAGCTTTGGCTTAAGCTACTTGACATTCTCTCACACACACACACACACGCATGCACACACGGGCACACACACACACACACACAAACACACACACACACAAGGCTGCTGCTATGCATGCACAGTTACCTCTTGGTTGTCATAGTGCCAAAAACAAGTGTACGAATGTTTGTTTTAATTCAGTTTCACAGGGATTAATGTTAAAACGTTAAAATGGAATTAATTCAATAAAACCAAAGAAAAACAAGAAAAGTAAAATCAATGAAAACAAAATGTGTAGAAAAATAAGTGAAATAGGATAATTTTTCATTCTTTGTTGCATCATTTGTCGGTTGTAGGGGATCTCTTTAAAATCTTGCAAGATTTGAGTAAAAATCACTGTCACATCTGAATCTGAAATGCAATTGAAATGAAAAAAATTACATTGAGTTGTACTTTTGCTTGCACAAGCTTTATGTATTTAAAATTTTACATGATTCTTTTTCAAGCTGCTTAAGCTACTGTTTAGTTATTTAAAATTAAACTCTTTTATTTTCCACTTGTTTATATTTTGTTTTAGCTTTCGTGATAATGGAAGCAGAAAATTAAATGAATAAAAGAAATTCAAAACATTTTGCCAAATTAATATGGCCAATATGTGAAAATAAGTAAAATATTCTAAGATCATGATGAACATATCAATTTGTTTTAGGAAATCGTTAGCTCATTACATAGTAATAAAGTGAAGTAGAACTTTAAAATGGTAAACCATGAAGCTAATGTATCTAAGCTAACGTAATTAACAACACTGAGGTATGCAAGGTTTGTTATTTTATATAAAATATGCAACAATAAAAACTTTTAAAACTGCATAACTAGATGCTTAAATCATTGTTTAGAGTGCCTAGTATTTTGTTGTATACTGCAAGTCTTACGGTGCAGTAAACTTGTGCAAGTGTAACTTTAGCTGCATTTAGAATTAAAATGGCATTTACCAAGAGCAACGGTAGCCACAGGTTGTTACCGAGTCCAGACCAAGGTCGATATTTAATACGCGCACAGATGCTGTTTGTGATTCATTTGCCTTCTGATAAGATGAGCAAACAAACAGTAGGGCCTTTGTGTGGGTGAGGTAAAGCCATCAAGGTCTCCAGATAACCTTGTTTACTCTTCTCTATACATGTATGTCCTGCATTATATAAAACTCTGCCATACTAACAGCCCGCCGAAGTTAAAAAAAAAAAGAAGAAGAAAAATAAACAAAGCTTTGAAGTTACTGTTGTCCTTCAGCAAAAGCTTTTACTCCTTTCTCCTAATCTCCCCACAAATCAGGGCCTTCTATGTCTCTCAGAGCTCTATCTGAGCTGCGAATTGCACAGAGTCAAGACTGGGATCAATAATTAGTTTAACTGCATTAGGCTAATGTGCAGGAGAGCCATCTAAGCTCACATTGGCCTGCCTGACCAATACGCAGGCGGGTATGAAGACAGATAACGGAGGAGGGGCTCTGTCGCACCTTACAGCGTAATTACAGGCGATTCCTCAGACAGATGCTCCAACGGCAGTTAATTGATTTGTGAATTAATAATGAGGAGAACAATATTTCTGCTGCCAATGTGATTCCACCGTCATGCTATCTTGCCAACAACAAGGTGCTCCACATGCTGCGGGGTGGATTTACTGATCCCACCGATAGTGATAGGGGAGAGAAAACAAACCCAGGTCAGAACATTGAATATTTCATCTCCTTTCCCAGACTGTTACTTGTACAGCAGAACTTGCAGCAGTTGATGTTTCATTTATATGAATTTTTACCCAGTAGGGTCTCATGCACAAGAAGCTGACCAGCTGCAAATGGATTGGCGATTTTATTTTACCTCAAACTTACTGAGGCCCTCACCTGGTGGTCATGAAATTAGCTAAGTGCAATTCAGACTATATCAATAAAAAAAAGTCCTTGAACTTTTCTAGTGACTTCTGCTTACCACAGATAATTCTCCTAAAGTCTCCAAAGTCTCAGGATCTTGTTTGCCAAGGTGGGAAAAGTGGATCGACAGGTGGGTTGGCGCGGCTTCCGCTTTGATGAGACAACTGTACCGATTTCTTGTGATGAAGAGAGAGCTGAGCCCAAAAGACAGAACTCTGACTCTACCAGTCGATCCACTTTTCTACCCTCATCGATGGCTACGAGCTCTGGGTACTGACCAAAATAATGAGACGGCAAATCCAAGCCGTTGCCTGAGATCTCTCTTGAGGATCCTCCATACTTCATCCGAAGTGCCAAATTTGCCTCTCATTGACGTAGAAATGTCACAAAAATTGTGTCATTTAGTTCATAGAAAGATGTTGGCTTCTCCAATCAACTATAATCTGAGAGGGACTCAGAGTAGAACCCCTGCACCTGCACATCATCAAGAGGAGCTAGTTGAGGTGACTCAGGCATCTGGTGAGGATGCCTCCTGGACACATTCCCAGCGAGGCATTTCAGGCATGTCCCGTCAGCAGGAGACCCGTAGGAAGATCCGCAACACGCTGGAGGGACTATGTTTCTTGGACTGGCCTTGGAAGAGCTTGGAATTATCCCAGAGGAACAGGTAATCCCAAGCGAGAGGAAAGTCTGGACCTGTCTGCTTAGGCTGCTGCCTCCGCGACCCGACCCTGGATTAAGTCGAAGCTAATGGATGCCGGAATGCATTTCTTTTCCAACAAGACCATTTAAAAACAGACACCAGTTGTGTCCAAGTCAAAATTTAAGAGGGACAAGTTCTGATTGATGGTTTGTGTAATCTTTAAATCAAAATCCTTATTGCAATTATAAAGAAGACTATAAAGAATGCATGGTTCAATCCTAAATTGAACCTTGTATTTTAGAAAACAGTCAATGTTATACGACTCTGCAAAGAGCATTGAGTTGAAATTATAAGGCTTCTTTGGCACCTTTTACTTGTAATTTGTACTTTTAATGTGCCTAACATGGTTAGCAACAGAGGTTGGAGAGTAAGTGAACCTTTAAAGTTAGATTTCAAAGTGACTTAGTCGGCATGTATATAGAGAAAATGACTTTGCATGTTTGTTTTCTTGGCTCTAATTTAATTTTTAAATATTGATACGAGAAATATATTATCCTTAGCGTGACTGCACCGAAGTACCCTGCTTTCAGTTTCTGATCAGGCATGAGTCAAATCCACCAGCTGTTTTCTCCCTGCATCTAATGTTGCCTAGGTGATATTATTTTAACAGCTGAAAATCAACAGGTGTCTCTCACACACAATTAAACACCATCAGCATCAAGCAGAAGGGACGGAGAAAAAATAAAGAAGACTCCTCTAAGGCCGCTTGTCAAACGCTCTTCTATTCCCCCCAAAACTCCTTAGGGCACGTGAACAGGAAACAGAAGAAATGTAGCAAAGTAAGAAACGGATAATAAAAAAAGAGAAGAAGCTAGCAGTATGAGTGGATTCACATGAGGGAGCAGGGGGGCAATGGCCTGCAGGTAAACAGGGTTAAACCAGACTGGTTGTTAAAGGTTGTAGTGTTGTTATGACCAGGTAGTGGGGGGGTACAAGAATGTTAGGGGGTCATGGGGGACCGAAAATAATGAAGAGGAAAGCCTCATTCACTTCCTTGGTTTAGCCTTTGGCCTATAATGAGGGCTCTTGACACCGGGGAGCACACTGATACAACACATTTGGCAGCCTAGCAAATTGACCTGGGTGCCTGATGGGTGATTGACAGCTATTCCTAAGGGCGCCTAAGCTGCCCTGCATGTGTGTGTGTGTGTGTGTGTGTGTGTGTGTGTGTGTGCGTGCGTGAGAGTGTGTTCTTTAAAGTGGAAAGTGAGTCAGACAAAGGAAGAAAAGGGAAAGTGAGATGGAGTGAGAGGGCAGAGAGGATGAGGTGACAAGGGGCTGTCGATGATGAAGAGAGGGAGTGGGGGGAGGGGAGCACTAGAGCAGCGCTGAAAAGGTAATTGTGGGTAATTTAATGCTAAACTAAATTAGAACTGCGAGTTCAAACGTCAAAATGGTCTGCAGAGTGAAAGTGTTTACCAGATGGGGGTTGGGGGGCATTTAATATTGGTGTGGGCCCTCATGCGTACGTGTGTGGTCATGTGTGCATACCAGTGTTGCTGCTTATGCGCTTCAGGATTTCTATGCATCACCAGCTAGCTACGCACTGCAGCTGTCTGATTCATAACTGTCCTTTACACTCGGCGCAGAAAGCGCCTCGCAAACATATTTGTACCTTTTGAAATTTGTAACATTGCAACCACATTGCATTTGTGGTCAGCCCCTTTAGTCTGACACCCTGAAGTAAAATCCAGTTCAACTGATCACCTTTAGATTTTACCTAAATAGCAACAGAGTCCATCTATGTGTGTGGACTCTTTGATATTGGTAAAATAATCAATGCCAAGGAGTTTTTCTTTAGCGTCACTAAATAAAAAACCTATATCTAACCTTCCTATCTTATCTAAAATCCTTGATGAAATATGGGCTAATCAAATATGTGACCATCTAAACAGTAATGAGATGTTTAAAGAGTCTCAGTCAGGTTTCAGAGTTCTTCTTAGCACTTAAACAGAACTTGTAAAAGTTACAAATGATATTCTCTTGGTTCCTGCTAATGAATTTGTGTAGGTTCTAGTTTTGCTAGATACAGTATCAGTGCTGCTTTTGACCACAATATTATGTTAGAACTGCTTCAACACATAAGTACAAAACAGAACTAAGCTAGTTTAAGTTCCTGTCTGTCAAATCCAGTCTCATGTGCACAATAAATCATCTTCACAATCAATAGTTAGTTATGGAGAACCACATAATAGTAAAAGTGGCAATAAGTATTATTTATTACATCTTTTCTTAGGTAACTATATGGCTTTGACTGTGTCGCAGCAATTATAGCCCCACAAACACAAATACTGCGCTTGAAAAACATTCCCATTTGAATGATAATTCTTTAAGACACCAGCAACATAAATAAATGTCATTTTTATCACTAAACTGCACATGATAACAGCATTTTCACATTTATTGGTATTTATTGATGCTTTCATTGAACAAACAGTGGAGAAAACAGTAAAACTATAAATCCTGACAATAGGGACAGTTTCACGGGATTTTAAACATCCTTAATAGAAATTTATCGTGCCAATGATAAATCAAAGCTTTATCACAACAAATGATAAATGATGTGATAAATGCCAACCCCTAGCATTAGCTATTTTTTCAAACAAGAATCGTCAGAAGTCTTCATTTCAAGGTAGCTGTATGTAATAAGGAGTGGTATACGGATGTGCTCCGGTGGTTTTACAAATTTCAGTTCTTAATAAAAAAGAACAAACATCAAAACAAGAATGTTAAAGTCAATGTTATACTCAAGCTGATGTGGTACAGTAAAAAATACAATGGCAAGAAAGATCTCTGTCATGATATTTGTAAATCTGTCTCAGATTTACATGCATTCCATAGCTGAAATGATACTACCGGTCAAACCAAAGCCCATCAGGATGCCTAAACTAACACCGGAGGTTTAAGTCTTCTTTTCCTTCCAAATTGAGTTTCTTGCCAAGAATTCCTCATAAATCCCAATCGCAGCCTGTAGTTTCCCAGTATCTCAATAGAGTGTTGGGTTCAGACTTCAGACAGGTGAGCAGAGATAGGGGAAGGATATTATTTATGCCTCCTTTAAACCGGATGACATATATAACTCTAGTGAATATGGAAACCGTGACTGTCGGTTGATTTATTTCACAAGCCTGAAAGATGCAGTCATCGCCGCTATAAAACAAACTCCCAAACCTGAAAGGAGAACTCCCTGGCGTGTTCAGTTTATATACACATAGAGCACTCAAGTTTCTTTAAACATGTATTTTTAAAATAGTGCAAAAACAAATGTGTCCAAATTGTTTTGGCTTGACTTAAACGTTAATTAATGCGACAATGCGTGATAACTTTGTCCCAGTTTGCCACCATTATGGAAAAAAAGGTGATCAAACCAAAATTGATGAGATCAAAATGAAATAAATAACAGCGGGGATCAAACCAGCGGTAAATGAAATATAATTTTCTTAGTCAAGTTGGCAGACAGTCTGAACTTCAAAACAAAAAACACTAAACAGCAGTTAATTTGTATTTAAATACGCTTTTTATCGGTCTCAGATGTTACCGCACAAACAGTTTGAAGGAAGAATCGGCTAGCTGGAGAACGCAGAGCTGACACATGAAAGCTCCTCTGCTGTGTTTTCACCCTGTCAGCACGCCACAGGCTCACACCCACCTAATTTACATCTATCTGCTGGAAATAAGCCAGTGTGTTTATTATTATTATTTTTTTGAGGTATAGATAAAGAAAAAAGAAGCAAAAAAACAACATGAACTAAAAGCAGAGAACAAACCATTTCCCCCAGAAGCATCAACCGTCCTCAGAAGTCATCGTTTTGGCGACTACCTTCAGAGACGCGAGCAAAGGCAAAACAAGATGTAAGCGGTAAATGACACAGCTCTGCTTTATACAGATGATAATCGCGTCACGGCGGGGAGCCGAGCAGGTGAATTATCCTCTCTGCAGACTCTGACGCCGCCATATTTTTCCTAAAGTCTCCCCGAGGAACAGCCCCCACCACCATCCCACCATCCCACCATCCTTCTCCCCACAGGTGGCTGAGCCTGCTGGATATGTGAAGACTTAGAAAGAGGGTTGCAGGCTGCTGCGTCCCATATCTCTAATGGTTGTTTTAAAAGACAGACCAATGGGAGCAATGAGAGGTGGATGGAGACGGTGTTTAAGCCGCGTCTCTGTCTCAGGAGATGGGCGAGAGAGAAAGAGAGAGAGCTAGCAGCTGAGTTATGGAGCGAGGTGACGACTGGGAACACTTCCCATCGCTCTGCTGTGCTCTGTGAATGATGGGATGGAGGATGCAGCTAGGGCCTCGACCTGAAGGAGTGAGGCTGGAGAGAGGGAGGGGTGAGGAGGTTTGGGGGAGACGCTCTTCAGTGCAACTGCTCTTGCTCTCTGGGAGGCGCAGGTCCGCTTTGTGTCATTGTATTCTATTGGCTCAGGTTAATCTTTGTCTCTCTGCTGCTCTGCCTCTCCCTGCAGCTGTCGCCTTGCTTTCTTTTGTTACCTGACCATTTTCGATTATGTTTTGAATAACTATCTGCTATTTGTTAAAAATTTGCCCTAATCTGATATTTTAGGGATGTCTCACAGGCAGAATGGATGTATTTTGTTCTGTTTTTTTTTGTTTTTAGTTTTCAGAAACACATGAATACTGATGCAAACAAAACTATTGGTTTCCCGCCATGGCAATGGTTGTGCTGCACCAACAAACACTGACAAAAATGCCACAAAAACCAGTGAATAAAACTTAAGTGCAATCTCCTTCTTCTTCAAAATGGTTATAGGAGATTTAAGTTGTTGTAGCATTTTTCTTTTGTATTTGGTAAAAGACCATGAGCCATTTCTCCTGCTAATGCTAAACTCTCAAGTTTGTTTTGGTTGTACTTACCCAGAATGCTCTGCGCTATAATTCATCTCCTGCAGCAAACACTTTTTACAAGGTAAGTAGTTCATATTTAGCTTAGTAAGGTGCAATGAAAGGTACACATCTAATCATTAGTAACAATGGAGAAAATGCCCCATTATCATATAGCCTAACATGTACTAAAAAACTGGCAAGCATGTAGACTTTTGTACACTCTTAGGTCTGCTCTCCTGTAAGGGGAAATACATGTGATGTACATTCAGACAAAGCCTGCAATTTCATCAAATCAACAACCCTAACCGACCAATACCATCGGGCTATAGGTCAGTTTCTAAGCTACTTTTGGTAATACCACTGTTTATGATCCCAACTCGGTGTGCTACTTCCAAACAACTTAGAAATACAATCGTAGTCACTCTGCTCAATACTCTTCTCTTCCGACATCCATCATGTTGCCTCAACATAAGAAGGTGACATGAGTTGCAAAGAGTCAATATTGGGGCTGATCTACAGAAACTATGGATGATTACAAAGTCATGTTCATGCAAGTTTTGGACTGAGTCTGTGTCTGATGCCTATTTGTTAACCTTTTAACTGTCACGGTGACACAGGTGTCCTCATTGACCCTTTGTCTTACATATATGTATTTTGAGGGTGACAATTGATGGTAAATAAATTATAGAGTGCTTTTCCAATCATTTTGACCACTCAGTCACAGTTACTCAGTCATACACTGATGTGCAGATCTGTAGGCAACTTAGAGTTAAGTGCCTTGCCCAGGGGCACATTGACGTGTGACAGGAGGAAGCTGAAATCAAACCTATAACCTTCCGGTCTACTCTACCCTCAGAGCCACAGTCGCCTCTGTTGAGCTAATGCTATGGATTGGAATCAGGGTGAATTAATCCTCATCTCTTCATCTCTGTAGCATTGTTTCTCTCATCCTCAGTCATTCTCTCTGTACTTTGAACCCTTCTTGTTTGACCGTGCAGAGCAGAGATGGCGACACGGCATGAGGTCTCCATCGCAAGGTTAGAAGCTACAGATGGTGGACTCAACATTGACTCCGGTAAGCCCGCCGCTAAAATAGAAATGGCGTCTGTCAGCTATGCCGTAGTGATGATGTATAAAGAGTATTGTCCAAGACATCCAAACACGATAAATGACAGGAAAGGAAGAAGCTTTGTCAGGTTGTATTACTGACCTCTGGGTGATCAGACCCAATAAAACAAGACAATAAAACACAGGTGGGGTAATCAAAGGAGCTTCATCTTGCTATAATGAACACAAAGAAAGTGTCTTCAATCTATGTTTGCATACCTTCAAGTGTATATGTGCATGTGTGTTTCCAGTGTAGGGCAACCCACGAGATCTCCTTTTCCTTTTTCCCTTCCATCCTACTCCTTTCTTTTTCCCTCCATCATATTTCTTCTTTTAACTAAGCTGATTAAAAGGCAACACCCCAACACCCAACTCACACACCACCTAACCCCGAGCCTTTCAGCTGCGAGGGGTGGAGAGGAGCCCTAACCGCGTTCTGCATGAATATTAAGTATGGGATTTGTGTTGCGGGTTTGAAATTGGAAATCACAAGTTTGACTAATCAGCTTTAGAGGTTCAACATTCGGCATGTGCATTTCTACGTATGTGTGTGCGTGTCTGTGTGTGTGTGCGTGTGTTAGTGCATCTCTTCCTGTGTCTCCAGTGGCAACAGCGTGTCCCTGCACACATACACCAAGCCCTGCTGCCACCACCACTGATCCCGCTGTGAGTCAGAGTGCTTATTCACTGCCTCAGCAGGGCCAAATGCCCCCCCCCCCAAAAAAAACCCTCCATACACACTCGCACTAATGCTCCTCTCCACCCTCTCTTCACTGTATTCACTCTCTCCCACCTCCCATTTAAAAAAAAAAGAGACCCAGAAATAGCCCAAGAGGCTATTAGGAAAAATACAGCCAAAGGAGGAGGAAGCTGTGGGGGTTTACAGTCCAAAGCCATTCAAGAGTACACTCCAGCGTCTCCCTCTTTCTCGCTCCCCCATGCCTCTCTTTGTTCCGATGAATCAGAGCTTCAGCGAACACGCTCCATTCTCTCTCCCTCTGGATAGCTGAGGCTTGTTCTCCATCCCGGGCATCGGTGGAAAATGAGGGGGAAGAAAGAGTGATAATGAGAGGTAAAAGAGGTGGGGTGGCGGGGAGGGGGGAGGAAAAAATAGGGGTGATGAGGAATAAGAGCGCGCAACAGGAGCGAGGGGAGAAAGAGATTAAGAATAAGATGTGAGGATGAGAGAAGGGAACATTAATGAAGCAGAGCCGATCCCATAATGGAGAGCGGATGAAATGAAGGGGAAGGAAACAACATGAAAACCATTTCACGTCTCCATGTTGCAGCTAATGTTTCGCGTTCCCTTTTTGTCCTTCGCCACTTTCCCCCCCACACCATCTCATGCCCACGTTTATAAAGTCTTCGCCTTGTTCCAGACAAGAGATGTTATTTTTAAAAGATAAAAGAGCTTCACTTTTAAATCACTTAGAAAGCCGTCTCTTGATTGGATGATGTTGGAACTGCTGCTGTCATTTTACAGTGTTTAAGCTCTTCCTTAAAGCCCAAGTAACTTTTTGAGGGCTGGAAAATTATAGATAACGCTCAGAGGTATTGATGATAATTGCAATGATCTAAAAACATATTTTTCTCCCGTTTTGTAAATGTCATGAGGCACTCAAGAACAGACATGATTTATGGAAAAGTTTTCTTTCTCCTTCTTCTCGTAAAGCCCAGAAACTCTTTGATAAATCAGGCGGCACTTAAACTACAGAAATGAAATTGTCTCAAGACTAACCTGGCGATTCCTTTTGACTGACAGAGTAAAAAAAGTACTTCTTGTACTTTTGGAAAAAAAAAAAATTCCCATTGTTTTCAATAAAGGTCAGGACCAAATGCTGCCCCTTTTTTCTGATTTTTGCCATTTTTTTGTTAAACACAAGAAAAACTAAACTGATTAAATTTGTGATGTAGGATATTTAGCAGACGTATTCTACTAGTTCTTAGAAGTCAAAACCAGTCGTGGGTTCCTGCTGCAACGGAGGAAACAAGAAAAGGGACAACAGCAAGATATGTCGAGCGAGGTGTAAGACACACCGAGACTGGATACCAGAGGATTTGCAGACCAATCACTGTAGAGGGTTTATAGCATGCAGGGCATTAGAGCGGCAGGTAAGCAGAAAGCCATCAAGCTGGTCACTGAGGCAGCAGAAGTCCGGTTGAGATGGATGTGGATCAAAAGAGTAGAACCTGAGGAAGGGCAGTGATACCTCAAGCAACAAGCTGTGGCTCCATCGACCCCCACTGGGGTCACTTGGACTGAGTGCCTGAAACTGTGAGAGACCTGAAACACCTAATGACCCCCCCCAAAAAAATGACTGATGAAGTGTTCAAGCGTGTCAAACATCATAGTTTTAAAAGTATGATGTGCATGACTCAAGTTTTCAGATCTAAGCACATATTTTAAGCTGTTTGAATTGTTTTCTAACCATCCTAACTAAGGAGAAAGATATAAAACATCCAAATCCAGCTTAAAGACCTTTGATAAACCTGGTTTACAAAAAATCCTAACCCCCTTTTCAATCGCATTTAAACATACTGCAAGTAAAATGTTCATAAATATATCTTTTTCCTCAATCTTTTTAACCTATTTTCAACCTTTTAGATGGAATGCAACATTGTCTTTTTTCTATGCCTTTTCAATGGCTAAAGAGTGTTTCTTGGCAGGTAGTAAGCTTTTAAAAACCTCACAGTGACAGACATAAGCAGCTGTTATGGAAGACATTTTTACAGTGGTCAGTAGTCTGGGGGAATGCAGTAAAACAACAGTTTCTTTGTTTTTAAACAATTATTTATGGTCTGAAACTCAGCGTAGTTTCACCTTCCTGTGAACACGAGAACCCGAAATGCCCCGATTTTACGACATTTTCTTTTAGAAGATCACAGTGATTCTGGAGATTTAACCATACTGTATTCACTCAATTATTTTTATCTGCAGCAGACACTGTGTAATAGCTCTGTTATCAGTCCAAGCACTATCAAACACTCTTATAGAACGCGTGATCAGTCATCTATGAAACCAGTACGGCATGGTAATAAATCCTAGATACACACCAAGCAAATTTAACAGGATATTTTCAAATTACGTGAGGACCAAAGTAGCATGGGTGGTTGAACTGAGCCACCAAGAAAGGCAGGAGATGTTATGTGTGGTGTTCAGTTTCAACCAAGAGTGTCTGTGTTTCTGTTGACCATAGATTTGGGGAATATTGACAAAGTTTTGTGAACACTTGAAATGGAAATGCAGCTAATGCTGCTTTTGGAGGTTCAATGGGACAGAATGTTGCTCAAGTGGTTGTCTTTTCAAGATATAAGCCGGTTCAAAGAGAACTTGACTTTGGTGTCGTACAACAAACGTTTGAGGTGATTCATGGTATGAATAAAACGACGTACACCAAAGTACAAACCATGACCTACAAACCAACCCAATAGGAAAATCTGTAAAAATGACCCCATTGGAAACATTAACCTGTTGGTCTCAGGTTGTCATTCACAATGACAGGGGTGTCAAACTCCAGTCCTCAAGGGCCGCTGTCCTGCAGTGTTTAGATGTGCCACAGGTAAAAAACAGTGGAATGAAATGGCTTAATTACCTCCTCCCTGTGTAGATCGGTTCTCCTGAGCCTTGCTAATGACCTAATTATTCTTTTCAGGTGTGGTGCAGCAGAGGCACATCTAAAAGTTGCAGGACAGAGGCCCTTGAGGACTGGAGTTTGACACCTCTGTCACTAGAGGACCCAAATTTGGGTCCTCTAGTGACAGACAGGTTAAGCAAGTAAATCCGTTGATTTGGGTATGTCCAAGCCTAAGGGTGACAGAGAAAAAATAGCTGGGCCTGAAACTTACAGACTAACATGGCATTTTACTCCACATCAGTAAACCAATTCAATAAGCCTGATCCTGTTAAAGTGCTTTTCGTTATAAACTTATCCAGTTATTTCTACTGGCACAAAAAACAAGAAAAGCCCCACCAATCAGAGAGGATACAGTGAAAACAGAGAGATACTAATGTCATTCCCTTAAATAATCTTGCCTTTCTTTGAAAACAAGCCAGGTTTTGAGAACTTTGGCTCCGCTGTGATCCATGATGACATCATGAGGCCATTACAGTGGACCAACAAGGCCACGTGCTACCATTACGCCGTCACAAGGGACTAAGAGCATTTTACAAGCATGCTGATGCCATTAGAAATGTCTGGTGGCTTCCACTGGATTTTATTAGGTACCAAAGTCTGGTTCAGGTGACCTAACAAAGCACTTGGATCATTTTTCAGCAGGGGTCCCTAAAGTTGAGTCTGGACATTAGCAGACGCTGTACTGGTTTCAGACATATACAAGGAAGCCTTTAGAATAACCCCATTATGATTTTGCTTTACTCTGACAGCTAAAACAGCTGAGAAAATAGTCACTTATAAGTCTAAAGAGTAACTAGGCAACACGATATTAGCAAGAGATTCTGATTTATATTTAATATCATAGACCAGGAAATGCAAAAATAGGGAAAATTTTTAAAAGACAAGAATTGAAAATGTTGATTTGGCTTTTTATTTAATTTATTTTTTTTTTTTGAAAGGCTCTTTAAGAGTCAAACTCTGAATACGGTTTAAGAAAGATGAAATATGCCTGTCGCTGGTCTTGAGGATTTACTACATAGTCACCTATTCAGTTCCCCATAATTACAAAGACTTTTGTCGAGATCCGATTTGTCTCCGGAAGCTTGTTCGAGGCAGGAGGATTGGAACGACAACGGCTCAGTCTGACAAAGAAATATGGATACCGCTCTTAAAATAGAGAGAACTAATGCAGTTCTGTGTCGAGTGTGTGGGGCGTGATGGCTTAGATGGGGTAAGGTAAATTTAATTACATGCCCTGTACACACTGCTGGCTTTCACTTAGCATGAACGGACTGCTTGAAACAACTGAACCTGAGTGACCACTTAGAAAATAGTGTTAGGGCATATTCAGTCATCTGATGAAGAGGAAAGACTCCTTTCAATGTACTTACTGTATAGTGGCATCTTTCATAAGGTACTACTACACCTACACACTGCTGATGGTTGGAGTTGAATTACTCTCAAAGAGATTGAACTTCTTCATTAGAGAGCTGCCACTTTTCACTAAGCAACAGCAATGAAGGAGATTGTCACGATATGATAACCTTGAGTATCTTACTGTGGTCTTGTAGAGTTTTCAGCTAGAGTCAAAAGCTGTTTAGCTGCTTCCTCCAGCACTGCTGCAACCAATTGTAGCTTAGCTGATTGATTCTGAAACTTTGCATTGTTGTTTTAGGAACTCAGTTTAAATAAATAATTTAGCTTAAGTTGATTTTCTACGCTCCACAATCCTACTTCATGGATTGTGAGCAAATGTTCATAGGCCACGGTGAGGGGTATTTGTAATGTGCTTTGCGTCTTTCTCATTATTAAAATGCCCACAAGCTGTAAACGTAGCAATCGAGGAAAGTAACACTTCATAGGAAATGGTTCATGTTTGACATGTCCACCAGGTCAAACTACATCATTTCAGCAACCACGCCCCTCTGCACTACGTCCATAAACAACCCGTTTTCCACACCACGCGTCTCTGAAATTCTTAAGGAAGACAACAATACTACCACCACACTCACAGGTGTAGCTGTGTTGCTACTGTTTTGTTCCAAGCGTTTTGCATTGCATGCTTGCCCTAGGCAGCCTACCCTGCCCCCTACAGTCTAGCAGAATATGGCAACACCGGGTACGAGTCACAGAGTATAAATGCAGCAAAAGTCATGTGTTTCTGATTACTTGCGAAATATAAATATATAAAAAATTAACCAAGCTTAACAGCAGCACTACGTTTTGCTTTCCAGTAATCAGAGGCATCATGGCCTCTTTTGACTGTCAATAAACATCAGATCACTTTCCTCATAGGCTGATGTCACTAGAATCTGTGCATTTATGCCTGACCCAAGAGATCAATAAAATCCAGAGGGGATGATGATGTGCTGCTATGCTTTTCTGCTTGGTGAAATGACTCACAGATCAAACCCAAACCTTAAAGTCAGAAGTCACCAACCTACCAGCTCTGTGTCTCAGCCACACCAGATCTGCGGCTATAAAAGCCTATTTGACAGCACTGAGTAACAGTGTTGAAAGCAGTAATTCTATATTTGTGCAGAAGAGCTGCTGTTAGTTTGTGAAATTAGGTTATCTGTCATGTGAAAAGCAGACTTTCTTACGCAACAGCTTCATACCAACACGACAGGCACCCACCAGCGTGTGTGTGCGAGTGTGTGTGTTATTTAATCAAAATTGATTTCTCCGTGATTGAATTCCGTTGAAGTATATCCCACATTTGCCAACAGCATGTTCTCTGTGTGTGCACCCCAATTAGTTGCTGTGACATTTTCAAAACAAATCATCACATCGGGTTTAAATCTGGAGAGGAAAACCTTGTGAGTTCCACCGAGCACTTGTCTGTTACTGTAAGTTTGCGTTGTAGACGTGGCGCGGCGTGGTTATGGTGTCGGGCATCGGCTGCCTTCAGGAGAGTTGAGAGGGGATTAACTGGCTGTTTTGCTGCTACTGAGTGCTGGGAATGGAAGGACCTCCAGTGCTGATCAACAAACAGGGCCGTAACAGCCCCCTGGCCGTGTTCGCACTCCTTCGCCTCCACCTCATGTTTGGCTTGTCGGGGTACAGCAGCATTAAATAACACTCCCTCTTTTTTCTTTGATCTTGTTCTAGTTCATTAGGTGCTGCCTGCATGTCCTTGAGGCCTTGAAGGGCGTTGCTAAAATATAGTACACAGATTCTTAATCAGATCCACTTTGTGCGGAGTTGAAACCAAACTGTTTCGATATCCCTCTCATGTTCTCTATCCCATGTTTTCTTTTTCTTCTTTATTTTGCTTTCAGGCTGTTTGCCATCCTAAATGAACGTAATGATACAAACGGAGGATAAATTGCCTTCTGCGCACTTCATCTCATCACATCTATCCCAAGGGTCCTTTCTGAGGTGGGGAGGGGTTCAAACACAAGCACACACACCAGAAAAATAATTCACTTGCTCTGCCTTTTAGATCTGTGTTGCTTTCGGTGTGGAGTTGCTGTGATGAGTTTGATATGTGTTTGATGTCTTGGGCCTACAGCAAATATGGAAAAAAGGGGAAATATCAGGGTATGCACAGTGTGTTGTACTACATGTACTTGCTTCCATCTTTTTCTTACAAGGTGAAAGAGAGATCATCAACTCATCTTCAGAATATGCAAAATCAAAATTCTCTGACAGGGAAGTACCAGCGCTCTTTCCGGTGTGACAATCCCCATTTGCTTAACATCCATTTTTAAGGAAAACATTCACTGTTTTGTGGCATTAACTTTAAAACTTTAAAGATTTACATGATGTATTCATGCTGATGGATTTGCATTCTCCTCTATATGAAAAATAAATAAATCTAAGTCCAGGTTAGGACTCAAATCTTTGAGATGCAAGCCTAACCGTAGCTGAAATCTCAGGTCTTTTTCTCCAAAACTAAGACAAGTGTCAGATTTCTAGTGACTGAAATTATCAGTCCACACATCATATGTGTGCCATCTAGTTTGTCCAAAACTAAAAGCTTCTTAGGTCTGAGCTCCAGTCGTTATTTTAGTACTTGAGCATTAAACGTGTATCTTCTGCTACTAATTACTGATAGCAACTCTTGAAATTAAGGATGTATAATATTTATCCCATTTGGATTAAAATGGAATAAAAAAATTGTGGACAAAGCAAAACACCAATGAGAATGTAAGTCAGTATTAGTAACCACTTATGTATGTGTTTCATTAGAGCAAATTGTTCCTTGATGTTAGAAATATCAGTGTGACTCCCTTGGGGGACGGCAAGTAAAGGTTATTAGAGACTTAGGAGCTGTTATTAAAGCCTTAATGCAGATGCAAGGCTTGTAGAAGATTCATTTGTATACCAATGAATTATTGAGAGGCAAGGATTTAATCAAAGCTACAGATGTTGCAGACAAAAGTGTTGTTAATCTCTCTTTGATTGCCTCTCAATTAAAAGAGACTATAAAAATCAAACTGATTGTTGATTGCAGAGTTAATTACAGACACGAAATAAGAGAGTAAACAATAAAAAAGTGATTACTCTAGATTGGTTCCGTGATTATCTGACCGAGGCAGAAATGCTATTGTTATAATTTATTACTTTAATGCTGTCGTACAATTGTCCTTTCAAACAATAGAGCACATAACAGAACCAAAGGACTATGTGTCTCCACTGGAGTAGAATGTGTGTTAGATTTGCTCTCGTCCACAATTTGCCCCAACTGTCTGGGGATTTGAGGCAGGCCAACTTCTGGCTGAAATTTTACAATGGATAAAAGTTTATTTTAACTTAGCAACACATCTGATGTCTGTGGTAATGTCCATCCATTCATTGGTCTATAAATGCTTGCCTTTGCAGGTTCGCTGGGGAGCTGGTACTTATGTCTGGTAGTCATTGGGCGAGAAGTGGGGGTGCACCCTGGACACTTCGCCAGTCCATCTCAGTGTAGTTTGTGGTTGTAACATGACAACATATCAAAATGTTGAAAGGGTCCGACTACTTCTGCAAGAAACTACAGAGTACTACCTCTCATCTGGGGTGTGCCTCACCAGATTGATGATTCCCAGATCAACATCCTTAAAGCCTGTAGCCATGAAGGTTAATGGTTCCATTGTACCAATAAACTTTACTTAGAAGTAAATAGCTTTCATCAAATACTCATGATAATCCAATTCAGGAGAATGCAAAAAGGACGGTTGTTACCTAAACTTTGAGGCTAACATGAGGTAGCAAAGGGAAAAAGAAAGCACAGCACTGTTTGTTCCTTTTAGAAGATCTTTAGGGTTTTTATTTCTGCCTCCTCAACAGACATTTCAAAACTGCTGAGTTGCCTGTGACTTTGGAGACTTTGAAAAGCTGAGATCCATAAGCGTCATATCTTTTCGCTCACCCCGACCCCCTTTCCTGCGCATCTCTCTGACTCTTTCTTGCCCGCGCGCTAAGGTGTGTTGGAAACTCTGCTGGGTAATGGGGGCAGCAGTCAATCAAACTCGAGTTTCAAAAGGTGATGCTTTGTTTCACGCTTGCTTCCCCCAAATCCCATTGAGCCTTGCAACCTGTCACGACGTCATTCTAAAAGGCAGCACCGACTCCAGTCACCCAATCCGCACAGTCCCCGGGCAGATGGAGGGGTTGACTTGTCAGATGCCTGTCGAGAAATGAGGTCATTCCATTTTTAGAGGTCTGCCTCTTTTTTATTTTTCATAAGATAAAACAAACCAATCTAAAAAGAAAACAGTGTGCTCAGACGTACAGGCCTGGCTCACTTTCATGTAAACTTCATGATAAACAGAGCAGAATCGATGCTTCAGACATTGAGGAGAAACGCAATATTTACCTTAAGGTTTTATATAAGGTCTTGACAACAGCGAGCACAAACAAATCCTCGGTTTCCACCGGTGCCCCTCAGTTTTACTGATTCTGACAGCACTGTCAAAACACCACCAGAGCTGCCAGTTCTAATAACACAGCAATAAATTGTCAAATGAGCTCTTGTTGTAGCGTGATCCCACAGAGGAACTGTAAAACTCGATATGGCAGAGTGGGCAGTATCTCTGAACGCCCACACCAAGCAGGGGTCCTCGTATCTCCCGGTGGTTTATTGGCTCAGGTCTGACTCACTCTGGCTTTACAGTCACAGTGACCTTCCCATTAGGGCTCCATTACCAAAGGTCTATTAGAGGGGGGTTGCCTATGGAGGTTATTTATCCAGCTGCAGCCTCTCTCTCTCTGTGAAATTTAGTGGATAAACAACAGAGCAGCTTACCAAGCATTGCAGAGTCATGGCTGAATGCTTTTATTAAGGCATTAAGTGAATGCACATGCATGTACAAACACCTGGGGCATAAATGAGTTGAAGATTCCAAACAAAAGTGTTAGGGCACTTGCAGAAATGTGAAATTTACCTTATCTAACAGATTACCAATCTACCTGATAGAGTCAGACTTGTGACTAAAAATCTGAAACGGCGTGGTGCTAATTACCTTACATGGGACTCAAACTGTTTTAACCTTGAAAATATACACCAATCAAGCATTAATGGAGGGAACTGCCTTCTGCTTTTCATAGATGCTTATAACTGCAGAGACTGAACACACCACCGAGTCTGCAGTATCGGGAGATGCTCTGACAAGGCTTTCAAGCAAATAAAAATCTGACAACAGTCAAACTCACTTAAATCAAAATGTTCACTTGCTGCCAAATATAACCTCCCCACTGACAGATGCAATTAATGACAAGACAATCCATGTTACTCACTTCAGTTGCCAGTGGTCACAATATTACGTCTGATCGGTGTGTGAAAGTTTCAGGTTTGCTTAAACGTAGCAAATGTTATTAACAATTTAAATGTAATTCATTTCCATTTTATATTTCTAGAAAATCTACAGTCCTACTGAACCTACTAATGAAGATGATTCATCCGTCACATCCAAGTGATTAAACCATACTTAGGTTTTGTATTGAAGCACAACTTGCATAGGAAAACCAGTTCAGTTTCCATGGCAACTACTTGTTGTGTTTGCTCATAGGTGGCAGTAGTCTTAACTACATGTTTTGACTGAAATATTCACAGCATCCAGACTTAGGTTTACCAGTTGGCCACCCCTTCGTCATTTAGCTGGTGGAACACTAGCTGCTAGCATTGCTAGCATGTCCAATTTCAATATCATACAATGCTGCGAAGTTGGCCCAAAACTTTAGGTAACCATTCTACACGTGTACACTTCATAAAAATATCAGTTGGTATTTAATGGGAACAATTAGTATTGGGAGAAGTTAGCTCTTAAAATTGCTAAGCTAACAACTTTGTCTCTTAGCGCACCACATTCCATGTAGTCCCTTTGAGCTAGCTTCAGTCTTCCCAGCAGTTCAACTCCAACCGCAAGTGTTAGGCCTATTTTCATCAGATATACAAAAAAAGTTCATGGAAGTAATAATAATCATATCCTTTCTCAGACATGAGAGGCCACTGCAGTTGTGAGGGCATCTACTCTCAAAACAAATACCTTGTAATATATTATTTAATATGCCAAAGTAGCAAGTTGTGCCCGTCATCCTGGCTTCACTCTCTGAAATTTTAGGAAATTAAACAAGAATATATCAAAATAGAGTTCTAGCACATATAACAAAAAAGTTGTGAATAATAAATAAGTTGAATTGGTTACCTTAAGGTCTGTTAAAACAGTTTAAATTAGCTCTGTTAACATGGAGTCAAACTGCAATTAGACACCAGTAAATACAGTTAAATTGAATTAGTTGGGATATAATTATTTCCATGTAATGTTACAGGTCAGTGATTCTTGAGAATAGGGACAAAATAGGTTTTAATTTTCCCATTTTATTTTTTTTATTATTTCTCAACCTTATGTATGCAAATATGACAAATAATGTTTTGGAAATGTAAAGATGCTAAGGTACAGGCTCCCAGTCACATTTATTTTTTTTTAAATTACATTTTTAATCGACCTGACCCAGAACTTTGTCGTCACCATCTGACAAAAATAAATATAAAATTATTTTTAAAATATCCTATTGGTGATGTTTTTACTCATTTTACAGACACATGCTTCTCAAGAAACAAAAAATATTATTTAAAACAAAAAATAACGAAAAGTCCATCTGATGGAGTTGACAGTGCATGACGGAGTTGACACAGAACTGAAGGTGGTGACAAACTAGTGAGTAAAATGAAAAACTTGGTACATGTGAAGTAATGCAATTCATGTAAAATACATTAAAATGAATTAATTGCACATTTAAGTGAAATTTGACAACAATTTCACTGAAAAAGTCACAAAAACTTTGACGGAGTTGACGAAATGCCAAACTACCTCAATTTATATGATATTATTCTGAAGGAGGCCATATTGTAGCTCATCAGGTCCATGAAATCTTTACAGTATACTAAAATTAAGCTTTTATTTCACAAAATTTCATCAGAGTTTTGTAAATTGTCAGTTATGGTTTTGAGACATCATGGTTGTGACAAGCAACTTAGGAATAAAACAGAAGAAAAAACTAAATAACATATGCTAACCAGAGCTAACTAGCCCTCTTAGCAAAGGAAGAGAAAGGAAGTGGTCATGGGGTCCTCAGAAGTTCTGGTGACCCCCAATAATGCCTGATTTTTTTTTTACATTCTTTTCATGTCTGATGGTGTTGACAAAAACTAGAGACAAATTTCAATGGAGTTGGAAAATATATAAAAATGATTTTGAATTCAATTTTTTGATACTTTTATAATTATTTATATGACTACTTATAATTAATTGTCATAATATATAATTTTAGTATTTCTTTAATTATTTTAAACTATTATAATGTATTGATTTCTGCTCCTGGACAAGGGATTTTACAGGCATCATCCACCAAATACAATGTTTAAAATAAAAAAATATTCAGCAAATACCAGGAAAATATACATTGTTGTGCTCACATGGCCCATGTTAATTTAGTCAGATATTTGAAAAAAAAAGTATTTTGTGTATATTTTATTCAAATTTTGTGCTTTATCCATAGGACCTGTTTTGTCCCTATTCTCAAGAAACACTGAGGTCTGTTGAGTAAAACATCTTCACCTGCACAAATTATGTTATTGCTGCAGATTCAAAAAAAGCAATAAAGTGTATGCAACAAAATATGAATGAGTTTTAACTCATGTTTGTTGTCGTGAGTGTTGGAAAGGTCGGAAATAATTGCAAATTCTGTTTTATGGGAGCTTTAAACTTGACAGTTCCATTAAGATCAATCTAGAAATGCAAATTGCTGTTTACGTTGGTTATGATAGGCAAGTGACGGGAGTTTTAAATCTGAATGTGCTTCTGGCTCCTTTTTCAAAACAGTAAATGGAAAAACAGAGGGAACCAAGAAGCAGTGGATATTATTGTATTTCAGACAAATACTGCAGGCAGGCACACAGCTGGGCTGGCATACATAAGATATGCAAAGCGAGAGGGGGTGCAAAACGAAAACCCAAGTGTCGTACACGTTGTGCATATTTGAAATCAAATTGCTACGTTCAGAAAAGTTAATCCTGTTCCTGCAAATAAGCTCCACATACAGCAATCAATACTCAAAGCTCACAACCGAAACTAAACAGAAGCTTCTGCATATAATTAACATGAAACGCTAAGTTTTAATATGGAAATAAACCTGCAAATAGCTGATAGATCTGCATATTTAAGGTGCTTTCAAAACAGGTAAAATGAGAAATGCATTTGTTGCTAAAATATTCACCCCCCTTTTTGTCAGTAGGTAGATGGGCAAGTGTTGCCAAAGATGGGCACAAATGTCAGATTCAAATTAAATTAAAAAGCTCTTCATATAATTTTCCAAACCATCAATGTCCTTCCTCTTCACAATTATATGCTACTTTCTATAGGTCTATCACATAAAATCCTAATAAAATACGTTGAACTTTGTAGCTATTGTTGCAGACACATTATCATCTATATGAAGCTGTAAGGTTATAGTTTTATTGTTCTTGCAAGACATGAAAAAAAAGAATAAAGATGTAACATATGAAGCAAGATGCTACAAAAGAACATAAAGAGAGATGTGGAAAGTTGTACTTCTCTGATGTTTTGTTTGTAAAACATAAAAGAAAACGCATTCTTTAATGAAAACCTTTTTGGTGAAAAGGAAAAGGAACTGGAAATACAAGCTCAGATCAAGACAATCATTGTATTTTATTTACGTATTCGTAATCAGTTGTTTGAAAGTCGGTACAGAGAAGATAGCGGATGTGGATCTTTGGCTTTTGGTGAAATACCAGGTAAGTCCCCATGTGGATTGATCTGGCTTCCAGGAGGAACACAAGGCCTTGTTATTCTATATTTACTGTCCCATCAGGGTTACAGAATGAAGATCCTTCCTCCTCAAATCTTCTTAAAAACATCCAGCAACTTATCCTGAAGTACTCTTTCCTGGTCTCACACACACACAGAGTAACAGATTATTCCAACCACCGCCCAGCAGGAAAAGGTCACTGCACTGCCAAAGACACATGTCAGTCTCAGGAGGTGGGTATTATTCAATCTTCCAAAAGTTGGAAAGACCAGTAGTATCAATAAAAGCATCTTACGTCAACTCAGAAAGAGAAAAGGGCATCAGGCTTTAAGAAGTTAACCTAATGAATGTTATAAGGTCGAGGGTAATTCGTTTTTCTCAAGTAAAAATGGAAAAAAATAAACTAAATTACAAGAAAGAATGTTCTGGGAAAACTTTCCTGACATGACCCGACAACTTCACAACTTACCGATTTGCCTGAAGCAGCCCTACAGCATCTGTTGCAGAAAGTTTTCCCCGACATTACACTCATCTCTCTTGCGCCTTCCAAACAGATTGGATTACCTCCAGCGCGAAGGCAAAACAGAGATCTGAAGCCTCTGAGCCTACAAACTGTGTAACGAGCTCTTAGTGGCTGCCGACTGACAGCGGGTAGTTTAAAATATTGGGTAATTTGCTATTGGAACAGAAAAGCAACTTTATGGTGTTGCAACCTTATAAACTGTAGATTTATTATTTTATTGACGTGGTGAAGCCGTCGGCTGCACATGCGCTCAAGGTAAAGACGTGTCTGTGCTACGAGACTCCAAGGAGATTACCTGTGATCCCGGCAAAATGAACAAAAAAAAAAGAAAAAAAGTGAGACGACGCTAGATAATATATTCCGCCATGAAGAATTACTGATAGGATTCTGATGTTCTTTTTACTTTGTTTCTGGATTTTACCAGCCTGCTCTGGGGAATGCCCTGTAGATAAAGCATGTGATAAAACGCTGTGTGAAATTCAGTGTTGATCTGTGAACCATGTCTCGTCTTTGCCAAGTAAAAGTGAACAAATTAACTCACACCACTGTCTATGCATAATAGATGAGATGTAAATCTCCCAGACTGATGCAAATCAGTAAGCTACGGAGGAGCAAGGCTGGTCGGTCTCATTCGGATGACCGGCGGGATCTGAATTGGGTTCCTTACCTGTCGGGAGCCGCGGGTGGTCCATTGCGGTGCTTGTTGACCTGGGCGTACAGCGCCTCCAGAGGCGGTCCGTTACGCTGTGGGTTGACGGGGGATCGAGGACTCTGCGGGCTCTGAGGGAGGTGGTAGTGGTGGCCGTAGGGGTCGATGCTGCCGCTGTCCTGAGACGAGCCCAGTGACCCGATGCCGGCGTAGGTGTGCTCCTCATCCGAGCTGAAGGTGCGGCTGACGACATCTTGGATCTCGGCGTATTCCCTTTCCTTCGCCTGCCGCTCCCGAATTTCCCGTGTCTTGGCCTGGATTCTGGAACGAACGTCATCAGGATAAGCGTTAGACACACAATGTATGAAAAATGACACGCATATCACGGATGTTTCAATTTACTTCTGATAAAGCACAAAACCTGAGGAAGATCCCCCCCAAAAAAGCGGAAAAGTATAGCCTACATTTACATTTGTCTCATTTACTCCAATACCCAAAGCTAAAGTATACCAAAATGAGTCGTTTTGTCTACAGTCAGTGCTATATGATGGGAAATATTTGTTGGTTGAAATAGCTGAGACACTCTGCACCTAAATTAAATAGGGAATCTTAAATATGGCTTAAACATTCTTATTAACAGATAGTTTCCATCCAATCTGACTGAGTTTTAGGGACAGACAGACACTAGGAGGTGCTAGAGCACCTGCCCCCTTTTTTTTTTTTTTAATTTACAGTCTATAGTGTGTGGCCTAAGGTAGCATTTCTGGATGTAACAACCTATAATACCACCACCTCACATTTTTTGGAATATTGCCAGGCAAAAACAGACACATTCAGATTCTATGCACCACAAATCTAGAACAAACTTCCAGAAAACTTCAAAACAGCCGAAACACTGAGTTCCCTAAAATCAAGGCTCAAGACCCACCTGCTTAGAGTTGCTTTTGAAGCTGCATAATAAATGAAACATTGAGCATCACATTGAATATGTATTGATGATTCTGATGATGGCGCTTGTAACATTTTATTTTTGTTTTTGGTTGTTTTGTTTATTTAGTTGATCAGTGCCAGTGTTATGTGTTCTTTTGAAAATAAAGTGCATCTATCTATGGCAGGAAATCGCATGCATTACTAGTCATTTCCATTAAATCAGTGTCAAAAGGGCTTGAAACAATATTATCGTTTATCGCAATAATTTTTTAGACAATTAATCGTCCAGCAAAAATTGTTATCGTGACAGGGCTGATAGAGACTGTTTGTTGTTTTTATGGCTTTTTATTTTGGTGTTTTTATGATGTAAAGGGTTTTGAAGTACACTGTTGCTGAAATGTGTTATGCAAATAAACGTGACTGATTGATTCTGTTCTGTTGAACATCACTAAACATCTGCATCAGCCTACAATTGGCCCTTGATTTAAAATGTACATGATGGGATGAAATAAATCTCACACCACTAAAGCAGATGGCAGTTGTATGTGGAGTACAATGTGCCCCTTTATTAACACTTGAGCACCTGCACCCCAAAGCTTCTGTGCCACAACACTGACTCTTTTACAATAAAGTATGGGAAAAGAAGTGTCAGTCTCAAAATGTAAACACTTCAAAAACACAGAATCTTACCAAGTATTTCTGGTCTAGTTTCTAGTGCAAATATCTTAGTACACTTGAAGTAAGACAAAACTAACTTTTCAGCAAGATATAGGAGCTTATTTTAAGTCAATAATTCCTTAATTTATGTGAAAAAGTGAAATAAACTGCCAATGGAATAAATACTTTTTAAATCAGTATTAGGGAATTATTGACCTAAAACAAGCTGAAAAGTTAATTGCAATTTAGTTTTGTTTTATTTCAAGCGTACTAAGTTATTTGCACTACAACTAGACCAAAAATACTTGGTGCGATTTTGTGTTTTTGCAATGCGCGTTCATACAAGTAAGCAAAGCGAGGCCTAGTGGTGATCAGTTTCTTGGAATTGCAAATAAGAGAAGGTGGGAAGGAAATCTCGTTTTCTTCTCTTCATGCCCCCTTCCATGTTGTTCCACCCATGGGAACCCTGCCACACAACACAGCCTTTCACAAACCTTTCCCGTCGCCCAGAACGGTTCCATGCGAACGCCCATCTGTCTGCAGCTAACAAGACTCACGCTGCATGTGTGCGAGCAGATCTGGCACCGCGGGAGGAGACGGAGAGGACAGTGGAGGGGAGAGAGAGAGATACAGAGAGAGGAGCGCCGAGGACAACCAAAAGGGGGCGACGAGGGGGCATCTAAACTTCCACTGTGGTGACCCCGGCAACAGCAGCCACCAAACCGTTCACTGGTTCCAGATGTTGGACGCACTACAATGGGGAACGCACTCATGCACGCACAGGCAGCCTCCTACTGCTAAAACTTCCCCGTTACCTCAGGTCACAGGTGACCTCTGACCTCCCCCCCTTGCTGCTCTTCGAAGATGATTGGCAGGTTTGGAGCACAGCACAATTCCCCCTGCAGGACTGGCTCTCCCAGGTCTGTGTGTTTTAATAACAGTAATCACATTTCAAACAATCACCATTTTTCAGTGCCAGATTAACCCAATTCCCACATCCTGTCCATAGGCGGCCGTGTTTACTCCTAACCGCCCGGAATCCTATTTTCTTGGTATTATCTGGAGAATGAGATTTGGAAGGCTGATGCAACGCTCCGAGGTGTGCTGTCATCTTTAGCGATGAGCTGAGCCGTTCTGTTTTTTCTTTTGAATATTTGAGAAGGTGGTGTAGTATAACAAATGATCAATTTAGATAGTTAAAAGTGGGGTGCTTTAATTTTGCTTTTCTTTATTTGTGAAAAAAAGCACAAGACCTTGGATAAAGTTTGGATAAAAATCCAAACTTTGCAGAAGGTTTTCCACCTGCACAATGATGTCAGGTCTCTGTCGGGAATGATGTTACTGCAGGTTCACGTCACTCTCCTGGGATTTAAAGAGCCTCTGGTGTTTTATGGACTAATCAGATCCATGAAAAACAGTCTTGGTGACCTTAGGGTTGGAGTAATGGCTTTAAGCTAGAGATGAAATGTCCTTTCCAGGCTGGAGTCTGACATGAAAAAAGTCAATAAACAGGCTTGGCAAAACTAGCAAAACTGTAAGTCATGTGGCCGTCAAATGTCATTGTTTTATTTGGATCCAGTTTGTGTTAAATCGTTTAAACATTCAGTATTTTGCTCTGCATGTTTGAAGGGAAATATTTCACTGGTATAAGGGAGAGTAATAAAAGAGCATAACTGGGTGACTGAGTGGCATACCTCAGACATCACTGTTCAGCAGGTAGAAAGGTGTTTGTGCCAAGTTTGTTTTTAAATAAGATACTACAAATTGACTTGGTAAAAATGAAATGTATTGACAACTGCTGTCACAACGTTTCATATCTAGCAATGCAGAAGAATTGCTAGAGCTTGAAATGTGAAGGCAAAGCAGGATTTTTCTTTTAGAAAAATCAAATGCTGTCAAGTTCAGTTTAGTTTAGTTCAAATCTATTCATATTCAAATCATTATGCATAATTACATAACTATTTGAAAAGGACATGGACAAAAGTATGAACTTAAACTCAGATGTGTGTCTACTATGTACTACTTCTGAATAGTACATGTACACACATTACTTTTGCCATGATGTCACCATTTCATTTAGAACATTTGTTTGATATGTATTTTATATTCAATAATAAATTAACCATCTCTGAGTGCTCCAAAGTTATTAGGTAATTAATAGTCAAATTATTTATTACTAAGAAAAAAATATATAATTTTTACACCACTTCCTAACACTGATAGCCACGTCCTGTCCTGGTATTGGCGGTAAAGTGGGCATGCACAGCTATTCTGAAACTAAACTTGCCACAAATAATGGCGTTCACAGACACTACTGTCTGTAGTGTCTGTGAGCGCCACCAAGTGCTCAAACAATCACTTACCGAATTATTGAGAGAGTAGATCAGACTGCTGTTCTGTTGCAACCACTTCAAGCATTTAACATGCTGAGGTAAAGGAGTATTCATTGGTGTAGGGTGTCTGAATAGTGTAGCACAAGATTATATAATGTTATAATTGGGTCAGTATTGTGGCATTTGTGTAGCACTCAAAAAATGCTACAAGTGTAGGTTATATCGCTTAAATGGTGTCTTCAAACTGTGGCAGCAAATATTTCAACATGTCCTAAAAAAAATGTGTGATAGCCTGATTTAAATGGACATGTAATGGATATAATATTAGAACATAGGGCTGTATGCAGCACTATGTTTTAAGACTGATATTTATTTATAATTAAAATTATGCAGTTTTTGTACACATTTTTTTTTGTAGAATTGACAACCAAGTTGTACTTTTTGAAACGCAAACATTGCGATCTTGTTCTACGCTACCGTATTACCAAATACTTACCAAAATGCTTTTGTGAAAAAAAAAAAGAAAAAAAAAAGACATCAAACAATAAAGTTGTTCTAGAAGCAGAACAAGAGTGCCGGAATGCATGGGCCACTTTTCCGCTCATTAGCCTCAAACCTCAACACGCCTGCTAACAGCGTTTTACTTCAGCAACCTGTAACAGCTTCACCGCCAACTCCTCTCCTCCCCCCACTTTCTCCTCAGAGACCACCCCTGTTCTCCACCACATATACTCCATTAGCCAATTAATGGCCCAGTATGTTAACACCCAGGAAAGTCTGGCCCACACCAAACACATTATTACTGTACAATCCCAATTACCTGCCTGTCTTCTTTCTCCTCCTCTAACCACAGCCCACATTTAGCAAAGAAAGCAATGTAGTTTCAAAACTAACCCTGCAAGGGACATAATGGGACAGTAAAGTATCCAACTGCAGGCTTGCTTTGGGTTATTTAATCAAATTGATAAAAAAAAGAGAGTAAGTTTCTAGTTCAGCTCCAGCATTTCAAGTGTTTGAACTTTGAACAAGAGGAAAAATTGCATTAAGTTTTAAGCTTTCATGACTTTGTATTGGAATGACATTTCCTCTTGGTAAATAGACTGTCTAGACAGTCTAATGCTAAGGCAACCAGGGCAGTACAAGTTCAGCCTCTAATTTACTGACTAAACATTTCTTCAAGAAGATTGTGACATGTAGATGACACCCTGCTTCTCTTTTTCCAACATATCCATATCAACTAAATAAATCATTTAGAACGCGACTAGTGTGAAGGACCATGTCAAGCTATCAGAGTGTTGGTGAAACGTCGACACGCACTCACAAAGGAAAGAAATGTCTTGCTCATTTTATCCTTTCAAGATGCATTTGAGCATGGCCAGGCAAAAAACAACTTCAACAAATTTGATAAATGAAAATTTCTCACACAAGCTGGACTTGATTAAAGGAGCTGAAGTTGGGGTCATATTGCTTAAGCTTAGAGTTAACTGAATGTTAAATTAAGCAAGAAATAGACCCCAAACACTCACCATGTAGGAAAGACATTAAACATAAATTCACTCTAAAGCCTTGACCTCAACTGGACTTAAAACTCCTGGACTACGATTAAAAGCCGTGTCCATGACAAGAAACTAACCAACTTATTAAAACTATAGTTTCTGAATTTAAGGTTAGTCAATAGACAGTAACAGTAATGCGGGTGGAGTATTACTGCCAACAAAAAGCATCAAGAATATATACTCTCCAAGAAATACATACCTAAATATTAATGGGAGACCATAGTACATCTGACCATGTCTGGATGATAGAAAACCCACAAAAGAAAATCCAAACTTGAGCACTTAATGTATTTGACTTAAAATTCATTGTTTTTTGTTTAAAATATCTGAGTAAAAGCCACAAAAATTATATTAAAGGGGCATCATGTATTGTCCAGGCACATAGTGCCATTTTAGAGCACAATCATGTAACTATGTTAACTTCAGTTGTTAAAAAAAAATGCTGTATGTATGAAATATGACTCATAAGTAATTTGACTCTGATTTCACGGTTTGAAATTGGGCCTCTAATGCTTTAAGAAACTCCTGCTCTTTCTGAAACTCCACTTTAGGGAAGCCATTATAACATCTGTCCTCTATTAACTGTTTAGCAACATTTTACCAGTGTTGCACTGGGAAGTAGCTCCTACAATGAGCTCAGCTGAAGCCCAGTTCCACCAGGTGTTTGCTAATTGCTGCTGGCTAGTCTGAAGGAGCTGATCGGGGGAGTCATGAGGGAGGGCTTCTTTATGAGGCTGAAACTCGGAAGCTTGGAAATGCAGCTCTGAGGAAGCGTTGCATGTAGAAGGTGGAGCTAGGTCCACCCAGGTGATTTACACAGCTGAATGGTTGCCATGGAAATTAAAAGATTTCTCAAACATTCACAAAAGAATCAAGGCTATGTTTTTGATGAGGAAATAACATTATAATTTGATGTAAAGTTCAGTAAAGTCAAGCTTACATAATGCCTCTGTATTGCCTATTAATGCCTGTTTATGAAACCTTCTTACTGGCGCTGTGCTGCAGAAACAGACCTTAAATCTTTTTTTTAAGGTCTCTCTGTCTTAATTAAATGCCAATTCTGAGCAAACAGAAGCAATGTTTTGACGTAGCGAAGCCAGCGAGCTCCATCGCCATATTTCTGTCAGTGTTTCATCCACGCTAAGCGACAAGAGTGAAAAGGGAATGTCGCCTTTATTTCTTATTCATTCTCAAGTCAGCATACTTAGCAGTTTGAAGGCATGCCTCTCCGGCATGGATTGTTTCGGCAGATGAAACAGAATGTATTTGCTCTCGTACTCTTAAATTGACATTTGTGAAATAGATTTTTATTTGCAGTATGCCTTCATCATAACATGCTCGCGGTATTCCGAAGTGCAGGTGGAGGGCAGAAAGAATCTGAATCTCATCAAAGGATGGCAAATGGCTCCGCACGCAGCCGCCTGTGCAGAATCACAAACCTCGAGCGGCCCATCTCGGCGTCGAAACCGGGTTCGTAACGCAATCACGGAGATAATTGTTCTGTTTTCTGGTGTTAATAATCATATTAACTTCCTGTAGGTATCAATATAATTACAAATCTCGTCACTCTTCTCAATCAGCCGGTTAGACCTTTCTCTGAACTCGCTCTGCAAATGAGATGCAGACGCCACGTTCGAAAAATAATGAGATAGTTTGACAAAGTGGAACAGTATCACTGGTCGCAAAAAGAGTGAAAAAAAAAAGAGTTCCCCGAGGCAGATTGCTTTTTTCATTCTTTTGGTAATTAGAAAAGCAAATTCTCATCCCTAATCGAGGTTTGTTTTGTTTTGTTGTCCTTTTTTCTTAAAAGCAAATTGTGCTGACTAGTTCAGAAAAAGGGGTCAGGTTGTGTTTGCCTGGAGTCAGTTTGAAGTCTATTAAGAAACAAGAGGAAGTCTCTTTCTTGGAATTAAAAAAAAAAAAAAAGAAAAACAATGATGAGTTCTGCTGTAGTCCAGGCAGGGGTAACAAAAGGAGTGGCAGAGGACTGCTGGCCGCTGATTAGAAGCCAAGCAGAGCCAAGCAGATAACAGAGAATGGACATCATAATCAGCCGCTTCAGAGAAAGAGAAAATGGTGCTCAGCTCAGGCAGAAAATGGAGACGGAACAATGTCACATTTCTTTCTTTTTTCTTTTTCTTTCTTTTTTTTTGTCCAATCACTTTGGACAGAAAAATTAAATTTCAGGACTGGAATGTGCAGAGATAAGCCAGAGACTGATAGAAGCCCGGCCAACGCTGCGCCGCCTGTGTGTCTTTCATCCTTTCTCTTCACCCTGATGTTACTGGATGAATAAGTCAGGCTGTCGCTACGGATGCAATCATGGAACTTGTTGAATCCATTGGCCTCCCAACATGAGCCAGTCAGATAAAAGTGTTATGGGTGCTGTCCGCAGACTAAAGAGAACCAGAAAACTGGCTTGCTCTGCAGACACAAACTACACCCCAAAGGGTTCACACCAGCCATGTTTTAGTCTGCTTTAATCAAACTCCAGTTTGTTTGCGTAGCAAGTCTAGCTTGTTTGGGGAGGTGTGAATGTCTGATAAAACTTTGGTCCACCTAAAAAACCTAGGTCTCGGTGCGGTTGAAGTGAACTCTGGTGCAGTTCAAATACGAAGGTAAGGTCATTTTATTTATATAGCACATTTTCAACAACAGGGCAATTCAAAGTGCTTTACATGAATTAGAAAGAAATACAAACAAAGCAACCAACCAAAAGAAATACAAAAAGGTAAAAGTACAGAACAATGTATTGGTTCTCCATGTTTAATAAGAATAAGAATAAGCAGTCCATAATTTATAAACTAGTAGGGGTTTATCTGCATCCTTGACCTGATAAAACTAAATGTTGGTTCTCCATGTTTGATTCTATAAATCAAATGTAGATGGTACTTTCTAAGTTTGTTCTAGATTTGTAATCTAACATGATTTTCTCCTGGTCTTGCTCTGATATTAAAATGTTTAATGCTAGATGTTGATCCAAGGTAATGAGTAGCCTCTCTAGATAAACTAACAGGAGTTTCTCTGGATTCCAGGTCTGTTTTAATTCCTGTTCTGGGAAGTATATAAACTAAATGTTCCTGTTCTGGGTTGCTGTTTAAGTACTCCACAATTTGTTTTGGTTGTATTTACCGAAAGCATGCCAGAGACCATCCCAAAAGCAGGAAATGAACTATAGCGAAAGGCATTCTGGGTAAATACAACCAAAACAAACACGTCTTGCATTAGCAGGAGAAATAGCTTGTGATCTTTTGACAAAAGAGGCCAAAAGACCAGAGAAAATTTTTACAGTTGCTAAATTCTCACTCAATTTCTGTTAACATTTCGTGAAGAAGGAAGTTGCGCTCTGTGTCGTCTCTTGTTTCTTTTTGGTAGTTCTTGGTGCAGCGCCACCACAGGCGACGGTGTAAACACAGTTTACTACAGTGCCGTGTGGACACGAACCGCACCAGCTGCAAACATAACAGATGTTGCCATTTTGGCTTGATGCTGAACAAGAACAACAGGTTCTTGCTGTATTTGTGTGGTTTCTCTCTGGGTACTCCGGCTTCCTCCCACAGCATAAACACATTCTCTGTTTGGGTTTGTTTTGGCCGTTTATCTTTTGTGTCTCAGGGTTATGCCCTTGTTACCAAAGACTGATGGGTACTGGCACCAACACTCACGTAACCCTATAAAGACTGAGCAAAAATGGATTGTTGGATAATCAACTTTTACTCTTTATTAGCCTAAATGTTAGACATTACAACCTGCCCCTATTGTGCTTAATCAACCTACCCCTGTCCTACCAACCTAAATTGAGTTGTTTGTACAGTGTAGTGCTCTATCCGTCCTGGTGCAGGTTAGGATGCTTTTTAATGAGACATGAAATAACGAAGCACAGCAGGTTTGTAAAAAACTGCCAAATTTGACTAAAATTCTGCAGGGAACCACTTATTTTGGCAGTGATGCAACACAGCTTAGCTCCAGCAGCGATGTCAACGTTTTATGTACTCTCATCTCCATCACTTAGAGCTCAGAAGACACTGAAAGGATATTAATTTGGATCTCACCTAACCTAAAATAAATGGATTGTGTCTGTGAGCCTCGCAGGCCAAACCATCAATTACAAGAATCATAGAAGGGTCAAAGTTTTAAATATAAGATCATCGCTTCCTTATTATAGCAAACCTTTTATAAAGTAATCTGCTTCACCTCTTCACTGGCTGCTATTTTTAATCACTTAAAGCACTTGTCAGAACTGTCTGCTCGGATTAATGATCACTAATGTCGGCTGAGCAGACACTTTGGGTTCACAGCTGTGGGTAGTGCTCCGACGCAGCGTCGTCATAAGCCTGAATTGATGAGCTCAATCATTTCCTAAAGGCACTCAGAAATGTCCGGTCTCCATTTCAGGAAAAAAAGAAAAAAAAGAAAGCTCAATCAGCTCATATGACTTTTGTGGACAACTATGACTGAGAAATTTATCACAGCAGAAGAACCAAATAGCGATGTCACTAAAGAACGCAAGCGGTAATGGACGTCTGAGCCGTCACGGTGCCGAACCTTAATGCTTTGAACGTCGGCTTTATGGTACATTGGTCTATTATTAAAAACCGCAATTTCCCATAGGATTTCCTTTCCATTAGCAGAGGGTCAGTCTTTGCAGAAGAAACATGGGAAGAGCTCAGAGATGCAGAACGGACATAAAGCAGGACAGAGTGAGAATCTGTTCAAGACAAATCAGCAGTAATGTGTGACAGAAGTGATAAAAGAATGAAGAATATAACCGGTACAGTGTTTATTCAATGCTTTGAAAAGGATTCATTACTTTTGAACATTGTGTCACATCACAGAAACAAGCACCAGTGTACATTATTGGAATTTTATGGGATAAACCAACTTAAAGTAGAGGATAAATAGAAGAAACACATTTGAATTTAGTACCTCTGAGTTAATATTTGGTTTTACTAACTTAACATGGATTATGTTGGAGTGTTTTCATACCAGTTTTGTACATCTAGAAACTGAAATTGTTGGACATTTTTCTTAACAAAATAGTTTAAAGGTCAGATTAGTTGGGGTGCGTGTGAACATAAACCTCCAAGGTTTGCCTCTTATCCTCTAGTGCCGGTCCAGACTTTTACCACACAGATGAGTGTTCATCTGAAGCACTTCATTGTCGCTCTGGCTGAATGTTTGTTGTCGTTGTCCTGCTGAAGGTGAACATTTGCCACAGTCTAGTAGCTTTTACGCAACAGGTTCATAACTTTTAGCCAAAAAGTTCAGCAAAATTATATATATATCTTTAAGTTGTTTTTTTTTTACACATTTTGATTCCATTTTTACATTCAGATCTGTTCAACAATTGCAAAAGGAGTCTTTTGTGCATTTTCTTTGTCTAAAAATTAATTTTGGGTGTATAATCTACTAGAATGATTGTTACCTCATCATCCCATTGAAAACAGCTACACATAGCTATGTTTATTGGATGTACTAAGGTCTCCTTTGGACTTGATTTATTTAGTTTTATTTGTTGTCAAATTCAACCAAAGTCTCCCTTTATTTTAATTTTAGGAGTATTTATTTAACATTCTCATCAGGGAAAACCTAAATGAAGCAATTTTACTGGAGGCCCACATTTTAACATTATTGATAAAAATCCCATGATGCAGCAAAGTATTCTTCGTGACGCATTTTGCCCACATGCCTCACGTTGGACAGCCCTGCTTTAGCAAATCTTCCAGGATGCCCTGTGTTTAGCTCCATCAGCTTTGCCCAAATCCTCAGTTCCTGCTGAATAAAATTAGTTCTATATGCAGCCACCACCATGCTTCATAGTGGGGATGGTGTGTTCAGGACAAAGTGTAGTGACTGCTTTCTACTAAATGTAGCAGTAAGCCAAGAACTTTTTTTATCTCCTTGTCTGGATAGAGAACTTTCTTCCACATCTTCGTCATGATCCCTAGATGACTTGAAGGAAATTATAAATAAAAGTTGTTATAATTTTTTTTTTCCCAACAACAGCTTTCTAGTCCTTCGTTTCCATTAAATGTGCTCGACTGAGGATGTTTCCTCAGCAGATTTTGTAGTGAATCGCTGCTGCTACCTCGGCGTTGCTATGAGCCTCCTGGCTTCTTTTATGATTTATGTTTATTCCATTAGGCCTTTCAGTTTAAGTGTACAGCACTGCCCTGGTAGGTTTGTACTGTGAATTTACATTTTAAGAAGGGGAGGACTGCATTTACTAGATAGGTTACTTCTAAAGGAGTGGATGCGATACATGAGCATCGGAGCACAGAGAGGTGAAAATAAATGCAGACTTTAGCTGTAAAAACCGTCATTTTCCTCCCACTTCACAATCATGAGCTGCTTTGTGCTGTTCCGTCACATTTAATCCCAATAAGGGTTTGAGGTTAACAGAATGTAAAAAAATATATATATATATTTTAAAAAATGGTTCAATGGCACCAAACATTATCTCATGCCCACTGTGTTTTTGTATCGATTCTTGCTGTTTGGGAGCCGTTCAAAAGGAGATGGGTCTGGATGGGGAAAAAACAGGCCTGCTGGTTTCCAAAGCTCACTGAAAGAAACAGGCCAGGCCCACAGCCAGAGAGGTTCGCGGTCTGAATGGATCGGACCTTCACTGCAAATCACAGTTCAATACCACGAAGCGACGTGGTGCAGTTATTTGAGTAAAACCTCCAGATGTTCCATTCAGCAGGGAAGACGGGCTTTGTGACAGTTCAGGCTCTCTCTCCCTCTGCATGTGTGTGTGAGTGGGTGTGTGTCTGTGCATTACGTTCTCAACAACCATCCGTCCTTTTTCTCCCATCACTGTAAGAGGGCGCGCTATCAAGCTCCATTGTTTCTATTCAATTAGCCGTCATTACCAACGGCAGTTTGATTACTGAGTTCATTTGGCTGGTGGAGAACAACGGAGGCGGCAAGCTGCCTTTTCATTCGTCCCGCCGCCGATGGCGGGACGAATGAAAACCTAAATGAAGCTATTTTACTGGCGAGAGTTACATGTTGGTGAGGAGCGGGGTCACATCCCGACACGTCCACAATACCATCAGAAGACACAAAACCGCAAGGATGGGATCAAGAGAAACAGTGTGTTCTTTGGAGACCAACAACCTTTGATGATGCTTGTTAATCGTTAATCACCAAACAATAAGACTGAATTCAAAGGACTGACACTAAGAGCTGAGATAGGCATGGGCCACTCCACTCCACAACCGTTTCATTCAATGTGCTGCTGAAATGGAAAGACACGTCTTGAATATTGGCAAACTGTCCACGCCTGTCCAGCTTAGGAATGTAGGACTGTGTTTTAAATAACAGCAATTTAATCTGAAACACTGAAACAGATAGAAAAATTTACTTTTGTTATTCAGTCATAAAAACAAAGAAAAGAGAAAATTCAGAGTATTGGAAAAAAACAGGAATACCATCACAAGTTTGAATCATTTCTGTACAAACCTGAGAATGTTTGAATATTTAGCTTTTCGTGTGACTCACTAATGTTCAGTTTTATAAGCAGCCGTTTCTGAGAACTGCTCCACATCTGTTTTTCATGGAGTCAACTCCTGGTTCTTGTGAACAGGTATTCCAACCCACAATCCTCCAGAATTCCTCTGAGTTTCTTGGTTTGTGATGCAGAAACAGTGTGTTTTTTTTTCCCAGTAAACCCAAACAATTTCTATTAGACTACAGTCTAAAAACTGGCATGCCCACTCCAAAATGTCAATCTTATACATCTGGAAACAAGACGGTGTGTTTGGGATTGTCAGGGCGTTTTCCTCTTCTGCATATGACAATATGACTTCTTTAAGTATTTTCAGATCCATGATCCCTGACAGGGATCAATACAAGTTCATTAATTTTATCGATCAACAAACGATTAATCGATGTGCGGCCATTTTCTTAAAAACCTGATGTTTCTCTTGAACTTCTATTTGTTTGAGTAAACTCTTCCAGCATCATTTTTTGGGGGGGCGGCCATTAGCTAGTTCAGAATCTGCGCTTACCTTTCCTGTTCTTGCTTCATTTGGATGGTTTCATCTTCATATCCTTGCCTATCTTCAGCTTTCGATCTTCTTGAGCTCTTTCTGTCCACCTTGTCCTCGTCCTTCTTGCCCTTTCCAAACCTAGAAAAAGAAAAGAAGACTCAGAATCGGATTTATGGGTCAAGGAATCACAGTGAACACACTTTAAGTGTAACTGTAGAAACTTTAGACTAGTTAGTTAAGGCTAGCTAACTAGTCAGGCTGAGAGGTGTTCGTCTTATTCATCAGACAGACAGACTCAGAAAAGAAACTGTCACTGTAGTGGCTCTGTTTTGCAGATCACACTCTGTATCACCAACCTGAAGGACGGAGGAGGAAGCATGCAGTGTTTTCCAACACAGTATAAATATATTTATGAGGGCAATCTATTTCACTTTATCAGGGAAGTTCAGGTAAAACATTTTGTTGAAAATTAAAGTGTCAAACTGTCAGGGTGTGCAGGCTGTGTTTGTATTGTGAAGACAATCTCGGAGGGCACCAATTCAATACTGAAATAATAATGTGCCTATTCAATATAAAGAGAATCAGAATGCCTCAAGTCGCATAAAGATAACAAAACAGTGATTTTTCCTTTCTTTCTGCACTCCATTTAGTAAAAAAAAAAGAGTGTGTGTTATCAGTAGAAACTTAAGCATAAATAGTACAAACGGTCAAAGTCAGCTTTTCAACAGAAAAGATAAGCTATTTTTTTTTCTTCCTGAGCTTCACCGAGTGATGGGAGCTGTGACAACTCGTGATTTAGACTCAAGCAGGAAGAACAAAATATTTTTGCATCCTGGCAAACTGTAGGGGAAAGAAACTGGCTGCAAACTTTTTACGTTTTAATGAGAAGAACTTGTGATAGGTTGATAGAAAACGGAGGAGAAGGCAAAGTGAGTGGTTTTAATGATTCCCGTGGTAGAAAATTGTTCAGCTCCGGTGGATCTGTGGTCATGATATACACGTCACGGTGAGGCGTGTTAGCAAAACTTGACATGCTGGCTGGTCGCCAGGCTCTCACGCATATCAGGAGAGATTTTCACCTACTTCTGTTTACAAAAACTCTGAAACGTTTAAGTTGTACTTCTACTTGCAAACTCAAAGTGTCAGCTCAGTCCACACACTGAGTATAAGACTGAGGTCTATGCTGGCTAGGCCACTCAATGAGGTTACTGGACTTGTTTGTTGCATTGCTATGTTTTGCATTATCAAAGTTAAATATCCATCCAGCACTCATCTTTAGACTTCTGGGTAAAGGAAGAAGTTTATGTTACATGACCTCGATGGTAAACTCCTCCTGTCAAACAGACAAACTACTGTAACGTTTCACCCAAATGGCGTTTATTGGTGAAATGTCTCTTGATCCAAACATGGTTGCTCAAATTAGTGCAAACTGGGTCTCATCTCACCACATCTCCAGTCCATTCTGAATTATTTAAATGTTCACTGCACTCACTAAGCAGCTTTATTTCACCACTAAATACCTTGTTTTTTTTTTTATTTTTAGCCTAGGAATGAGTCTAAAAATACACAACACATAAGCTGTAAGTCCACTCGCTGTTAAGTGAAATGTAGGACAATGTGACATAGTTATAGAATTAACCAAACACTCCAATGGAAATAACCCGATACAGTCATCTTCAACGTTTATGGGATAGCTGTGTAGACGGGCAAAAAACGGTAATGCTTCAGTGTGTTAAATTTGAAAAGGACCCAACAGTCTCCACACGTCTCAGGTTTTCAGCGAATTGGTTTGAGAGCTGAGGAGGGTTGAAACTAAATGTGTCCTGCCCTCTGATGACCTGTAGGGATCTAAGAGGGTCAAACCTGCAGAGTGACTCGGACGTATTTAGGTCCTTTGTCGTTCTGTACCTTGTAGAATCATTGCAACCTTTTAAAACAAATCTTTCACAGCAAAAACAGCAAGCAAAAAAAAACTGATATGATATGATCCATTGTCTCAGTGTTGTTGCAGAAGCTTTATAGATAAGATGTGGCTGTATGTAGACTTCCTGCAGAGATCAGTCAAGAAAGCATCATACTAAATAAAACTATGTTCCGGTTTTGTGCATCCTGTTTCGACCTAGATCTCTGCCAGTTAGGTGCTGACCTCTAACCTCACATAATTGAGACCAAAAACTATCAATTATTTAAGTTTGGCTTCTTAAAATTATTCTGGAGAAAATACAGAATAAATGCAGAAACATTATGTGGTCTCATAATGACATAAATATAATTGTGTGTGTCATCAGCATACGTATGCAAACCGATATTGTGATCCGTAATCTGAGGTATGAGGATCGTACAGATATTGAGTCAAAGTGGCTCAAAAAGGGAGCCTTGAGGAACCCCAAATGTAATCTTTGTTCACTCAGATTTTTAATCAAGAAATGACAGGGTTTTAAGCTAAATTAGCAGAGTGCTAGACAATGCCATCCACTTTTCGAGTCTGTGAATCACCACATCATGATAAAGTTCCATTTGTATAATGTTCATAAGTACTTCCACTTAAATCTGATAGAAAATGCACTACTGACTACAGTTTGTCTTCTCAGTTGTGCTAGCTTCACACAGTCTACCTGATCAGAAGGAAGTTTTGAGATAATCTTTGGCAGAGACTGTGAATGTCACTGGCAGCATATCAATTAAAAGTAAAACAGGGTTTGCTGCTGCTAGCTGTTTGTTGGGGGAGCAGCATCACAGCCAGAGAAACCCACAGACTGTCGAAATGAGGTCATTTCATAAAAGTATTTGAGAACTTTAAGGACAAAGCAGTAGCAGGAAAGGGTGCAGGCATGAGAGCAGGTGGCCACAAGTGGCAAAAAATCCAATAAATATAATCACTGACAAAGATCTGGGTTTTATTGAGCGTTTTTGTTCCACAATGTGCCTCAATGCGCTTTATGTACAGACATTGATTATGATGTTTCACATGGGTTTTTTTTTTTTTTTTGGAGTAGTCCCGCTCAATTTTAAGACTGTGAAAGCACTAAGCTCTGCAGTCTCCAGTCCCTGCGGTGGTTAGCTCCAGGTTTATTTTTACCTTCTTCGCAGCAAAGCTTTTCTTGACAGTTTGCAAACTTTCTCTGAAAGCTGAAAAATTACATCAGACAAGATTTGACTTTTAGGCGATGGAAGCAGATATATTCATGGAAAGGGAGGCTGCTTCCCTAATGAATGTTTTTCTTTTCTTTTCTTTTTTTAGTCCTACTTTACATTAAAATAACATGGAACTTGCAAACGGGTTTGGAAGAAACCTATTTGGAATTCCAATGTTTTCTCATTTGCCGCTTTCTTTGCGAAAGCAACGTGTTGCCACCTGTGGTACAGATCATCCGTTCAGATGTCATCAGATTATTTCATAAACAATAATCTCTTACTAACACAGCCATGTTCGGTAAATTAGAATATGTGTTCAGATGAGAATATTTTGTCAGAATAAAAATATATATTTTTTTTAATTGGCAACCTCTAACCAGGTATTAAACAAAGTGGTCATTAAGGATACATTTTAAAATGTGTTTTTTATTGGTCTTTTGTAATATTCTCATTTTAAATGTCATTTTTTTGTCACTAACTGTAAGTGGAAAATCTGTCTGCGTGTGGTAATGTGGATAATGTGCTTCACTTGGTGATAAAGCTGAAAAAATATCAAAAATACTGTAATTTATTGAATATGTCTGCTTACAGAAGATGACAAATACCTTGCTTGAATGAAGTTTATTAACATTCTGGTGAAATTTTGCTTTTATCTTTTCTTTTAGAATTGCCATTCTTCCTCTGAAAGCACAATGAAACCTTACGGGAGCAGAAACTTTAAATCAACTTTTCCTTCCTTTTTTCGTCTGGATCGACGTTAATAAAGTGAGAGATGTCTTTATTGCGAAACATATTAACGGATTAAGCTGAGCAAGACCTTGGGCATGCAGCAGCTCCATATGAAAGGCTATTCCCACATCTATTGTGTCCTGAAAGAGGAACAGATCAAAGCACGAGACCAGGAAAGAGTGAAAAAAGGCAATTTAGGAAATCTGCTGCTTCACTGACAACAAGGTGAGCCTTTTAACTTTGGTAGTCTGAGTTTTGTCAGTATGAACCATGAACATCCAAAATATTGCCTACAGATTATGAAACATTTATTATTCCTTCATCTGGATGCATAAAGATTTAAAACGGTGTCAATACAGAAACTGTAGCTATTGCCAACAATAATAATGCTTCAGATGTTTCTACTCCAGTCACTTTAACTGGTATACTTAGGATCCTATGATTTCTGAGCTGCGGAAAATGCAGATGAATCATGGAATTTAATAAACAAAATAGAATCCACATTGAAATGCGGAACCTATATAAGTATTTTTCAATTCTAAAAGGCAGATTTTCTTTCAAGCTAAAAACACGATTTTATGGCTTTTAGCATGAAAACTAAGAATGTTTGGGTTCTTCAAACAAACCCAAACATTCAATTTTTTTATTATGCTTTGGTCAGCAAAAATCAATAATAAAACTGTCATTTGCACCATAATAAGGGTTAATAAGTATGGTGAAATGCAATTCAGAAAAAAAATGCAATTCAGAAAAATGTAAGTGGAATTTGGGAGAAAAAATTAAATGGAATTCACAGGGCCTTATATACTACTTTAACACAGAGCAGAACAAAAAAAAGCACAAACATTAAATCTATTGATTACAAAAATAATTTGGTATAGACAAACCAATGAGGTCCAGGTCGTTCCACAAGCTTCATGTTAGCTGTTTTAAATGGTTCCAAACCCAGTTTTGGTGTGTATTTACAAACATCGCCAACATATGTCCAGGTTTCATTCCCCTAGCTGCTGGTTACAGTCTGGAGCAGGTGCTCTGTCTTTGTCTTTGGGATCAATAAAGTATTTTTGAATATGAACTTAATGCTGCTGCCGCGATGCTTGGCCGGTTTTGGAACAGAAAAAGCAAGCCAGCATTAAAAAGCTTTCAAAATAACCCCATCCCTCAGGAAATAATAAAGTATTATTATCTCTTATATATCTTATCTATATGTGAGCCAGTATGGATCTTTTTGAAAATCTGTGGGTTCATAAAAAGCCATATTCCCAATTCTCTTTTGTACTAATAATTGATGTTATTGTATAATCATTTCATATGAAAAAAAAAAAAAAAAAAAAAAACTCCAAACACTTCTGAATATTAATGGCCCAAAATTAACATAAGATTCATGGGTACATTTGTAAACTCATCTGTGACGCTGTATGTGTTGAACACATTTTACAAGACAAATTATGATCAAACGTATTCAATTCAAGATACTCAATCTTAATTTCCTGAGTATTACATCAATTATGTTTTTTTTTGTTTGTTTTCCAATAAAATGTTTTTAAATGGTAATCAACACGTGGCATGTTACTGATGAACTGAATGCTACACTCTGCTCATACATGAAAGGGAGTTAGTGAAACTGTAATTTATCCAACACGATACATGGTCATATATCATAGAAAACAGAAAGGTTTATACCCCCCCAGCAATGGGTGCCTCATACATCATCTCCATTGATTTATGGACTAATAGTCTGTCAAGGCTCAAACACAACAAAGAAGTAAAAAGTCAAAGACAGAATTTCTAAAGAGGGAGAGAAAAAAAATAAATTATGCAAAGCCTCAAAGCCAGTTTGATTTGTACAATCATTTAATCTGGGGAGAGGATTTAAGAGAAGCTAATCTGTTTTGACATCTTCTGTGGGGAATTTTTGAGGCTAGTTCAGAAGTTACTCGCCGAGTTTAGGGAGAAACAAAAGCAGAAACTGCGTCCCGTTTCTGCTGCCTAAATGCTTTGACAGAGTGTGAAAGGATATAAAAGACCATTGGGGGTTTAACCTGAAATGATGCACTCACTCTGAGTGTTAAAGCATTTGCCATTATTCAAATTTGCGATTGAAAAACAGGTGAGTTAGAAAGGAGGGGAAAAAAACGACTGTGTGTATCAATCCGAGTATGCGATGAGAAGGTAATTTCAAGGGCAGACAGTGAGAATCATTACGGTTTCTGCTCGGCCAACCTGAAACTTAATCTATATCTCCCATGGCAAAGCCCCCCCGCGGAGGTCTGATGTGGTGTTTGAGCACCCGTCCCCTGAAAGTGTGCTGGTGGCACTCAAGAGGAAAATAAATAACTACGCGCCCACCTTCAGATTTCATCTGCTGTAAAGACCCATTAAAACTGTATTTTCTCAAAGAGAAAAACAAAGAGATGCTATCTGTATGCTAATGGAAGGCTGGAACACATCACGAAGTTAAGACAGGCACACAGAAACACAACTAAAGACTTATAACTTCTTACATTTCTGTCCAATGTAATAAAATGTTGGTGGGGGGGAAAAAGAGAGCGATACTTCTAAACAGCTTTGCTGTTAGGCAGCAGATTGTCAATACAATGTCAGTTTTAAATGAGTTGTAATAAGATCTAATTCAATTGCTGTTAGCTTATGGCTTTAAGATGCTACTATAGCTATATTTCCATTACAAATGTGAATAAAACTTTGTTGACATTCTGCTAGTGTCGAAAAAAAACACCATTTTGCAATTAACATGTTTTCAATAAATAAGAAATGCGACTAAAATCATGTGTTAAGTTATTAAAAAAAACATGCCACACCCTCATCCTCTTACTTCCTGATGTTTTCTTTGACGTTTCTGCCAGCAGCAACATCCAATTATTGATCGTATGATTTGTGATGTGAAAAATTCCCAAATTTTGATACAGCCAAAAAACCACCTAATCCTAAAAAAAGGTTGTTTTTTTCTAAATTGCCATTTTTCCATTATACAAATTTATTTTCAGATCTCCAATTTGAGCAATTTTAATCGAAAGGCAGCTTATGAGATGTTGATGGTGAGTAATTTTGGCTCAACAATGTTTAAGTCTCCTATTTGTGAAAGTATAAAGCATAAGTGTTTATTTAGTTGTTTCCATGGTGAGTTGTAAGCGCCACAACACCAACCAATGACACTTAAATGCTTATCTGGGAGCATTTTGGATCCTCTGTAGAACATAGTGTATGCTATAACATCTCTAGGAATTTCATACCCAGCTATCCTAAAGATCAATTTCATCATTTTTGAAATAGTCTGGCCTACATTTGACCAGCTCCACTTTATGATTTAAAATCCTTTGATTTAATGTTCAGCTCTGGTCACAATTATGATGACAGACCAAGCAGTAAGAATTGAGAGAGTAATGCTCAGTTTTGCTTTAAATCTACATCAGATGCATAAGCTCTTAAACCATATGTGCAATATATGCCTCAATATCGACCTGCTCACATCACAGTACTCCCACATTCCTTTACCTATTATCCTAGGTACAGGATAATAGGTTACTGCTGTAATTAATTGATTACATTTGTAATCAATTAAAATTAATTGATTACTGCTGTATTTTTCTATTTTAATAGTTGAATTCTACCCCCATAGCTCACCATCAATCCAGTGGATTGTAAGTTTTCTATAAAAAAATAATCTTAAAACTGAACTGGATAATTTTACACAGAACAAAGGTCCTTTAAAACCAAGTTTGAGTAAATCACCATAACGTCAGACTTAAAATCAGCACCATATGGGCCAGTTAAAACAGAACTAAATTGTTCTACCCAGATTACAGATTCTTGCAAATCCGATTTGCGACCAGTAAAACCTTGAACCTAATTGTCGAAAGGGGATTTTAATTTCTAAAATAAACCATTCCTAAAGTTTAAAGATTGTATTACAAGATGCCAAGAAGAGTGGTAGTATAACCAGAGTGACTGGAGTTTATCTCCAGCGGTCTGTAGAGTTGTCTCTACATTACGCTTTTCATTCGAGTTAAAACTGTGTTAATACTGTAAAATGCATAATATTTGCATTTAAGGTTGTCATACCGTAGGAATCTGAATACAGATCTACACCACAACCTATTAGGAAAATGAATTGATTTGTCTGACCTTTTGACTCGCTGTGTGTTGAAGCAACTGCAGTGAATAAAAATTACTCAAATAGAGACAAGAAGTAAAAGAAAGAAAAAGCACATCTTTACTTTGGCCTGAACATTATGCAAGTATTCGCTTTCCTGGCAGGGTAACGTCAAGGAAGAACAGAAGGTTGCCTTAATGTGCCAGTCTGCAGTCCACTGTCTTCTTCCCCGAGGAACTGATTATCCAAAGGGTGTAGGGTTAGTGTGAGCTTTTTCTGCTTTGCCAGACTTCTTTCTCACAAGAGACTTGCATTTGACACATCACAAGAAAATCAACTTCAAGCCTAGATGTATCCTTCAATGCATGAGTTACAGTGGCTGGCATAACAAAAAATGACCTTTTAGAAGAAAGAAATCACTCATTTGACTAGACAAGAATTCACTGTCTGGCACTTTAGGGATTTCAACCGTGACAGCCCCGTGTTTTGGCCAAGGGTGTGAGCAAACTCAACCAAATCCTTTCTAGAGAAGTGGTGGGCCGGACTCTATGATTGGCTTCGGCTCTGGGGGGTGAAGTCCTTCTAAAGTCTTTCAGCAGTGGAGTAAAAACAAAGGAGGGAAAGGAAGATGAGGTTGAGAATGGTTCGTCCTGGGTGGGAAAGCGGCGTGTTATTCACCGTGGCGGCATGACATGCATTTATTCATGACATCAGACTGAGTCCCAGTAAGGGGGCGACGACACGGGCGAATCGGAGGGAAAACGATTCTTGCCACAAACTTCTATGCCTCTTAGGTTTCCCAGACGAGCAGGAACGAAACCGTAATGCTGGATGTTGCTCAGTTTTAGAAACATCGCATGCGGTCTCTCACCGTTGAAAGTATATTGAAAAAGAAACTACTCTAAGATGCGCATTGTGTGTCAAGTCAAATTATGGTATTTAAATGCTCTATTTCTACACAAATATCCCTGCTGCTACCAACCTGTTTACATAGAAATGAAGATTTTCTGCCAGGTGAATGGATCTGGTGGTTGCAGCGCACTGTTCCGAAATTGTTTGTTGCCTTGAAATTTTTCTCTGCTCTGTCTATCAGCGCTTCGTGCCATTTCTGTTCCCCTCCGTTTCTGTGTGCTTTCCTTCTATCTTCGAGCTCCTCTTTTAGAAGTAATCTTTCTGAGTTGTCCGCTTTTTGATTTCATGCTTGCGAGCGTGTCCAATGGCCTGATCAACAGCTACGTTCCAGTGGTGGTCGGGTCGTCGGCAGACATTGGCAGCCAAAGACAAGCGGAGCTTCATAAGCATTTCTTATCCCCGCATCCAACACCCCCGAAAGGAAAAATGAGATAAAGACGAAATGGTCTGAACCAAAATACGTGTGGAGAATGCTCCGTCACACGGAGCCGTGGGGTTTTTTATTGTGTGGCACCCCGGCCCATGGTGACGGGCGTCCAATATGTTTCTTTCTTTAGTCATTTTTGTGAAAACATATGCCAAGGAGGGCATTTTGAAAACAAATTTGTGCATCCCAGTTAATCCGCTCTTACTGAGACGATGTTTTTTTTTTCCTTTTTTTTTTCTAGCCACAGAGACCAGACAGAAAGGAGATAAACAAAACCGCAGCAACATCTGAGGCACTGAAATGATATCAGAGCGAATAGCTGAGGATGTTCTCTGCCTTTAAAGTAACAACTATCACTATCAAAGAGACTGTTGAGCTGAAGAAGTGCGAGTCTATTAGTGTGTTTGCAGCAGAGGTCTGTCTGAAGTTTCTTACTAAAACATACGTTTGAGCATTTGGGAGCTACAGAGTACCGCATTCGTCCTCTTATAATTATTCATACTTAAAGAAAACTAAAGCCAAACGTATATCTGTGTTTGTTGTGCACTAGCTTGTATCTTTATGAATCTGTGTATCAAGGGGGGGCACCGTGGCTCTTCCATATTTCAAACAGGCTGAACAATGCTTAGGACACGGCCCAGCCCGACATGATTGCCTGTAATGTTTCTCATAAATCACTGCATTGTGTGTGTGTGTGTATGTGTGTGTGGACGTGCGCGATGAGGGGAGGGCTGTTTTGTAGACACTCAGAGGAATGTTTCAAGTCCCTGGCAACCCTGATTAAAGCCTCTCATTACTACACAAATAAACAGTCGGAATGCATTCATAAATCCATTAGTTGAAGTATATGAGTACAGTGAGGAAGAGATTCTGAAGGGCAATCTACTGCAAAACCTTCAGGCTCTCTGTTAACACCCCAGGTATCAAGGTGAGCTTTGTGTGTGATTTATTAAGACAGTGGCTCAAAAAAGTATTCACACCCCCTGAATTTCTATTTAATTTGTCGCATTACAAGCACAAACTTAACTGCGTTACATTGGGATTTTATGTGATGCACCAACAGAAAGTAGTGAAAAGTTGAGTAGTGGAAGGAAAACAATATGTCGTGAGTTAAATACCCATCAAAGGTTAGACAGTTTGTATCGAGGAAGTAGAACTTTCCAGAGGTGGATTCCTCTCCACAAAGACTTGGATGTCGACAATTTTGAAATCCTTGAGGTATAGCAGAGGACGAAAAACAAATGCTCTGTTTACCAGGGATTGTTTCACATGCAGTAGCATACAGAGGATACTTAGAAATAAAAATGTGAAAAAGTGGTGTGCATTCAGTCACAATTAACTTCTACTTCTAAATAAAACTGCTCCAGAAGTCACCCAACTAGAAAAGAGAGTTCACCTGTGTGTGACTGGTAAAAGGATTCCTACAGATTGAGACAGGGCCTTTCATCTAAACATACAGGCTGGGAAAGAAGCAACGACAAAGATCTACAGCTCAAGTGGGAGAATCTGTCGACAGAAAAACTGTATGTTGCTCACGCCATAAGTTTTACCTTTATGACAGAAAACTTTTTGTCAGCAAAGAGGGTAAAGTAGACAAGGTAAAAAGGACGGATATAGATATAGCATCCTGTAGGCTATCCTGTATGAAAACATGTTAAAAAAATGTCTGGTTTAATGGAGAATATGTGGTAAAATTGCTGTTCACAGACATTCCTCAATGAGTCTGATTGAGCTATTTTGCTTGCAGATGTAAATCAGCATAAGGCGGTTCTAAAAAGATCTTGTTTGAGTAGGGAAGTGGGGGTTTTTTCACATATTTTTTATTTTATTTTACAAGTAGAAACATAAAAAATCCTTGTATCATCTTACCCCACATCTGTTTGTGACTTTTAGCCAGTCAAGGACTACTAAAACTCTTGCTAGGTACTCTATGTGAATTACTATTTCAGTCATCCTTTGCTTCTGTCAAATTAGAGTCAGATAAACAGTGAAACATGAACAGCTATCAAGTATCCTTGTTAGGCACAGCCTGTCCAGGAAACAGAAAGTCACACAAGCTCATATTCCCTGATAGACACACGCCCCGGTGGTAAGCTAATGCCCCAATCATGCACTTCCACACAGGGTGCTGGGATGGGGTGGAGATAGGGTGGAGATGGGCAGCATGGTGAGGTCTCTGGGGAAGACCTGGAGTAGGTGGCTCAGGCTGTGACCTAGATAGAGAACAGCACACTGCATTCCTAATGGGCCATTTTGATCACTACTGCAGTCTGTGTCCTCAGCTAGACTTCTGCCACATGCCTCGTCCACAAGCATTCAGCTCTCAGGTGACAGACGTCAGTGGTAGATGATGGAAAAGCAAGTCTGCCAGTTAGTGAAGCTTCTTTGCAAGATGTCTCAAGCCACATTTTCATTGCATATATGAGAAAAATATTTTTCTATATTCTGCTAATGTCAAACTTCCATTGTAGTTTTGCATAATATATCTGTTTTAATATGGCCAAAGACCACCTCATCCTGGCACAAAAACTTTTACCAACAAGCGTGTGTTTTTTCCAAAATTGGCGAGTTTCCATTAAGCAAATTTATTTACATAATTTCAACTTCCACAACGTTGTGGGTTATTGGAAATGCAGTTTCAGAGGTGGAGAATTTTATGTGAAAGATTTGGAAATTCAACTAGATTTGCTTTCGCATCAAACAAAATACCTTTTTTTATGAAAACAACAAGTTGATTAAGATAATTTTCCAAGATAGTTCTCTTCTGTTGATTCTTGTTTGCAAACTAAGTTTAATGCTGACGAGTCTAGAGACAAATGTGCTTTGTGCCGCTCAAATGCCTGACTTTCAACCTAAAGGAGAGGTGGTGGGAAATGGGGGGAAGGCCAGTCAGCTCATCTCATAACAGTCAGACTGAAATACAGGCATGAACGAGCATCGGCCCAAGCATCGCATGTGAGACCGTTGGAGATCGGAGACAGCAGAACTGCCGAGCCGTGACATACATCCCTCCAAGCATTCCGAGGAAGACGGGAGAGGTCTTTCTGTCAATGCCGTGATGAATCTCCAGGGCAGCGGTGAAACAGGAAGGGATGGGCGGTTGTGTCAGGATATATGGAAAGAAAAGAAGGGAGGTGGAGTGACTGTGATGGTGCACAAAGTGAGGATGAGCAAAAGCAGGAGTCCAGAGGATGAAGGGTTAGATAAATAACTCGGGACAGTCCTCCTAAATCTGAATTAGTCATCTTAAAACACCTTTGAGAAGAGCTAAACAAGCTGCACTCAGAATTTCAAAATGACAAGAGCAAGTACTGGAAAGAAATGGCTAAATCCGAAAAGTATATCTGCTGATTGCAAAATCATTCCACAAATAAATATTAAAACATGCAGCACAATACTCTTCTCTATGCCTCTAAGCTGCTCATATCCCACTGGGGTAGCAAGTTGGCAGTGAGTTGCTAGAGAATCTTTACCCCTTGAACCTTTTTTCACATTTACTGATATAAAAAGCACAAACCTGTGTATGTTACTGGGATTGTATGTGTTAGATAGTATTCAGCGTCCCCTGAGTCAATATTTTGTTGAGTCACGTTTAGCTGCAATTACAGCTGGGAGTCTTTTGGGTGGGTTTGCTGATCTGGTAGAGAGATCAGCAGAGGACATTAGAGAGCCAAAAGAGCTTCAGCTCAAATCTAGAGTCTTTGAACCACAACTGTCAAGTTTTGCCACAAATTCTTTGACTTGGCTATTCCAACACTTGATAATACTTAATCTGCAGCTCTTCTACTGTAGGTCCAGTTCAAGGTTTCTGTAACTTTTGCAGTCCAAAGAGGCATTTTTGCTGTCAGTCGAGCAAAATAAAACTTCAAACATGACATTTTTGAAAAATAATCTACTCTAGGATGTTCGTTGTAGTGTTCTCGGGCAAGACGCTTCACCCACCTAACCTCTTGGTGGCGACAGTCGAGCTTCTGTTAGACTGTTCCAGAGAACCTATGGCTACAATGATGTACCTTGCCACCATCGGTGCCAAAAGCATCGATGGTGGTACTTTCGTACTTTCCCAAGTATTTTGCCACTGACGGTGGCCAGGTACTTGATTGAATGTAGTGTGAAGAGCTTCTGGACTAGAAGACTGCTATACAGGCCATTTCCAATTTTCCCTGTAGGTAGATGAAACAACTCGGGATTGTTGTTGTTTTTTAACATAACCCTGTTTTGAACTTTGTCAACACTTTTTTGACCTTTCAGTGTGTTCACATTGTTTATGAGTGTGCCTTGACAAAATGTAAAAAATTCGAGGACATCAGTCATTTTGCGAGGAAATGACCATCAGTCACAACAGAGGCGCGAAGCCTCCAACGACCTATTCACTAATGGTCTGAACATGCCTTGATAATAATCTGCTGCTCCAGACCATGTTATCCATCTCAGCCATTCATTCAAACCCTCTCTCCCCAAACTTACAACCTTTACCGGGCGCAGACTCGTGAGTTACTGTATGGTATGGAAGCCAGGCACCAATTAAGATTCCTTCATGACAAACACAGGAAGGAATGAAATTCTGATCCAACAAAAAAAAAAGAAAAAGAAAAGGAATCTCACATTCCCCGACATACTCTTTGAAGACTGTTGAGGAGGGGGGAACAAGAATGCAGACATTTTCTCTTAACATGCCGAACACATGTTGAGGCGGTGACAGAGCAAGAGGAATCCGGTTCCTGCCTTTAATTGGTTGCCTTTGATGGAAATCAGAAATGTAATTCAACGTTGATTGATATTATCTTTGCAATTCAAAAGCAATTTTCGGAGCTTTTGTTCTTCCTCCTTGCCTTGCCAGTGATTGTCTCTCCCGCAAACTATCTACCATGTATGTTAGCGTCTATGCACATGAGGGAACTCCACCAATGGGAAAGGTCATTTCAGCCAAAGGCCTCTGTTTCATTACATTCTGAGCCAAGGAGATTGGTGAGCGGACTAGTAATGACTTCCACTGTAGCAGGCGGCCCACTTCATTTGCATAGCGCATAGGAGAAAATAAATAGATTCCCTCCTGTGCATTTCTCACCTTTGTCTCTGCAATATCAAACATGCTATGCATCTCTAATTCAGCTTATTGGGCTTTTTTTTTTTTTTCTCTTCGAAGACGCTTAATACACTTTATTACAGGGGATATTAATGGTTTAGTCACACTGTTTTACAGAAACAAAACGTAACCGTTCCTTTCTCAGATCAGCGTACAGCTTTTTTAAAATGTTTTCTCATAACTTTGGATCGGCCTGCCTATCCTCGGAGAGAGATTTCAGGTTGAGCAGCCTTCCTCACATTGATCAAAGAGATTCCAGCCCAAAGTGGGAAATAAGATCAAAGTGTCTCCTCGCCTAAAAAAAAAGAAAATATCAAATAGATTAGGAGAAAGTCAAGAAACACTGGATGCACTCTGTGTAAAATCATGGCGAAGGAAAGGAGAGGCGATAGAAGCTCAAGTGGAACGGAACAACAAAGGGAGGAGCGAAACAAGAAAGAGATTGTCTTTGAGTTGACATTCCGTTGGGGTTGGATCATTAGCAGTTATGGGCCTGGTAGACTATGAAAGAGTTGCACTGCTACACTTAATTTCAGCTCTTTAATAAGGCACTTTATGAATTCAGTCATGTTTGCAGCCCCTCTGCATGAGACACAGTGTGAGAGACATCGGCGGATCTCATTTCAGGCCAACAAGATTTCAGATTCAATTAACTCCATCGCGCAGTACCACCTCAGTTCTCTCACACACACACACACACACACCCCTACTCTCCGTGCTTCTAGGTCTATCTCGGAGCACTGCATGCAGCATTCCAAACCTAATTACTCCAGAGCCGTCTGACGGAGGCCCAGTGCTGCCCAATCATATTTGCACTGAGTGGCCAAAAGCAGAGAAGTCCCAACCGGACAGAACTGTCTCTCATTTTTCTACAGTGGGTTAAATCAAACCCTCCTCCCCTCCCATCCAACCTCTCCTTTTAATCCCATCACTTTGATTCACCCCATGTCTAAATCGCTTAGCCGTCACCTCCCCGTCCTGAACCCCCCAACAATCTGATGGTTACATTCAATTATTTAACACCAGACAAAGGCGTTTGTGTTGACTTTAATATGCTGTACTCTGGAGTTTAGTTACTTAACTGGCTTGTTTTTGAGTCGCTAATCTCCTCACTGGGGGCATGTATTTTTATTAATTGGGTTCCCCCCCATGCCGCATTCTTGGCCACTTTATAACTTACATGGCATTCGTGAATGTGGTGTGCCACTCTTTGGGAACACCAAAAATTCAGTTCTTACTAATAAAGAATTGGAAAAATGTGGCGTTTGTTTTCATTGAGGACCCATTTAATCACATTGATACTTACTGCATGCCTTTATCCAGGCTCTTCCACTGCTGCTCTGACTGAACGCTTGGTGACATTGCTCCGCTGGAAGGTGAAACTACGCCTCAGTCTGGAGTCGTTCACACCCTCTACCAGGTGTCCTTCCTGGATTGTCCTGTATTCAGGTCCTCTGACCAGCTTATGGTTCTACAGTAGCTTTTTTTCTTGCCTCTCTTCTGTAAAGGTTAGATTTGTAGAGTATTTAGATAAACACTAGCTATGTGCCAATCGTCACGTGAATTTTGACTGAACTTTTGAAATGTCACACACACCCAAAAAAAGCATATTAGGGGCGTTTCCATCTTTTGGTTTGCAGCGAATCAACCAGGAAAACATACTTTTCTAAGATGCTGTAGTTTCAAACTAGCATGGTCACTCATATTAGAAAAATGGATAGAAGTTTTCAGGAATGTTTTGGTATTTATTGGGCAAGATGCACATCCCACATATGGAGGCCTTAGTCCTCGATGCAGCTGTCGCATGTTCGATTCTCGGGCTTGGCGACCTTTGCTGCATGTCTTCCCCCTCTCTCATTACCCACTTTCCTGTCAATTAACTATCAAATAAAGCCCACTAGAGCCAGAAAAAATCTTTAAAAAAAAGATCATCAAGTCTTCTTCACAAGAACAAAAAACCATCTCAAGTAAGCGTACAAACGTTCTTGTGAAATTGAGGAATTTATTTCAAAAGATGTCATTTCTAAAGAACATACAAGGAAACAGTTTTAGTAACGTGACAACTGATTCTCCAACCTGAGATTTGTTCTCCGTAGCTCCTCCAGACGAGCCGTGGACATTATGGCTGCTTCACTAGTTAATACTTTTCTTGTCCAGCCTGGTCAGTCCAGCAGCGGACAAGAAATGTTTTAAGGTGTGGCATAGACCTTCACTGCAAAAAACCCAAAATCTAGTTTCTAGTTTACATTTCTTAGTACACTTGAAATAAAACAAAACTAAATTAAAAATAACTTTTCAGCAAGATAAATGAGCTTGTTTTAAGTAAAAATAAATAAATAAAAATCCTCAATATTAATTTAAAATAAAATACTGGTTTCCCTGGCAGATTATTTCACTTATAAAAAGTTTTTTCCTCATGTTCTAAGTGAAATACTTAAGAGTTTATGTTTTTGCAGTGTTCCACTTTGTTAGCTTCTGAAGCCATTTCATTGGACTAAATTTTGTTTTATTGGTGTTTGAATAAGTTGGGAGTGAACACAAGTGCATGTCACATTTCTTAAATGTTTATTTGAAAAATTGACCAAACATTAAGTTCACTACTTTGTTTTGTTCGAACTTTAAAAGTCTACACTCAAACTGAGACAAAAAGTGAAAAAAGTTCAAGAAATATTCAAAACAAAACTAATTTCCCTCAGTTTACTTTACTTAATGTTATCCAAATACAAGTTACTGTTTACGCTCACTTCACCATCCACATTAAAAATGTGGGGTTTTTTTTATGACTTCTTATATAATTACTCCATTGTTCAGATAACTCCACATGACACTCATTGCTACGCAGAGGCTGCAGCTTGACGCTGCGCCTCACGCTTGCCTTTAATACCTCAGCCCAGACATTGTGATAAGTGAGGCGGGGAAAAAAAATAAAAATAAAAAAAAGAAGCAGAACAATTATCATTTTCTCTCAGATTACGTTCAGCAGATGTCAGGGCTCTCATGTGGAGGCGTCTAATTGCTGTCTTCAAATCAAATGTGGCACAATATTACAATATGCGAGCGCGTGTCGTAGGGAAGCGGAGAGGCTTGTGTGTTAAACCGAGAGAGTGTGTGTGTGTGTGTGTGTGTGTGTGTGTGTGTGTGCAGGAAACCAACACATGTGTCACTGCAGTGTAGTAATGATGAACCAAGCGTATTCATCATTGGTTTTTAACAACATGAGCAGAGAAGAGTCGTGGAGGAACTTGCTGCACTGCAAAAGCACAAAATCTTACTTATGTTTTTTTTGGTCTATTTTCTAGTGCAAATATCTCAGTGGACTTGAAATGAGATGAGACTAACTTAAACATAACCTTTCAACAAGATATAGGAGCTTATTTTATATCAATAATTCCTTAATATTAATTTTTAAAAGGTACTAGCTTCACTGGCAGATTATTTTACTTATAAAATATGGAAAAGGTCTTGTTGTAAATGAAATATACAACAGAACCAGCACATTTTAGTCAACATTCAAGAATTATGGACTTGGAAGAGGCTCGTATCTTGCACTACAAATTAGACTGAAAAATAGATGGTAAGGTTTTGTGTGAAAAATGTTTCATTATAAGTATAAATACTTTTACTTTTTTAATCAAAATTAAGGACAAGTTTACTTTTAACAAGCTCCTATATCTTGTTGACAAGTTACTTTAAGGTAGTTTTGCCTTATTTAAAGTGTATGAAGATATCCGCACTAGAAACTAGACCAGAAATCCTTGGTGAGATTTTGTGTTTTTGCAGTGATATACACAGACGAGCTGGTCACGCTTTTTTCTAATATGTTATCCATATTCCAGGCAGTACTAGTGCATGCACAGAAAAAAAAAAACACACACACACACACACACGCTTTAGTCCTGCTCTGGTCCAGTTCCCAGCACTTCAGGCGTGCTCCTTCACCGCATAAGAATAATAGGGGCTGAAGGATAGAGAGCATCCTTCCTCTCCAGCTTTCACTGCGACGCCCCGGTCCTCCCGTGTCCCCCTGCGCAGCCTTGAGTGGGGCTGCGCATTGGTGAGGGAGGAGGGGGCTGACATAGAGGGGGTGGGGTGAGAGGGGGTTGCAACTGTCACACTAAGCTCCAGCGTCGGCTGATGGCTCCGCATGAGGCATGCCACTTATCAGATTGGTGGGGAGGGTAGTAAAAATCAAGAAAAAAAAAACAAAAAAACTGTGTGCGTTTGTGTGTCTGTGTGGGTGAGAATACACAGGGGAGAAAGGGTTGAAGTTGATGCCAGAGCCTATTAAAGCAATCTTTTTCATTTCCACACACGCAGACGGGCACTACACGCGAGCAGACACGCGGATCTACATGCGCCTCGCAGCTCGCTCGCCCAACATCCTGCATTAAGATGTACAAACACCTCCACAGATCCCCCAAACCTTCCTGCAGGCAGGCAGGCAGACAGTGGCGTGATGGCTTGACTGTAAAAAAAAGGCTCCCCTCTTCTCTCATCCCTCTCTCCTTCCCCGTTTCCCTTTGCTTTTCATCCTTGGTTTCCATTCTCCCCCGGTGCCCCAGTTCACTCCAGTGCACACGCTCCCTTTCTCCCTCCAGCCCCCCACCTCCACCTCCTCTCTGTGGAAACCATTTCCCTTCCCTGCTCTTCTTTGCATTTTCCCTGGCTTCACCTTCCTGTCTCCCTACTGCTGTTCTGATGTATCAAAGTGAAAAAAAGAAGAAAAAAAGTTCAAGACAAAATGTTTGAATGCATATTAATGCATACAAGTTTAATCTTCATAAATATATATAAGTATCACACATATAGGATGTGAATTATGTACATGCATATATGATTTCACCCAAGCTGCAAAGCTAACGCTGCACAGCAAAAACATAAAAAGATTTTTTTCCAGTCTAGTTTCTAGTGCAAATATGTTTGTGAACTGGAAATAAAAATGTACAAGTAACTTTTCAGCAAGATATAGGAGCTTGTTTTAAGTCAATGATTCTTGAATATCATTAAAAAAAAGTTCTAGTTCCACTGGCAGATTATTTCAAGACATTTTCACCATGTTATTAGTGAAATAGTCTTCCAGAGGAACTAGTACTTTCTCAACAATATTAAGGAATTGTTGCCTTACAATTGGCTCACATCTTGTTGAAAAGCTACTTGTATTTTTATTTCAATATTGCACTAGAAACTAGTCTGAACAAATACTTATGTTTTTGCAGTGGAGCGTTAGCTTTGTAGCTTGGCTGAAACTACATGTAAATTATTTCACTTACAACAATAAATTTTTCCCACGTTTTAGTGAAATAATCCGCCATTGAAACAAGAACAAGGAATTATTGCCTTAAAACCAGCTCATATGCTGCTGAAAAGTTACTTGTAAGTTAGTTTTGTCTTTTTTCAAGCACACCAAGGTATTTATTAGAAACTGTACCAAAAAATATTGGGTTAGGTTTTGCGTTTTTGCAGCGTGGATGATCCGCACGCCCATTTGCTTCCTTTATTTGGTGCATGTTCGTAGACGTGACACACTTTCACACCAAGTGATGGAGTTTGGGGCTCTGATGGAAGAGGTCAGTCAGTCACAGAGCAGATAAACAACACCTCATTAGTCCCGTTGAAGGGAGTTCTACAGGCAACATTGTGCGATAGCATGCCAACGCGGCCCTGGGCTGAGCTGCGGACATGGAAACAATCCTGATCGGACTGGAAGGTAACGATCACGTGTTATCCACTAGAAAGGACATAAATAATAAAGCATAGTGGTTAGGGGGGATAATGTGTCCCCATGTGGCCCCTGTAGCCTAATGAATGCAGACACGTACACTGTGACAACATGCATGTAACGGGCATCCTTAGAATAATACTGATGCATCGCTGCCCAGGGCTGTTTTTATCTGCTGCACGCAAACATGCAGAGTCCAGCCCATTCATAAGACTATAGAGAAGTCTACTGGGTTGCTTACAGTGCAAAAATGTCCATACTGCTTGGGGAAAAAATGAAAGAAACATAAAAGAAGTGTTAAACTTAAAGCAAAAACAGAACTCTGTTTATTCTGATAACCTTCGCTCGACTTCAGAGGTCATTTCAGTCCACTTGTTTCAATCATTTCAAGAGCAGATGTTCAGTCAAACAGCTGTCATGTGAAAAGTTGACAGATTAATTAGAGAAAATAGAAACTAGCAGTGCGCTGGCAAACTGGCATCATTCTGAGGCATTTTACAGTGAAACATGGTGGTGGCGGCATCATGCTCTGGGGGACGTTTTTCATTCGAGTCACAAAAGTTGATCATGTTTATGAGACAGATAATCTGTGAAAAGATCCATCTCCTTCACTCCCTCCCTGAGCTTCTGAAGAAATGCACTGCTCCTGGTCAAAAACAACCAATCAGAGCCAGGAGGAGGGCCTTAGCGCTGTCAATTAACTTTGTGTACATGTACAACGGTGAAAAACAACTCACTGCTGCAGGAAAATTGTTTAGCTTGTACACAAGCATGATTGACAGTGCTAAGACCCTCCTCATGCCTCTGATTGGATGTTTCTGACGGAGTGGGATATTTGTGCAGTAGGAACACGTGGAGAAGGCAGAAGAGCTCAACTTTCTCCAGTGTCTCAATGTACTTTCACCACATGGTGACAGTTTTAACAAATATTTCTTCTTCTTCTTCTTTTTTTTTTTTTTTAGTAAAAGTTACATAGTGCACGTTTAAAGTCCAGACATGAACTTAAATTAGAAAGTGGATGTTCACACTGACTGAACTTGGCTAACTATGTTCTACATACCTCGGTCTGGTTTCAGATTATAAGCTCTGAGAAGTTTGCAGAGTTAAATGTGACAAAAGGCAGAAAGTAAAACACCTCACTCTGTGTTTAGTAAAACACTATGGCGTACATGTTTCACTTTTTGAGCCAAATGACTTTTTGATTACCTGTAATGTATTGAGAAAAGAATCCAGAAAGACCCAGCATGACTTTCAGCTTTAGTCATTCTATCTTTCTGTACAACACAACTTTATACATTCTTGCACTCAACTCTTTCTTTTTTTTTTTTGCATTCCACCTCTTCTTCCCCTGAACTCCTATGTATTAGGCGGCCCTCCTTTTCTCGTGGCACCAACGTTAATGCACTCCCAATCAGCCTGTCCATTAGGCGGACGTGCACAACACGTTCATCAGGCCGTCCAAAAAGGCCTGCATGCAAATGAGCTCAAACTGCAGCGTGCTGCAAAACTCCTTGAAGATCCTGAGAGGCAGAACGTGTGGAAGGCATGCATCTGGGAGACGCGGCGGGCTGTCCAACTCGTGCTGATGAAAACCACGCAGACAAGCAGCACAAAGGATTAACCTAATCAGGATGTCTTTTTGATGTTTTGATGCAACGCTGAGACACCCGAATGTGAAAATCACCGCTATGAATTCCGCCCGCGAAGCGCGAGCCTTCAAGGAGCGTTTTCCTTCCCCTGTCAGCCGAAGCCTTTGTCATGAGCAGCGAAACTTTCTCCTCCCTGAAATCAAACAAAACTTTCGGCGGAATTGCTAAAAGCGAGACACACAACAGACAGATATGACACTTTGATTCTCTATCCTCCCTCCTGACCGCCAGGCATTTCACAGCACTTAGTGTTTTGTTGTTGCACCCGGCGAGAAGCGTTTATTTTCACCTCAGTTCTTTGCCATTGTTAAGTTTTTAAAACTGTCAGGAGGAAAGGGAGAAAAACGAAGAGAAGACATTAAGATGGCGTGAGGAGTTTTATAGGATTTAAGCTGGAAATTGACATGAAGTAGAAGTTGTTGGGAGACGACGCCGAAACTTTGAGGCTCAGTCAGGCTGGTTCACTACGGCAGCGTATCAGTGTCATTGAAGATAGGAGGAAACACAAAAAAAGACATTAAAAAAACTCACATTTTGGGAATTAATCTCAGAAATGTTTTTGAAAAAACTCAAAATGTTTTAGATTGATCTCAGAAATTTTCCAAAAATAAGAAATATGACTCAAAGTATGAAAACTCAAACTCAAGTCAAAAACTGACATTCAGAAAATTTCCAAAAGTAAAAAATGTTCAACTTATCAAACTCAGAAATTTCCTTTTTTTTTTCTAGAATTTATTTAGTTATTTTTTATAGAAATTTTCTGAGATCAATTTTAAACATTTCAGATTTCTTCCAAGCAAATTCTTGACTTTCAAGTTAAAAATACTTTGTTAAAAATTTGAGAAAATTTAAATTTAAATTTACATTTTTTTATTTTTTTAGTTTTTTTTTTAGTTTTCAAACCCAGACATTTCTAAGATTTTTCTAGAAAATTTTCTGGGATTAATCTCAAAATTTCCTAGATTTTTAAAGCAAATTTTTAACTTTTCACGCCCAGAAATATCCACATCTTTTACACAGTGGCCTTGACACGCCGTCGTAGGTTCGCAGGTCTCCCTCTTTGTATTCAGGAAGTGCGGGGTCTGCCGTTAAACGCACAGAGCAGAGGGAGTGTCACAGCAGCCCGCAGCATGCCAACTCTTAAGTGACTGTGGCACTCAAAGATAATGAAGAACGATGATGAGGCCAAGGAGGGCATGTACCGGGCCCACATGCACAGGGAAAATCACCAGCAGCACATAGCTACTCAGAAAGATTTAAGCTTTGCCCACAGCACTGATTGCATGTCAAAGTGTCAGACCTCTGGCTCAAATTGCTACCTCTATTCAAATGTTCTGCAGTTCCTGAAAAAAAAAAGAAGAAACATCTCTGCGTGTTTGTGCTTTTGCCTGGTGTGTCACTTGTATATTGTTGCCAAACCTTGAAATGACAACTGAGCAACCATAAAAAGTAAAAAAAAAAAAACAAAACATGAAATGTTCAAAACTGAAATCATTCAAAACAAACAAGCCCCCACCCCTGCACGTTCGTCAGTTGTGACCTGGAAACACGCTTGTCGTCTTTTGTTTGGAGTTCTGTGCTTTTCCCAGTGATATGCTAACTAATCCTATTAAGGTAATCCACATGAAAACAACTTACGGCGCGATAGCGGTGGGGAGCGCCTTCGCCGTTAATTTATGCCATATTAAAATGTGCAGAGAACCGAAATATTAATGGAACTCCATCGGAAGTTTGTCATGCAACTGGAATGCTGAATTGATACCTGCAGGATGTGAGTTTTATTCGAGTGCAAGTCTGGGAATGCTTCTGCGTCGATAGTCAGTCTGTGATTGAAAGCAAATGTTTTTAATGTGCATCATTTAAATGCTCTAATCTCGCTTGTATCTAAACATGAGGGGGGCTTATATATAAAGACTTCAAGAATACAATGACAATGATCACAGAACTTCTGAAGTACGGTGCCTTGTGAGAGTATCTTCTTTTTTTTAATTAAATTTTTTCATATTGCAATTAAATGGGTAGGAAATGTTAGACAGATTAAAAAAACCTTAAACAATACAAATATGAGAAGTGTGGCATCCACTGACCATATAGTTGCACAAATTTGAATTACAAAAATAAATTAACTTGACAGAAACATGGCAATTTAAAAAACAACTCAGATTGACAATGATGAGGTTTTTAAAAAATCTTCTCAAAATTGGAAAAACACACGTTGATGTTTATGATTGCAAAGACAAGATCACAATGTAGATGTGTCATTTAATTTGGCCAGATATTTCCAAGAGTTCACAAGGGAAAGACAATAGTGGAAACCAGGAGAGTCACTTTGGGTTTAATTCGGAATAAATCCCTGCTATTGGATTTCCTGCATATAAAGAATCCTCTGTGGTTGGATAACAGTAGCAAAAAGATTCAGAGAGAAGAATTAAATTATGTGCTTTTGCTGGAATCCTGCAGCTCCATGTTGAAACAGAAGCTGTTCGAGTCAGGAAGAGGCAACAGATTCAAAGTCGATTTTTAACATCTCCAAAGGTCTTTAATTCCCCAAGCGACGTTCGGGCCCCTCCCCATTAGCGCTCGCACGGGCTCTGAACAATGTCTGCTGGTTAACCAATGCTGAGCGATGTGGATAGAAGGCCTGTGCACGTGGGATTATGAATAAAACATGTTGCCCTTATTAAAAATAATCTGGCTCTAAAGTGCCAAAGGCCCTTGAGGTCGATACCAACACCCCGCCCCCGTCGCTCCATCTCTCCAGCATCTCACAGGGTTCAAGGAAAAGGGTCCCTGATTAGCGCTGGCAACATCCAGAGAATGTATTCAGTCTGTATGATCCACTGCTGAACGTGTTGAGTGGAATTAAACAAACAGCGATCGGTGCTCAGGGCAACGCGAACGATGCGTGTCAGGGTGTCGGTGTTGTGTGGGAGCATAGCTTCGGGCTTCTGGTGTTCTTACCTGAACATCTCACCCAGGCCCCTCAGCACACCCTTCTTTGGTTTGTTCTTGTCCTTGTCTTTCTCCTTGTCCACGCTCTTGGTTTCCTTCGGCCCCCCCAGGGCACCGTCTTTCTGTTTGTCGTCAACCAGCCCGCCGCTTAGGCTGAGGTCGCCGCTCGTGGACATTGACTCGAGGCCTGACCGGTAGCTGTCCTCTGTGTCTTCATCCACTGGAAGGACAGAAAAGGTCGGATGGAGTGTTAAATATACAGTTATGGAACAGATTAGCTGTGCCGTCACAATTCAATGGGTCAGGATCATCACAAAAAGTAATGGTCCTCCTTTGATTTAACTCTAGGAAAGTATATTTCTGGAAACTTGAGTTCAATTTCACCAGCCACACCAAGGCGTCGTTACTGCCAGAATGAAGATATTGCTTAAAGAGAACAACATGTCTGACAACATGAAGCAAGCAGAAAGACATCATAAAGGACTACATCATGCCTTGACATGAAAAAAAATCAAGAACCTATTTAAGCCTAACCCTACCCAACTGCTCTAGAGCTTACAAACAAACAGGGAACAAAATCTACAAACCTCCCGTAAAGGTCAGAGTCTGTGACATAATCATAAGAAAGAGACTGGGTGAAAACAGCATCCATGGGAGACTCCCAACGTCAAAATGCCAACTGACCAAAGAGACCACCGAAAAAGTGAGAAAGTTATCCCTAGTGTACCATCAAGCCCACATCTAACAGAAGGGACTTGGAGTGGCCTAGTTAAAGTCTGGACCTAAATCCAATGGAAAACCTTGTGACATGGTATGGAGCATTCTTGAAAACACTCTAGTTAAAATAATTCTCCAGAAGAACGGGCCAAAATCCCTCTACTCATTGTTATTCCAGACATTGTGGCAAATTGGAGTGACCAAGTCATTAGAGGATTACTTTTTCACATAGAGCCAAGCTGGTTTGGATGGATTTTCGCTTTATACATGAATTAAAAAAAAAAAAAAAGCAGTTCATACTAACTCCTGTTTTTGTCTCGTAATGTTTGTTGATCTGCAACATTTAAGGCACAAAGAGCAAAAGAAGAATCCTTGAGGAGGAAATATTTTATCACAGCACTTCCACATTTTGAGGAACTTTTACAGAAGCCAAGGCAGCTTAGAACATAAAGTGCAACTAAATGAACTTTAACTTTCAGCTGACTCCCTGCAGATCAATGAAGCTGTATTTGAAATCAGCAGACAGCGCCAGTTTTCTTTTATCAGTTGCAGTGCATAACTTCTTTCTTTTAGCAACATCAGAGGAGCCATGAAAAAAAAACAACAAAAAAAAAACTGTTTCCCAAAAGGTATAGCAGCTCTGAACAAAACACACTGAATTCATTCGCCTCATTAGAGCAGAATATATTTACATTGCACACCCACTGAGAGTAGTGTGCACTGGAACTGATTTTCACTTAGCTCAGACCCTCAAGTTATTTCAGTTGTGTGTATTTCACATGGATCACAGAAAGAAAAGAAAAAAAAAACTCTTCTTCTGCTGCATTTTACACATAAAAAAAAAAAGATTTGCCTTCACGCAAGCATAAGCAGTAATGATAGTCATGCGAATCTGATTTTTAATTACGTCTGAACTAATTTTAAACCCGACATCAAACTCAAACCGAACTCCTTAGGTGCTGCAAGGTTGATTAAACCCAAAGTTTTCATCACATCTAATCAGAATCAATGTAGAAAATGTAATTAATCCGTCACTAATTATGCATTTAAATAATCTTGAAGAAGGCTTCTGGGGATCATAATTGCAAATACGACGTGCACCGAGCTTGGCACGGCTCCTGTCTGCGCTCTGAGGTATGAAGTAGATGTCCCTTAGATTACAATGTATTACAGTCATGCATGTCATTGTTCAACTTCTGCTTCTGATATATATATAGAGAGAGAAAGAGCGAGAGAAAAGTGCTTATCTTGTGGAAAGAAGAGGGAGGCGAGACAAAGATATTTAGCAGCCTAAGGAAGGGGAGAGTATGCTGGAATCAGATTTGAAGGATGATCGGGTTTGGCTTTCTTCTTGTGATCTGTGCAGCTATCAGCCTTTTGTTTCAGCTGCCACCTCAAAGGAAATCACCGAAACGGAATGTGAACACAGAGCACCGAACGGCGAGAACACAAAGGAGATTAGAGTCTTAAATCTGCTCGATTATGCAGCTGTGCTCTGCACACGGCCTCTCGCCTCTGTTTGCACAGGTGCCTCCGCACCACATTACAATGTCACGGAAAACTCAGGTCGTTTCAACAATTTGATTCAAAAAGGGATGATTAGTTTTAATAGAAACAGGATGAGCTACTTCCTGTGTGTGTTTTTTTTTCCCCTGACGGGTTCAATAACAATTGCCTAATACGATAATAAAAAAATGTCTTGTAATACAAAACTGCAATGCTATGATCACGTTATGGCCTACTTGATTATGAGAAAGAGTGTTGATCTGATATTGGTTGAGCGTGTGGTGTTCAACTATATTAAAGAAAATCACATATTTTATTTAGCAGCAGTGCCCAACTGTTCTGCCCAGACTGCATTTAGCATTGTGTGAGTTGGCAAAGGAAGTTAGTCAGTGGCAAAGACACAAGTCATCCAGCAAACTGCTGATAAATTTCCGCTTTCCCACGATAGATACAAAAAAACTAGCTAGCTAGCTAACTAGCTACAAGCTACCGCTCACTAGCAGTAGGCTTTTTAATACCTCATAAGGACCATGAGTCATTTCTCATACTAGCATTAGATACGGTAGTTTGTTTTGGTTGTGTTTACTGTTGGAGATGATCCTTCCTCCAGCTGGGTTCATGATGTCTGAGGTTCAAGAAGAGTCAGTGAGTTGGATTCATGAATTCCATTTATTAAGACTAAAGTGCAGCACTGATCCATTGTCATGTTTTTCTTATGGGAAAACACATCAAAACTGACACATAACAACAGTTTCTGATTCCTTTAGTTGGCCTCTATGTAAACGAGGTCCTAAAGAGGGCGTTCCAGAGCGTGTGCGTATGTGTGTGCATGTGTGTAGATAGCAGCATGCAAGTTCAGGGGTGGCCAAGTCCAGTCCTCAAGAGCCACCATCCTGCAAGTTTTAGAAGTATCCTTACTCCAACAGACCGGGATCAGCTCTACAGAGGCCTGATAACGAGCCAGTCATTTGATTCAGGTGTGTTGAAGCAGGGATGCATCTGAAACTTGCAGGATGGTGGCTCTCGAGGACTGGACTTGGCCACCCCTGAAGTAGATGAAACAGATAGAGGAACACACAGAATCCTTTATTCCCAACATTACCCAGAATGCCTTGCGCTGTAGTCTGCTTCCTCTTTTTGGAGCGATCTCCGGTTGGAATTCAGTTTGAGGCCCAGATTTTGTTTTTTTGATCCGCGCCAGAGTTCAACTGCGCATTCGCACCTCCCCAAACGAACCGGGGAGTTGGATTTAAGCAGACTGAACAGGGCTGGTGTGATTACCTGAGATCAACCTGGGCACCTGCCCACATTTGTACGCGGTTTCTGGATAGGGATCTGCTTGATCCCTCTGTCTGCCGCCTGCTTATCATCCACTTAAGAACAATGGCGCTGAGTAGCAGCTGTGAGCTGTAGCTGATTAGCGGTAGTGCTAATGTTCCTACCACTGCTTAATGATGCTGAGCTGCAGATAACATTCTAAATATTTTAATCCAGAACTTCCCAGAGGGCAGCAGATGAATGCGCATCTCTGGGTTTGCCTGCTTCTGCAGGTTTTTGTTCATGTTCAAGCTGGTTTGAATTCAATATACAAACATGTTTGTCATTCACTATTAAACATGACATTAAATGAGAGAGGGGAAAAAAAGAGCTATATCTTTTAAAAAAGCAGAAAAAAGCCTTTACCGTCAGACATCGAAAGGTGAGGCCGGGTAGACTGATTTGATGGGTCTCAAAAAGAAGAAAAAGGCTCGACATTCTCAAATGATAGCAGAAGCCTTGATGAAAGTGTCAGGAAACTCAAAGATAATTTGCGGCAGGCGACAATCGCCTGAAACATTTTGTCACTTCCCTGAAATCAACCATTAAACTTTTCTTCCTTAATAATCATAGACCTTTAAGACGGCCTGTCAGTGAAGGTTATGAAAGACAAAGAAAATTGCAAGTCATTTTTCTCCCCCCCCACCCAACACATACAAGACATGAGAGATGTTTTTACTTTCTCTGTCTTACTCCTTCAAAACAGTCCAACACAAAAGCGGCACAAGAGGAAGTGCATTTTGTTTGTTGTTGTTTTTGTCCAGCAGAATATCTTGTGGGGACACATTTTCTTTACGTGATGTTGCCCCCCTCCACTCTCCCCCCCACACCTCACACCCATCCCTCCGTTCTTATTTTATGTAAATAAAAGTCTGGGAGCATGTGGAAGGCAGCGGCTTATCTGTCAACTCTGACTATTAACCTCAGTGACGAGCGCAGGCTGGCTGCTTTTATCTAAATTGAAAAACAGTTATTTGAATATCATGGGGAGAATGCAATATACTGCAGCAGGGGAAATCGGTTGCTTTCCCCATTTTTCTTTGCAGAGATAAGACTGTATTTAGTGGCTTGCCGACAGAGCTTATGAGAACAAAGCGTTTCAGGCAAATAATTCCTTCTTTTTCAAATGTCCCCCAGCTCTTTTAATGGAATCCTTTAATGGTGAAAGGAAATTTATATCGAGTGATTACTCTTGTGGTGTTGCAGTGTTATTACCTGTCGGAAACTGTAACACGGCTGTCTCTCTGTGTGCTGTCATCGCCTGACAACTACAGTCACGTGCAGAAATATTCACACCCCTTGAACTTTTTAGTGTTTTATCACACACTTCACTGTGTTCTAATGGGATTTTATGAGGCAGACCAACATAATGCAGATTTTTGGGGATTTGTTGATGTGATTTTCCAACTAAAAGCCTGAAAAGTGTTGACATACATGTTTAACTTCTTCAGTCTAACACCCCAAAATAAAAATAAAAATGTTCAACAAACTCCCTTTAAAAGAGGCTTTGCTCAATCCACCATGTGTCACTGTGGAGGTTATGTGTTAAAGGTTATGCACAATAATTGGTTTTCACCATAAATGGCGTTTGTGGTGGCCTATTTCTGAAAACGCAAGAAAACAAGTGGAACAAACAATTTATAAATTATTTATAAAACAAATGATAAAATTTGGTATTGTTTCAAGTAGTTATGTGCTACCAACCACCAATTCAGGCAGGTGCTATGGTTAATGTGGAGAAGGTCAATCAATCAATCAATCAATCAATCAATCAATCAATGCTTTGCTTTGTACACAGGGTCTGGACTATTGACATTGTTTCAAGGAAGAACAGTTTAAATTTTATCCAGTCACTAACATGATGTATGTAATGCGCCAGTTTAACGCTATGAATCTTACTGGAAGTTGCCTGCGTTGTAAACACCCATCCTCCACTGCATAGAGAGATGTGCTGATCCAAGCGAGCCGGTTGTTAATGCTAATTCAATATCTGGCAGCGTGACCAGCACAGACTTAACGTTTTTCTTTACTTCCTCTGCTACCATTGCTAAAACTACAGGCAGACTACAACTAAAACAGTGCAGAAAATCGACACAATCGTTAAGAAAATCCAAGTCAATGGGAGAAGGGAGATGAGAATCGATTAAATTTGCATAGGAAGGTGATGGTCAGGCTGGCTGTGTGGTGACTATTTGATTATTTTCATTTTGGAGGAACTTGCAGATATAGAGACTTTTGTACCACAAAAAAACATGTTTAGGAAAATAAAAGGTTATTTCAGGAAACATATCGGAACATTACCAAGTTCAGCACACTGCAAAAACACAGTCTTACTAGATAGTTATGGTTTAGCTTCAAGTACAAATATCTTACTACTTGAAACAAAACATTTTTCCCATGTTATTAGTGAAATTGTCAGCCAATGGAACAAGTACTTATTCATAAAAATTAAGAAATTAGTTACTTAAAACAAGATTCTATATCTTGCTGAAAAGTTACTTGTAAGTTAGTTTCGTCTTATTTCAAGTGTGATAAGATATTTGCAGTAGAAACTAGAACAAAAATAGAATTGCTAACCGTAAATATATAAATACTCACATGTCTCCACGCTGTTTTCTTCCCTTGGTATGAGACCAGTCTTCACATATGACTTGTCAATTGCCGCCCGGAAGCTCTCGTTGCAGCCTCGCCCCCTGATGATGCGTGAATGAATCCTCTGGACGTTGAGCTCGTCGCCCGCCATGACTTTGGCGGCATCTTTCTGGAGACTCTCCATTGAGCTGGACTTTTTTAGACCCAGGGAAGAGCCGATTTGTCGCTCTTCAAAACCTGCAAAAAAGAGTGAGCAGGGTGGCAAAGGCCGTGAGATTTTTGGCTTTTAATATCACGCAAGCAGGAGTTAATATGTGTAAATTATGGAACTGGGTCATTTAAATAAATCCTTCATATTTTCAACAAAGAGTCTACGTCATTGAAAAAATATAAGGTGAAAGTATATCTATCAAAATGCCTTAATATTGAGGGCTACGAGTGTCATAACTCAACAAATAAATTAATAAATCCTTATAATAATATATTAAATCATAGTCAATAAATTAGTATATGGATTCCGATGAGACTTGCTTTATAGATTAAAAGCATCTTTAAAAATAACTTAATTCAACTCTTTTTAGAAAATGTAATATTCTAATCTTAAGTGTCACGTCTTCATCGAAAACTCATCATAGCAGAAATGAAGGAGTGAAAAGAATCAGTCTGTGTGATTGCAATGTGTTTCACTTGAGAACTGAGTTACTAAAATAAATTAACTTTCCAATCTATCTTTTTTTATTTGCTCTGTGCATATGTGAGAATCCAACACAATCACCAATGAAATAAATAAATAAGACTTGAATTGAAGAACTGTTCAAACAATCTACAGTTCAGGATAAAATGATTTTGTACGTTGTTACAGACCATGTGATTGGTCTGGAGTTAAAGTACCAATCAGATTTTAGGCACATAGATTGCTGTTTTTTTTTTTTTTTTTTATGATCGATTGTAGCACTACTGAAATGACTAAATTGTGTATGATTCTATGCATGATTTAAACATATAATGACTTCAAGTTACATCTAGTATTTGCATTTCTTGGCTTGCCTTAATGTGTATTACACGTGTATTTACTTTTACTGGTTCAATTAAACTATGTCGTCTTTGGAGGATTTAGGAAGTTTGGGGGGAAGGGTATAAAAATCATATTAATATTTCTTCCCAAAGACTATTTACTGTTAAAAAAATTACACTTTACTTTGTATCTTTGTTGCTGATTCAACCCCACCCCAAACTTTAAGGGAAAGTATTTACTGTACCGCAGCAGTACAGTCAACTTCCTTTGATTCCATATACTGTAATAATTTTACAAATGTTTAAATAGACCCAACATCTGCATTTTATTTAACTTAGTTTCTTAGAGATACATAATAGACTTCATGGGAATCTCACGGATGTAAGAGTTTTTACTTCTGAAAATGTCAGACATGGCTGTCAGCTACGACGACAACAAACCAGTGGAGGACGTAGATCTCTAGCCTCATCTTGACTATCTAGCTTTTCGCGTCAAACTACCACAAAATGTGCAATTTCACAGAATATTAGAATAATTTACATAAACCGTAGCAATGTCTGAGCAAGGCTTTAGGGATGCTATGGGCACTCGTTTTTGTTTGAAAGGGATCACTTTTTTACCATGTATTTATGTGACTACTAAAGTTTGCATGGCAACGCAAATAAACGGTTAACATGAACTGTAAATTGTTAACACGATACGACAGAAAGCATTCTGCCTCTTGTACCGCCGAGCCGTGTTCCAGAGAGCTGTAATTATTTTTTTTTTTCACCAATACTTTCGAGAGGTGTGTTTAGGTTATGTAAGCGGAGCTACACTTGGGTATTGGTATTTCATTTTGTCAGGGAGCATCCATCAGCTACCCCGTGTTCTCTCCTTATCCAGCGACTGGTAAACAAGTAGATCTGTTTTTGATTTTCAGTCCCTTCTTCTCCTATTTGACTCAGGCTGCAGCAGGTTACTGTCCAAATAGCATGCACAAGTAAAACTTTAAAAAAAAAAAAAAAACTTTCAATAATACTGTACATCATTAACACAACCTTTCCCCCCTTTTTGGTCAATGCAAGACTTATTGATTCAGAGACCGTGGCATATGGTGAGAAAATGTATTCATAAAGAAAGTGTTAAAAGTGTTAAAATTCCCTTTAGATTATGAAGGTTTTTGGGTTTTCGGCAGCAAATAGCACTACGTGATTTAGTTTCTGTCACACACATGCAAACAATTTTAGGGACCCCAAAGGAGCAGTAACATTTAACTGATATGAACAGGATCCATGTCACGTTTAAAGCAGCCTAAATGAGGCGTGTTCGACCACTGCCGGTGATCACATGGACCTCTTGGCAAACAAAACAAACACCCTAAATGAAAGAAAACTATTTGTTGCTCAGGAAAGCCGCCCTCTAAACATAAAAAACCGCAATTCCAGCTGAAAGAATTTGCGGGGTATGTCACTGCCAGGTTTGCACAGTCAAAGACTTTGGCTCATTCTTCTTCACTGGATGGTTTTAATATGACCATATGGTGTTGATATATGCTGCTCTAAACATTATGTTTGACTCCTGCTTTCAGTGGTGCTTGTGGAAATTAAAGGTTAGCTGATTTGGACTGAGCAGATTTCACAACAACTTCTTTGTTAAATTTGCTGTATCCAATTTATAGAAATAATATGCTTTTTGCATATTTGTTAAAACTTTATGTATGTATGTATGTATGTATGTATGTATGTATGTATGTATGTATGTATGTATGTATGTATGTATGTATGTATGTATGTATGTATGTATATTATGAGACAATGTGTGAAGAGAAAAGATCAATCTCCTCCACCTTCTCCCTGACCTAGCATTGCAGTCTGAAGAAATGCACCGCTCCTGAACAAAAACAACCAATCAGAGCCAGGAGGAGGGTCTTAGCGCTGTCAGTCAATCTCATGTAGTCACTGGTAAATGTGCCAATGACAGAAAAACAACTTTCCATTACAGGAAAACTGTTCATCTGCAGTCATGGGTGGCCATGCTAACTGGCCTAGCATTGAAAACATGCTATGCTAGCTGCAGCATAATAGAGAGCAAGTGGGGTGTCACATCCCTAACACCCGCCTCCTGGAGTCGTTTGGTTGTTTCTAAGGAGGAGGCACAGAAATGTGGTTTTCTTCAGAGATTATCTGTTTTATACCAAACTGTGACAACATAGCGACAGTTTCTGCAAATATGTAATAAAATATTTTTTTTATTAAAGTTACATACTGCAGCTTTAAAGACTAAATTAATAAGTTAAGCTAGTGATGTCAAGGCATTGGTTTGTAGGGATGCTAAAGTATGACGAAGTAAAGCTACCCATAAAAGTATTTTTTTCTTACCCCAAAAAAGTACTTGAGTAAAAGTAACTGAGTAATGTAGCCTAGTTAAAACCCATTTCATAACTTCATCCTACTTAAAACTCAACTTTCTCCCTTGATCTGTCTGTTGAGTTCCCCTCAGGATGCTGTTTAATCTTCCCTAACAAACCCTGGATAAACTGAGTCTAAACTAAACAAAAGATGGTTATATTTACTAATTAGATGACTACCGAAAGGAGTTGGTTGCACTGAATTTGAGGTATTTGAAAAAAAACAAAAAACTTCCCCTTTCACAATTACCTCTGAACTTGTGTTGGTTATCGGTCAAAAAATACACAGACATTTTTGGGTTGTAGGTTTGATTGATAAAAAATGTGGAAAACTTCAAGCTCACGTATTTTGTGAAGCTATAATCATCTTGTTATATTTTATACTTAAATTCTAAACTATCTTGGCAAATCCTTGCACACAAGGCAGAGTCCTTCACTGCTTTGTTAGCAACTAACACACAGGTCCTCACTGAGTGCTTCACTGTCCTGAGTGCCAGGCAGGTATGGATTTAAGTGGCAAACAAATCTAACAGGCTCAAAGGTCAGCAGTCAGTCACAGGAGTAAACATCGTAATACTGTACATCATTAACACAACCTTTCCCCCCTTTTGGTCAATGCTAATTAGACCATGCAATCGAAGCCAGAAGTGACACTTCATATAGCAAAGCACAACACTGTACTACTGCATCTGTTTTGGTTAGGAACTGTCCTAGATGCACCTTTATTGACAAAATGCTCAGTAGATCAGGATTACTGATGCTTCATCCTAAAAGTCAGGGTTTTCTTTTTTTTTCTTTTGGAAGGACGTAGTTTTTATTTGATTGCTGTTATGGCAAATATGAATGCCAACAGAGAATAAACAGATTTACAGCACTAACAGAGAAAAATTAATTCTCTCTAACTCGCAGACTGTGTAATGTCATTGTATGAAGGACAAGAGAGAAAAACTTTCAATTTAATAAAAAAAAGGAAAGGAAAAAAGCAAAACCACAGCCATACAAAACGTCACAGCTTAATGGTTCAAACACAAATTACCTTGAAATGTTAAAACCATATATTTTTTTTAAAAGGATGGCAATTGTGAATTCCACAGAGTTCACTCAGTACCTGTTCAAAGAAACCCAAATGACATCTGCTGTACTTGTACAGGGAATTATCCTTCTGCTTGGTATTCTGCCCTACAATCCTACTCATCATTGTTTCTAGTCAACACTCTGGATGACTGAGGGGAGCAAAGACCCAAAGAGAATGGGTGAGCGAAGCAAAAGGAGAGAGAGAGAGAGAGAGAGAGAGAGAGAGAGAGAGAGAAAGAGAGAGTTTGCACACAGACCCAAATGCCTCCTGCCTTTGTTTCGGGGGCCCCGGCTCTCCTGGGAGACTTTGACGGACAGCTCTCTGTATACTGGTCTATTATGTGATTCCTATCACACAACGGGAGCCCCAGTGCTCCGCTGCTCATCGCCTTCGTATTCAGAGGGAAGAAAATACAAATTCTCCCATTTGCATACAGACACGAGTTTTGCCACTCCCAACACGTCTGGGGGAGAAATTAAAATGATCAGAATAAGAAAAGAAGACAATCAAATTAAACTGAGAGGAAGTACACCTTGAAACTCATCATGGCTGCAAACAAAACTGGCCAACGCGGTGAGCTCTTTACCGTGATTAAGGCCAAGGACAGCTAATCGGAGACAACCTATTGCTATTAAGGGCTATCAAGGAGATGTGGCAAACTCTATGAATAAATAAGAAGCAGTTATTACAGTGACAGAAGCCCGTGGTATGATTAGAGTGGCTGAAACTATGCTTACCAACCATTATTCACCACAGATCCTTGCATTCACAGATCTGTGTACAGACAGGTTCTCCATTACACATAATTTATTCAGAGAGTTAGCGCTTTACGCTGGGCGTTAAAAGGGTAATTAGGGTAAAAATAGCTTCTAAGGTGGTAGTATAAAGGCCATGCACTTGTATCCTGATGGAAATAAGGTATCTTTGGGTCAGATATGCTATTAGGTCTATCCTAGTGGTGGATCATTAACCTGATGGAGGATGTCCTCTGCAGGCTTGTACAAGCCACACAGCATTTACCATTACTACCTGAACTTATGCAGAATTAAGGAGGCAGAAACATTTGCACTGTATGCTTCAGTAGCTTGTCACGTCTGTGAAATATGTGTGTCACTTCTGATCCACTCCTATTCTAAACAGGACATGTGTATTGGAATCAAGAGTGTGGAATTTAGTGCTATACTGCATCAGAAAACGTTAGTTTCTGAATGACTGGCCAACTATCAAGGAAGGAAGTTCAAATGCACAGAGTATGCCCCGAAGGTCAGATATTTGCTACTCAGCCTAACTGGAATGAAGGCTGAACATTTATTTTTGCTTCCAACTGGCATCAAAAATAAGGTAATTTGAGCCTACCAACAATTCTACAGACGTGGCACGTTAGATGAAAAACAATCCATGGCAACCTGACTAATCTAGTGATCAAGATGTGAATGATTCAGATTGAAATTGAGAGCGAGGCAAGAAAGGAATGCCCACATTGTGTGACAGGAATATAAGGGCTGGGACATCATATTTGGAGATGCAAACAGAGGTAGTCATCCTAATTTTGGACTCAAGAGGGAACTGGAGAGTGTGTACCAACTATTAAGGGATAACACTTGTTTCCCCCTCTGAGAAAGTTTACTGTATGGCATTGAAAAGGAGGCTCAACACCATTTATCTGACCTTGGAACCAGAGAGTTAGACAATACGGTAGACTAGACCTTTACCTTAATAAGGTCATGAGGGTTTGCTTGTCTGGTCCACATATGTTTTGAGAAGGCTACTGACTGTGTCTCTCAAGGCTTTTTATAGGTACTGTTGGAGTATGGAGAAGCAGAAGTGCTTTTAAGGGCTACTGTATCTGGTCCTTGTAGAACTGAAGTAAGAGTTGAACCCAAAAGCAAAAATCTTGATTTAGAAATCCTTGTATCAACCTTCACCCATCACTGTGAGATATAGCTCATGATTGAAAGAGCAAGAACCCTGATGCAAACAAGTACAATAAGCTTCCGCTGCAGGGTGGATGGGTTTTACCTTAGGCATAGGCTTAAGAGTTTCATCAATCATGGTGTCAAAGTAGATCCCCTTCTCCTCTGCATCGAGAGGACTGAGTTGAGATAATTTGGGTAATTTGTGTGGATTTTTTTCAAGGCAGGTCTTGTTGGCAGAAGTCTTGTGAAATCTCTGAAGGTGGATTGTGTTTTTTGTAACCAACTGTTTTACTGTTGTCATGACACTCTTGTAAAAGAGATCTTTGATCTCAAGGAGTTTTATCCTGGTTAAACAAAGGTTAAAGAAGAAGGTATAATATATACTTTCTGGCCCAGGAGGGTCTAGGGATTTCCAGAATGCACTAGAGAGAATTGGACAGAAGGTTATACAGACAGATGGACAGAGCAAAGATTTTTTTTTTTGTAGGTGAGATGAACTCCACCATTAAACCCAACTTTTCATTCCAAATATCCATGTGTTAAAAACTCTCGGGCCGTCTGTGTTAATGTAATATGTTAAATTCTGTAGTATAAAGAGTCTGATTATAAGGGATCAATTGCAAGAGCTGAAGAGGCCAACCGGCTAAGAATATCTACTTGCTGAAAAAGCCTCTCCACTGCCTGGCTCTCTTTGGCCTTTCATACTTCGATGAGCATTAAGTGTTTTCTTTAATTTGCACCCAGAATGAGCACAATAGCGCTGGCATCAGTTGCCGGTTCCGTACTCAATACCACAAAAGTCCCTCTCAGCAATATGAAAAGAAAAGAAAAACTCATTTGACTATGCAGCAATTACATCAACACTCTTTGCTGTGAGAGTGTAAAGGGGCCACGATCCCACATCTAATAAATAGCTATTTCTGATCTGGTTATGAAAAAACAGAATAAGCCTGTTTTTCACCATTCTCTTCTTGACCTACAGACCCACCGGAACGATTGTCTGAAATAATGATGACAGTGTATCAAGCGTTCGCTGCTCGCTCCCAGTGATCCCTGTGTTGCAGTTAATCTCATCGGTCTGTGCTTAACAACCCACCGCCTTATTAGTTAGTGCACTTGATGCCACGTTACCAAGCACAAGCAAAGCAAAAGAAGGCCGAGTCAGAATGTGAAGGATGGATTCAATTATCCAAATAGAAAATATCTTACACCCGATGTAAAAACCTGTCCATCATGAGGCTTACAAGTGCCTGCGATGAGATAATGTATTAATACTGGAAGATGGCCCATCATACGTCTTTCTTTCTTTCTTACTTTCTTTCTCCCCTTCTTCGCTTAATCTTGACAGATATAAAGCAGCGGGAAGTCTGACAAGTTTAATATATTTCTATAAAGGCAGGCCTCAAAGTCATGTGATCTGTATGCTGAATTGAGTATGGAGACTTCAAAAGTGGTGAAAGTGAAGGGAGGGGGAAACAAAATGGGGAAAAAATTGAAAGTTGTGGACTGAATATATGAGGAGTGCTTTAAACCATAGGACTTGCAGAGAATCTGAACAAAATCAGAGAAAAAAACTAAAAGATCTACAGTAGCTCGCAAAAGTATTAATATGCATTGAACTTTTTCAATTTTAGCTAAGCTACAGTGAGGTAGAGCAGGGTTTTTTTTATTATGGTTGTATGTGATAGTTTAACAGCAAATGAAGTAAAATGAAGGAAATATATGGTTTTAATTGTTAGTTTTTTTTGTTTGTTTGTTTTTTACATAAAGATATGAAAGGTGTGACAGGCAATTTTATTCACCACCACCCCAACAAAAACTTTCAGAATCACCTTTTTATTACAATAAAGCATCAGAAAAACCTTTCACCTAGTTTTACTTTTTACCAGCTAAACTTTGTAAATGTGGTGTCTCCTTTAAACTTATGATGTCAAAACTGACCTTTACAATATTTGAATCTCAGTCATCAACTGAGAAATCATCGCTACACATCAGATGTTTTGGTCAGTGATCCAATAGTTATGGTTCCAAAGCAACTCTAAACTTCTAAACAGAGGACTTTTAATAAGGTAAAAGTTGATACTTATTCAAGTGCAATAAAACATTTCAGAAATTCAAAATGTGACTGCAACACACTGTTCTTTTTAGTCTCATCAGAATTTAAAAGCAGGTTATGGTAAACTGAAGTCTGAGTTTGAGAGATAGAGCGAAAGCCTCAAGCTATGCAAGCCTGACAAGGGACGCCAACAATAAATTAAGAACGTGAAGCACCTTCACCGAATAAAAACACAAATAAACCAGATGTTATGCGTGTTGGACGCTAAAGACTTCCTGGTGTTAATACATATACGTATTAAAATACAATTATTTGCTACTTCGTCACATTTGCAGTAAAATACTTCAAGCGGTAAGAATACTCTTGCAAAGGACCTAAAACCTTTTCAAGAAAAAATAAGTTTTCTTATACATTTTAAATGAATAGCAAAGCAGCTGTCAAAACACGACAGAGAACAGAGGAGCGCTGCTTAGAGTTTCTTCTACTGACACACCCGTATAATAATAATTCAACAACTGTAGATCAATAAGATTGGTTATAAGATGAGACAGGAACCACAGTGTGAGCAGATGACCCAGTTTCAGAAGAAAGACACCCCGCCAGCTTCAGCTAATCAAATTGACGAATAAATGGCGGCTCCAGTTTGGTACAATTATGGATCTTTTTTTTGATTAAATGTGTTGATAAAATATGCATTTGCTCTGAAGACAAACAGCGTCATTACGGTGAGTTATCTCAGCATCCTGTCCTTTCTGCTCTCTTCCTGTTCTCAGGAGCGACAGTCAATTACATTTTCAACACACAAAGCGCATAATGGAAACCAATTTAATGCTCCGAGTGAAACCAACCCAGTGACCTCTTATTAACATCTTCCCAAGCAGCTTTATGTTGGAAACCCAGTCCCTGAACTTGATGGAGAAACCTGCAGACTGCTGACTGATGTAATTACACACGGATCCGAGAGAATCCACAGGGAAAGTTCTGTGCAATTACCGTCTTCTTAGTGAAAGTTCACCTAACATTACGTTAAGATTTAAATAAATTCTAAACGCATGAAACAGCAAACAGTTTGACATAAATCCTTTGTTTTAAGCAAAGATTGCTCTCAATAAAAGCTTGTCTCTTAAGGAGGCTCCAGTGTGTCAATTTCCGAGTAGAGGGCTCTAAATAAAGAATTATGACTTAGAAAACATGAAGATGAATAAATCATGGCGGCTAAAAATGTCAGATTCTTAGGTTAACAAGATCGCCTTGTTGGAAAATTAAAAATACCTCCTACCTTTGGTGAATGTCAGATACATATTAGCTACCAGGCTAAGCTACCATCAACACTCTTTGATCTGGAAGCAGTTGCAACAAGAATAGAGACGAGATATTTAACTACTCAACATGATTAAGGTTTAAAGAGAAAGCCAGAAGAAACAACAGCTGTCTTGCAAAGCTGACTGTTTTGTTTTTATGGAGTCATTTCATTTGTTGAATCCTAGGTGCACAAAGGAGCGTTATCACATATACTTCCTTCATGATGCTGTTAAAATGTTATAACCATCACGGCTCCCAAGAAACTCAAGAATCAATGAAAACATCCAAACCCCAAGACTATTCGTATCATCGGGATTATTGGCTTTACTATTTTTTTCACTGTTATTGTTATCATAATAGCAACGCAAAATATTGCGATAAAACTTTAAGTCCATATTGCTCACTCCTATTGGCATTTTTTCCATTATTTAGAAATAGTCTGTGTATTTTTTTTAAGGAAAATGGCCTACTGATGCTGTTCTATCAAGTCTGTGAACTCCAAAGCACTTAATATTAAAAAACATCAAATCAATCATTTGAATTCCTCTCTCAGACCACAACCCAACTTCCTCCATTATTATTATTGTTATTATTATTATAGTCACAGTTCTGATTACAGAC